>NW_028253262.1:0-375535 GCF_964263255.1 Lissotriton vulgaris
CTCTTTCTCTCTTCTCTCTCTCTCACTCTCACTCTTCTCTTTCTCTCTCTCTCTTTTTCTCTCTCTCTCACTCTCACTCTTTCTCTTTCTCTCTCACTCTTTCTCTCTCTCTCTCTCTCTCTCTCTCTCCTCTCTCTCCCCCCTCTCTCTCACTCTTTCTCTCTCTTTCTCTCTTTCTCTCTCATCTCACTCTTTCTCTTTCTCTCTCTTTCTCTTTCTCTCTCTCTCACTCACACACTCTTTCTCTCTCTCTCACTCTTTCTCTCTTTCTCTCTTTCTCTTTTCTCTTTCTCTCTTCTCTCTCTCTTTCTCTCTCTCTCTCTTTCTCTCTCCCTCTCTCTCTCTCTCTCTCCCTCTCTCTCTCTCGCTCTCTCTCTCTCGCTCTCTCTCTCTATCTCTCTCTTTCTCTCTCTCTCTCTCTCCTCTCTCTCTCTCTCTCTCTCTATCTCTCTCTTTCTCTCTCTCACACTCTTTCTCTCCTCACTCTCACTCTTTCTCTCTCCTCCTTTCTCTCTTTCTCTTTCTCTCTTTTTCTCTCTCTTTCTCTCTCTCTCCTCTTTCTCTCTCTCTCTGTCCCTCACTTTCTCTCTCTCACTCTTTCTCTCTCTCTGGTTTGACCAACAACATTCAACTAAATGCAGCTATTCTTTCTCTGTCCTGGGGAACAGCTATTGGCTGTTTCTGAGGCACTGTGCTCTGTTCTTAAAAATGTTTCTCTTGGCTTTGGTTTGCTTTGTTTGGCATTCCAGAATCCCGATGCCTTTCTGCCGTGGTTGGTTTTGTTTCAGTTATTTTGGTTAAGTTCTGTGTAATGCAAAGTACATGTATCCTCGCTGTTGTAATTGGACTCTGAACTCCCACACATTTTTTGTACCAAACAATACCTCCTTTCATATTAACACTTATTTACATTTTATGTGGAGCATACTTATTAGACTATGTGATGTAACACTTTCAATTTAAATATGCTCTACTCCTGTTATGCTTCATTCCCCACCTGCACCCTTAATGTTGCTTCTCCCATTGTGAGTCCCTCTGTTACTCCACCTAAAAAATGGCTTTTATGCCACATTGTTTTAATTTACCAATCCACTCAGATTGGTATATAATTTAAAAAAAATGGCTAAACCGTTGTTAGACCTATTGCTTTGCCAGTGCTTGTAAAATAAGCATCGGGTCTTAAAAAGGAGTTGCATTTTCCTTTAAAGTCAGAAGAGCCTATGTTTATTTTAGCCAGGCTTCTTCATCGCAGACAGCAGGGCCTGATGATGGTTATTAGGCAGCTCAGTGTTATGACCCCGGGTGGAGCGAAGAGGTGAAGGACTGAAGCGCCGAGGGATTGACTCTTCAGTGAAAGTCTTTGTGAACTTAATATTGGAGCCTGAGAACAAAGTTATGTTTCTGAATGATTTTAAATGGGAGAAGATTAAATGAAGAGTTAACTTAATGATTAAGGTAACCCTTCCTTTTAATTGTCTATCATTTCCTAGCATCACATTTGCCTCTTGCTCGCAGTGGCCAGTACGCACTGCCATATTTATAGCAAAAAAATACTGTCATTGTTTTAGGTCTCGCTTATGCAGCGCAAAGGAGGACCTTTAGCTGCTGTTCAGCCCCTTTTTTGAAGCACATACTCGTGCTTGTGGCGGCATCCACCTTCCAGGAGCGAGCAGGGTTGCGCGCCACAAGCACCAGTATGTGCTTCGAAAAAGAGCCGACTGGGCGCGCACTCCCTCTCTGACGTCCCTTCATAGCTATCACAGAGCATTCATTCTCATTGTGCGTGTGCTTTGAAAGAGCAGACTGCTCGCTCACTCCCTCTCTGATGTCCCTTCATTGCTTTCACCAGGCAATTCATCCCCATTGCACGAGTGCCTGCTGACTGCCTTTCTGTTATGAGTGAATTATTGTTTTCCCCGAGCTCTCAGCTTTGTCGTGTGCGTGCCTGCCTGTCCCTCCTTCTCACTGCTCTCCCCAGGCTCCCAGTCCCGTTGTGTGCGTACTTGCTGCCTGCCTTTTGTTAAGATGATTCACTGCTTTCACCAGACTCTCCACCCTGTTGTCTGTAAGTGCTGCCTGTCTGACTCTCCTTCTACTGCTTTCTCCAGTCTCTCCGCTGCACTGTGTGTGTGTGCCTGTCCCTTCTTATGGCTTTCCTCGGGCTCTCAACCCCGTTTCGGGAGTGCCTGCTGCCTACCTGTCACTCCTTCTCACTGCTTTGGTTGTCTAAAAAAATCTAAGAAGGAAATACAATATGAAATGGTTCTTAGGTAAAGAAAAATTGGAGCAAACAAAAATCTATAGATACCTAGGACTGGTTTTTGATGACAATGGGTAGCTTCAAACCCCAGATATTGGACATTACCCGGAAGGCGAACTCCCTAACAGGTGCATTTGGTATGATAAAAAATCCACCAGTAACTTAACCTACCAGCCGCTACTCAAGGTCATATCTGCAAAATTGTTACCTTCCCTAACCTACGGCAGTGAAGCATTGAACGGAAAGGACGCAATAACATTAAACAAAGAAATCTCGAAAACATTTCGATCTCTTTTCTGTTTACCAAAAAATGCCTCACAGTCCCAAATTAGACTAGAATTTGGCTTGAACCAACCAACTACATGCTCGGATGGGTAACACAATTAAAGTATGGTATAGGGTAAAAAATGACAAGGACAATTTAATCTCGAAGCTTTTATGGAAAGAAGTAGAGGGCAATAATAAACTATCTGTTTGGAAGTATCTTGAGAAGGCTTTTGAATGAATTTGGGCTGAAGGAAATTTGGATGACCACTATTCTTCATGAATCCTTAAAAAAATTGTAAATAAGACAATTGATATCCTATCTATAATAAGTGACAAAGAGTCCCTGGTCAAAAGGAAACATGCTTGGTCTATAATAAATAGCTATAAAAAAAAGATTCCGCAACAATATTTGAATACAGCTTGGACCTGGAAATATAAAAATATATTCATGAAAGCCCGGTTCGGATCCTGCCCGGAGAATCTCATGCACTGCATGGAAAAAGCTTGAAAACAATATATCATGTCGGCTGTGTAATACAGGAGAAGAAAATATCATACATCTATTGTGCCTCTGCCCAGAACTAAAAAATGAAAGATTAACACTATTAAAAAGGCACTTTAACAAAAGATCAATAAGGACATGTAGACAAGCACTAATCCAGTGTCTTTGCTTGGAAGATATACATATTAACTCTGCTCTCTCAAAATTCTTAACAAGCGCATGGAGAAAACTGGAATTTTTAAACATTAACTATTATACTGTTTATATTTCTGAATTTTATTATTATGAAATTATCGCTTATTTTTAAAATTATCGCCCTTTTACTGTATTCTATAAATTACATGTTATATTGTGCATTCTCTTTGGTAAAGATTTTAAATAATCAATCAATAAAACATTTATCACTCCTTCTCATTGCTTTTCCGTGGGCTCTCAGCCCCGTCGTGTGCATGCCTGCTGACTGCCTGTCTCTCCTTCTCGCCACTTTCTCCAGGCTCCTAGCCCCGTCGTGTGTGTGTGTGCCTGCTTCCTGCCTGTCCATCCTTCTCTCTGCTTTCCCCGGGCACTAAGCCCCTTGGTGTAGGTGCCTGCTGCTTTCCTGACTTTCCTTTTCACTGCTTTCCCTGGGCTCTCAGCCCTGTGGTGTGTGGGTATGTCTGCTGCTTGCCTGAAGCGAAGTTCAACAAGCAATTGCAATGCAATAGGTCTTGCATTTATGCGAGTTTGAGCTATTGACATTGTAGATAACAATGCCTTTTATTTTTGTTTTAAAAACATAAATAAAAGGCAGTGTCATTTACAATGCCAATAGCTTAAACTTGCGAAAATGCGAGACCTATTGCATTGCAAATGCTTGTTTTGTTTGAGATTCTGTTCACCCTTATTCAAGGCCTCAGTGTGAGGGTGAGACACAGGGGTGAGGGGGTCTCATTACTGCGGGGGGCTTTGAGGTCGGGGGGGATCAGTGAGTGCTGAGAAGCTCCAGAGAGGAGGGGGCTGCTCCTCCCAAAGGTTCTCGCCTCCTCCTCCATAGTGGGTTTGCAGGGGAGGAATGTGACTTAGTTTGTACTGTCAGTTATTGATTCCCTAACCCCCCCTGTCTTTCCCCCTTCCCTGGTCTTGCACTCACTTGTGTTTGTTTTCCCTCCACAGGTGGTAGCTGCAGCGGGACGGATGAGCTGCGTCTGGTCCTCATCGGATTCAGCGGAGCCGGGAAGAGCTGCACCGGGAACAGCATCCTGGGGAGGAGAGAGTTTGAGGCCAAAGACTCAGCAGGGCCTGTGACCAGACGGTGCCAGAGGGGGGAGGGGGAGTGGGTGGGGCGGACCCTGGTGGTGGTAGACACCCCGGACCTGCTCTACCGCTGGGACCCTGCACACATGCATCGGTGCGCACGGCTCTCCGCCCCCGGTCCTCACGCCCTCCTCCTGGTGCTCCAGCTCGAGTGCTTCTCCTGGGAGGTGAAGGGGTCCGCGCAGTGGATCCAGAGCCTCTTCGGGGCGGAGGTGCTACAGTTCACGGCGCTCGTGTTCACACGGACGGAGGAGCTGCGGGGTGAAACTATAGAAAACTATCTGCGTGACTCCGGGAACGAGCATCTTAAAGATCTGGTGCAGCGCTGCGGGGGGCGGGTCTGCGCCCTCAACAACCGTGCGACGGGGGCGGAGAGGGAGGGGCAGGTGCGGGGGCTCATGTGGGTGATAGACAAGATGGTGGAAGGGAATGGGGGCAGCTATTTTAGGCTGGGGCAGGATCAGGAGGCAAAAGGGCAGGATCGAAGATTCAAAGCCGTCTAGGGCTGGGCCGGAGTTTAGGCTAATATCACCCTCCGATTTTTTGGAGCTGATCGGAAATGACGTCACTTCAAGTTATCCAGCGCAGCCCCTACCAGGGCCCAAGAACCACTTTCAAGCCACAGAGTTACTTATCACAAACACCATTAAAATCCAAAAATATATTACAATGGCTGGCTGGTGAAGAACATTCATTCAATCTCCTATGGATCATTTCACGTTTTAGTGATTCTCTGTCAAGAGCTGAGACCATCACATCTCTCACTGCCTCTCTCTCACACTCAGTCATAATCACTCTCAATGTCAAACACTCTCTCCCACTCACTCTTTCTTCCTTTCAATCATTATCCTTTTCACAATCTTTAAATCAGTGCTGCTGCATTATTGGCCTGGACTCTGAAGGGTGAAACCAGTGCAGAGCCCGGTTCACTAACACCAACCACTTCCCCTGCGCGTGCGCACACCGGCAGCCGAGCCCCGTGCACGCGCCCTTCATCATAGAGCACAAAGAATAGGCCAGGGAGGGAAACCACCAATCTCCCTCCAGATGTGCGAGGGTTGGTAGTATTATGGGCTGGGCCATGGAATTCTATAGCAGGGGACAAACAAATTATGCGGCAGGGTTGACTAAATTATGCGGCAAGGACAGGCCCATTTTGTGGCATGTTGTGGTATATTTTGTGATACTATTACTTTATCATCTTTACAAATACTAACACTATCTTGGCAAATACTTCACCTCTTTAGAACCAGTTTAACACCCAAGCACAGCAATGAACAAGTGAAACATGACCAGTTTTGGGAACAGCTTTCCCCTGCACAGGAACATATACTTCCACCCTTTTAGTGGTTTTTGATCCGCTTCAGCTAGAAATAATGATTTTTGAAAAAATGCGCAGAATATGCGGCTCATTATAGATTATGTGTGAAATGCGGCAAATCCATAGTTATACAGAAAACACCACAACAGTCACTATGATACTGGGTCACTCTCAGGGTTGGATTGGGATTAAAAATCGGCCCAGGCACGCATAAAAAAATCGGCCCACATTAGCATAATGCCGTCCCTCATATCAATGCTTCAGCGTAATTTAACATAAAAGGGGGGGGGGGGGGGGGGAGGGGAAATGCACGCAACAGTTTACACTTGGGAAACACACCTGAAAACAAGTGAGGCCACTTCTGCTCAGACCCCCTGCCCCACTCAGTATGCCTACTTTAATGGGAGGCCCAGCGAGAGAAAAGGGGTGACACCTCTACCTGTTGCTGCTATACGGGAAGTAATGAGTGCCCATCTACCTCCAGAAAGGCTACTTAGACACCCACTGGGCTGCTGGCGGCATCGAACAATAGAGACACCGCTCAAATCGCCCCCCAGGCTGCTCAATAGCAGCCCTCAGCCGGAACTTGGACCCAGGCCCCTCGGGCATTGCCCGAATGCCCCCGTTACCAATCCGAAGCTGGTGACTCTTAACTCAAGCCCTGTCTTTGACCCCATCGGTCGATCCGACCGGCTCTGAGTGGGGATTCTCTGCTCCCGCCCGGTCCAGTGTCAGATTCTGCTCTGCACCAAGTGTACACGGACCAGTCTTTACAACACTGCATGCTGGTTAGTTCTGGAAATGTTTATGAAAATATGGTAATCAAGCTTAGATGAATACATTCATGTAATTAAATCATTTCTGCTAAGTGTATCATTGTTCTCCCTTATTAACACACAGGGTTTCTAGAAGATTAGTGATTGTGGTTCTAGTTTTGTTAAAAATGCTCAATAGCTGAAATGGCATTGAGCTGCTTCATGTTGAGTGTTTACTCTAACAGCTTTGTTTCAACAGGCCTCTGATTAAACAGGATAAAACAGAATGCAGTGAGGTGGAAGCTGGGAAGGACTTCACACCAAATAGTTAACATAGCGCCTAAGAGTAGAACATGAGGCTGTTGAGGCTGTGGACTATAATACCAATATTTGAATTTTAATGTGTGTTTATACTGTTCATAAACTTTATCTTCTGTGTGGTTACAATTCATCCCTTTTGCACAAGATAATGATTTTCAAATAAACATTTTAAAATGCATGTTTCATTCTCTAGTGATCTTTGAGTGTGTTCTTCATGAATGGAAGAGAGTTTGAGTTTCTGTTATTTGTCCCTGTCTAGTCTCATGGGATTAATTGTGACCAGAAACACAATTTGTTCAAAACATTGCTCAGTGGGTTGTGTATTAGGTTTTCCGATTCACTTGGTTGTATGACGGAAGCACGCATGGCCGAACCACGAGTGCCTCTACAATGCGGTCCCAACAAAGAATGTGTCTTAACCACGCAATCCTTTACCACGCGTGACTTTACCAAGCATGCCTTTATAATGAATTATGTTGTAAAGACAGGTTTGCTAAAACAATATTTGTTGTAAATTACCACTATGCCGTCCCCTCTGCCCTGAGCCTTAAAACCCTACTCCCTTTTAAGACTGCCCAAACTCCCCCGCCCTAAACTCAAAAACTGCCCCACCCTTAAAAACAACTCCCTCCAAACCCAGCCCTTAAAAGTACCCCAACCCACTCCCGGCCTTGAGACCTAAAACCCTGCCCCCCTTCCAAAAACTACCCTGACCACCCCCCACCCTGAGCCCTTAAACTGACCCTCACTACTAACAAGTATTTGCAACGCAATAGGTCTTGCATTAACAAGAGTTTACGCTATTGGCAATACACTACCTTAAACTCTTACAAATGCGAGACCTAGTACATCGCTGTTAGAAAGTGGATTGTTGGTAGGGGGAAATGTAGGTCTGCCACTGGCAGTAAGGCCACTAACACATGATAGGACTTAGAAAATGATTCCTATGCTCAACCCTTGGTAGCTTGGCCGCGAGCAGACAGGCTTTACTTTAAAGGCAGGTATGCAAAGCATATAAAAACACCAATTCAGTAAATATTTAAGACAAAACACATAATAAAAATCCAACACCAATTTATAACAAGCATTGGCGTAGCCAATAGGTCTCGCCTTTGGGACCTTATAAGTATTTAACCATGCAGTACATTATCCTGGGTGCTGCAACATCTAATGTTCTTAATTTGTTAAATACACTTCACCTTCAGACAGATGGTTCTGAAACCATAACTGCATGTCAGGAGTAAAGGAAATCTAATTTTGTACAGGGTTGCGCAGTGCATATCTTGCTCAGTCTGCACCCAGGTAAGTGTAGGAGTGTAATCATTTTTAACTTTTAATTCACCCTGGCGTTCATGCACAAAAACCCATTGTGGGATAAATATGTTAGTTAAGGATAGGCAATTCTATGGTGGGGAGGTGGCAGCACTACATAATTAATAATTAAAATGGTTGTGTAAGCTATAGACCTGGGTCTTTTATTTTTAAGATCATCAACTTGTTTTGAGGTGCTGCATTTTTTTGCAAAAATCAGGAAAGATAATAGCCATCTGAAAGGTGTTTTTAAAAGAAATGAATCGTGAACATTTTATTCATTTGGGTAGTCAAAAATGGGAAAAGGGGTTGCAGATGTTCCGCCAAGGAAACAAAAAAGCAGAAGGTATTTTATTTCTGTAAGACACAAATATTTTACTACAGCATTTTTTTTTTAATGGCGGTAAATCTCTATTTACAACATAAGAAATGAAATTTTGTGAGACTTGCTGATTTCAACACTCATAATTCATTGAGACTATAGAGGCTCTTGGTAGCGAATAGTTTTTCACATTATTTGGTGTCCGTTATTTATAAATATAGCTATTAGAGTATTAACGTCAAGCAGTGGTCTGGTAATATTCAAGACAGTTGTGTCTACTCCTGCCACCAAGTGGGAGAATGCAGAAGGCAAACAGTAACTGCTAATAAAACTCAGGGACACGCGAGTTTGAAGAAGGAAGCTACTTTCCATCTGGCTAAACCGGTTCATGTTTCACATTCTCCACTGACTGAAGGCAGGGATCAGCAGACAGGGCTACCAGGAGGGAGGGGAGGGTTTGGGCGCTGACATAAAAAGGTCTCTATGTGGATTGTCTTTTAAATCCTCAATGGAGATTGGCTCTTGACAGGGCACTGTCTGCTGGGCATGTGTGCTTCAAGTGGACATGGCCTATGAATAAATTAATAAATGAATCTATCAAGAAATCAAACAATCAAAGTAAACTCAATTTAAATATCAAGCCTGAAGCATGTTTTCACCCACTACTGGTGCTTTATATTAGGAAAATGAGTGAACAAACAAAGGGTGAAACAAACAGGGACACACCCCCCCATGACGTTGCCTTCCCTGTGCTGCCCAGCTGGAGCCTTCTCTTCAGTTACCTGGGGTGAGGCACTGCTCCCCTACAAAAGGCAGAAGCAGCGTTGTTCCTCTAGGCTGCTTCTCGCAGTGGTGAGGAGGAATGCAAACTAAGCAGCAATGCTCATCCCCCGCCAGTGCCGGTGAGTAAAGAAGACAGCGACCAGAAGTGTAGCATCCCTGAAGTGTGGGCCTTCATGATAAACTAAATGCTGCATGGTATCCAAATTCTGTGCAATTCAAACATCTAAAAAAGGCTTTCCTTTATTTATGTTTTAAAGGCATGAGCTCTAGAGGTAAACAAAAATGCAAATAGTGCCATAAATGAGCATTAAAAACAAGCAAAAGCGTGTGGGAATTCAAACAGCTACACAGGCTTCCGTTAATTTATTTTTGTAAAAATTTGAGTTCTAGAAGCAAACAAAAATGTAAATAGTGCCATAAACGAGCATTAAAAACAAGCGGAAGAGATGTATAATGCTTGGGTGGGAGGCATGAGGCACTT
Source organism: Lissotriton vulgaris (assembly GCF_964263255.1). NCBI lineage: Eukaryota > Metazoa > Chordata > Amphibia > Caudata > Salamandridae > Lissotriton > Lissotriton vulgaris. Next base: position 9,617 of record NW_028253262.1, read on the forward strand.
TTCAAGCACTCGCACTCGTGGCGGCATCCATCTTGTGGGAACGACCATCGGCGCGGCCACGTTAATTACAAACATGTTCCTTGCACGCCGCTGCTCGCTCCAACAAGGTGGATGATGCCACGAGCACGAGTGCGAGTGCTTGAAAAGTGAAGATCGATTGCTAAAGGCCCTCTCCTAGTGTAGTGCATGCGCGCTGCCTAGGCGAGACCTATAAATAGGAAATATATTTTTATCTTTAAAATGACACCAAATCACTAACAATCCAATTTCGGGAACGGGAGATATGACTTTTTAAAGATTTAGCCAAATATAGCACACACAAGATTATAGCACCATAGTGTGATACCTGCTCGTGATAGACCGGGCCAAAGTCAAAGTTTCAGGCCGGGTGCGATTGAACCCTAAGCGGCTACAGCTTGCGGCAGGTCCCGGTCTCAGTTCCTAACTTCACACTTAGAAACTTTTCTGGAGCTTTTCTTCCCGAGGGCCCTCAAAGCTCCCAGCCAGTCCTGATCCAGTGAGGGTTCGCCGGCTTGCCTTTCGACGAGCTCCCGGTCAACTTACCTTGACGGGGCTTAGAACATTTCCCTTTAATGCTTCAGCAGGGCAACCCAGGAATCCAGGCTGGCACGCGATGGAAGGCAGACGGCTTGGCTCTCGCGGTTGCTCCCGGTCAAGTTTTCTAGGAGTGCACTTAGAAACTTTTCTGGAGCTTTTTCTCTCGGGGTCTCTCGATGCTCCTCATGTAGCCGGATCTGGTAAGGGTTCAACGGCTTCAGTTTTCTTCTTGTCCCGGTCAAACTCAGGAAGTTGGATGGAACTTTTAGCAGGACAAATCTGGTTGGCTTGGCCGGCTCGCGGTTGAAGGCAGGCGGTCTGGCTGACCAGGTTGAGCCTGTCCCTCTATGGAGATTTTTTTCAAAGCTGCCCAAAGTTCTCCAAACTTCTGGAACTTCTTCCTGAAGTTCCTCAAGAGGTCCCAGTGTGTCTCAAACTCACTCTAAGGGTCTGGAAGCTCCAAGATGGTCCTTGAAAGTTGAGGACTTCAGTTCCCACAATCCACTGGTACAAAACCCGTACAAATCCACTGGTAGTTCTCCAAGGTGTAGATTTAGTTGGTGATGTTCCAGATGAGCTCTTTTAACCTGTAGCTTTCAGGGAGTCCACTCTTTAGTTCTTTTTCAGCAAGATAATCCACATGGCTGTAGTTTCAGATGGTGCAGTCTTCAGAGGTCAGGCCTTAGAAATCTTTGCACAGCAAAACTTCTCAACAGGACTCTGCCTCTCAGATACTTATTCCATAATTCTCTGGGTCAAGCAGGAGGCCACTTCTGACTAATGGGAGCAGGGTAACTCCTCCAATATATGATCACATCTTGTAGAGTGTGGCAATATTTTGTCCCAGAGTGCATCAAATCTTCCAAATCCATAATGGCTGATTTTCCAGCAAGGAGGTAAGAGCTAGCTAAACACACCCCTAGGATGGCTAATTTACTTAGACTCTCTCACATGCATCTGCTCATGCCTTCCTTAATCCTACCATCTGCCTAAGGTGGGAAGTTCAGAGTTGTAAATGACACTGTTCTCTGCTCTCCTCTTTGAAGAACATAGTTTACGAGTCCTCCCCCTCACCTGGCATACCTATGGAACAGTACACTGCCCTGCCAGCACAGCTGGTTAACCCCAGGGGCTCTTTGTCTCCTCTTAAAGGCAGCTTGGCTAATGCACCTAACTCTGACCAATCCGGGCAGACCACTGGAAGGCTGCATTTGGACTTACAAACAAGAAAGTCTTATAACATCTTGTATATACACTTTAGGAGAAATTCAACAATACAATATTGTTGAATTTATTAATACCATTCTGGGACGTCTTTGAATGGCATTTCTAGCCCTCTCCTATCAAGAGTTATTAATCAATAACGTCCTACCATGTTAACCTATGCAACAGGGGATTTGCAATAGGAAAAATGACTTGGGCCATTTTTCCAGGACTTACAAAAACATATTTTATAAGTACTTGTCTTATATCTAGAGGAACCCCACCCCATGTGCAACTACGAGAGACTTTAGGGGTTCTGAATCTGTAGAAATATTGCAGATCCTCCCGCCACAGTGCTCCTAGCATCACAGTCAAATTGGAGCAGCACTTTACCACAATGTGGGGAGTGAAATGTGAAATGTCACTTTACCAGGCATATCAAAACTAATTTTATAAGGGTTTACCTTATAAATACCCGAGCCCCCCTCCACCATACCTGGGAGACCTAGGGGAGACCCCGGGGGTCCCTATTATGCCAAAATAGTGTAGGTTATCCATTTGTAAGTGACTCAAACACCAAAGTCGAGTTTGGGCACAATTTAACTTTTAAAATCAGTCCTGGCACCCAGTCCAATCCCCCTGCCCTTGTATATATACTAGGGGCCTATAGGGTAGGTCATGCCAATCACAGGGGTACCCCACCATACCATTGTGTACCCTAGTCTATGTAGGTGTTTAACTGTATTCTAATGTTTCTCTTTCAGCATAGCTCTGGCCTTGGGCCTGGTTAGGCAGAGCCCAGGGTCAGTCCGAGTCAGTTACCACCAGTATAAGTCAGCAAACGAAAGGTGATGGGTTACTAATCTACACCCTGGTAGTCCTCATCAGCTAAGTGGAAAAACCAAGAAAGTCTATCTGCATTTGCATGGGCAACCCCAGGTCTGTGTTCCACCTTAAAATCCATTCCCTGTGGGGAAATGGACCACCTTAACATCTTGGGATTCTCCTCTCTCATCTGCATGAGCCATCCGAGAGGTCTGTGGCCAGTTGAACACAAAAGTGAGTCCCAAACAAATATGGTCTCACCTTTTTCAGGGACCAAACCACAGCAAACCCCTCCCTCTTAATGGCACTCCACTTCTGCTCTCTGGGAAGAAGCCTCCTGCTAATAAAGGCAACTGGCTGATCAAGGCCCCCTTCATTTAGCTGTGACAACACTGCCCCAATCCCTTGCTCTGAAGCATCTGTCTGAACAACAAATTCTTTAGACGCAAGGCTCTCATAAATAACTCCCATAGTGTTTTTGCACTTTTCTCTCAATCTCAGAGCCAATAAAATTTCCGTATTCACTTGTAATACTTCTAGTGGCTTCTTGCAGTACATGCTCTGGGTAATTTCTTTCTATAAAACGATCAAGTATTATTTCTTGTTTTTTACAGAAATCATGGTCATCACCACACTTCATGTGTGTTCTAATAAGTTTGCCATATGGAATGCTCCATTTAACACTGGCATGGCAACTTTGCGCATAAAGTAAACTGTTTCCTGTTGTTGTGTTAGGGTTTAACTGTAACATCTTCATGTGGCACCTGTTGTTTATTAAACATTGCAGTTAAATTCATGTTAACAATGTTGACATTCTGGCCTTACCTGTATGCAACTCTCAGGTGCTTTGGGATGGGTGAATGCTTAAACATAACATAACATGTGTATTTAGAAAGTGCACGTTTGCCCCTGATGGGGCATCTTGGCTCTGAATAAGATGGTTATTTTTACCTAACGGTACTCATTTTATCGGCCTCAAATGGATGAAAGGCTGAGTGGACCCGCCGGGATTTGAACCTGTGACCATGAGGTCAAACAGAGGCCCCTGGAGTAGATGCATTAGTCCACTGAGCCACCAGTACATAGCTCTTACAACAAGCCCAGCACTGTGGTGTGGATCAATGGCATGAGCTCTTGCAGATTTCGGGTGGCAAGGGGTACTAGGTAGGGCTGGTTTCTCGCCCGCTCCTTTTTGCTTTATTCCTGGAAATTTTCACACAGAGGCAGTGGGACGACCCCGACTCAGTAGGCATCACCTTTGGTGCAGACCAACATTTGATCAGTCTCTTTGCAGATTATAGGAAGGTGAAATCTGACTACGTGGTTGCCCCCACTTTATTCCTGGTATTTTGATGGTTTGTGACTTAGTTTGGCTGGGAGCCTGCTATTCAGGTACCCAGCCTATCTGCTTCCTCTCTAAAATGATTCCATGCACTTTAGGTACACTCTAGTTTGGTCACTGGGGTACCCTTATAAGTCCCTAGAATATGGTACCTTAGTTACCAAGGGCATAGGTACCCCAGAGGCCTACCAGGGGCTGAAATATGTATTATGCCACCCCTGGACAGCCTTCCAAAATGACAGCACAGGTCTGCTACTGCAGCCTGGGTAAGGTGGTGTATGCACCCCTTACTTAGATATAGGTTACCTATATCTACCTTAAATCACTACACAAATAAATCAGTCACCCCTATGGCAGGCCCTATCAATCCTGAAGGCAGGGTGCTGTGTTTTGTCTAAGAGCGTGCCCATGCATGAGCAAGGCCCCTCTGCAGCCTTCAGAATCTGTTCTATGGGGTTGTTCTGTGATACAGGGAGACCATATACTCTTAAGGGCATTATAACCTCGCAGTAATTGCTAACTTTGGAATAGCTGCAAGGAAACATGTTGTGTTTGGTGTCAAACACTTTGGAATCATACCCCCGCCTGTCTTGGCAGTGGGGGTATGATTCCACCCTTCTAGAGGGAGAGACATGTACACACTGGTACATCCGGTACCAGTCTAAGTAAATGCAGCCTAAATTCTAGTTATAATTAAAGAGATGGGTCTGTGGTGGGCGAGACACAGAGGAAGTTTTGATTTGCTGGCATATGTTACAAGGTAAAACATATTTTCTTGTTTCTTGGTATAAACCTTGCCACCAATACCAGCGCTGTAAGAGCAGAATAGTGGCTGCAACTCCCACAGACTCAAAACCTTTATGAGGGGCAACAATTAAATCACTTCTGCAGTCTACGTTGGGACTCATTTGGTCACCAACTCCAGGAAAAGTTACAACAGGAACAGTCTGGTCAGAAAGGTGTGCCTTTTTAAATGCATTTATGGTAGCCAAGATATCATTATCGATACGAGTTTTAGAGTGTGTTTCTGCTGCTATTTTAGCCATGGCTACTGCAGATTTGGCTGCCTCATCTGCCAGATTTCCCTACAGCATGTGCTCCCACAGGTTGATGACTCAATGCATGTCTGACATGGGTTTGTGGCAATCTATCTTTAAGATTTGCCACTTTAACACAAAGCAGCTTGTGCTGGATTGCGCTACCCTTGAAATCTCTGAAATAATTGTGTCACCAAAAATGTAAATCATAATTGAAGGACTGGACACAGTAATACAAATCACACACAATAAGCATGGGGAATCCAGGATCTGTATTGTTAAGTGCAAGAAGTAAACCTTTTAGTTCAGCCAAATGCACTATAAAGTTTCCTAAAAACTATGTACAAGCAGTTTGGGGGTAGAAAACGCAATCGGACACTGTGCCAATAGCAATGGAGCATGCTGCAGAATATTGCTGATAAGAACCTACAGCAGGTTGTGCTGAAGTATCTGTATAAATAAAGTATGTATATTGATCAAGAGGTAGAACGGAAGAAGAGAAAGGATAAACATGTTCATATTGCGAAAATTCTTGATTTTTCGAAGAAAGATTAAAGACAAAGTCTACATACACAGCTGTTAAAGACGTAGTCCTTAGGGATGTTAGCTTTGATGACAGCCTCTAAGGCAGGCATTGGAGAAACAGCAATCATGCATTTACCTTGAGCAAATGGTCATTCCCTGAGGATGGCCATTTTCACAGCAATCAGATTTTTTTCAGTAGAAGCAAAAGGCATTTCTGCAGGTGAATTTAAATGCAATTTATATGATCTCAGCACTGTTTCACCTTCTTTTAAGGTGAAATGTACATCCAATTGCACCCAGCAAAACACGGATGACTACATTTGTGGTATTGACACATGTATGTAAATTACATGTTTCCAGCAGATCAGACTGCGAAGAACAGAAGGTATCAATGTGCTCTGTCATCCAGCTAGAGACAAAACAATCAGGGAGTATTAAGGCAGATAGCAGTTTAATGCATTGTACATAATCAGGTATGTATGTTCTTCCAAAATTAAAAAAATCCTAGAATGGACTGCAATTTTTTAAGTGTACTGGGAGGATGCAGTTGTGCACTCTTCCCCAAAAAATGCGAGCAAAGAATTTAGCCTTCTTTTGAAAATTTATACCCAAAGAAAAGGACACTGATAAAAGCTATAACGTTTTTTTAAGTTAAATTTGTAACCAAGTTCAGCAAATGGCAATATTATGTTATCCACTCTTTCCAAATTAGGGTTTAATTCATCCTGCATCAGGTAGATATCATCTATGTAGGAAAGGGCATCAGAGTCAGTTTCATGAAGAATCGATACACTTGGTCCTGCAAAACCTCCCAGGCTATTCTTATAGCCCTTAGGAAGTTGGGATCTGGAAACCTAGGGTGTTAAATGTGGGCAAGCCATGGCTCTCTGGGGCCAAATTGTGACTGAAAAAACCATTGGAGGTACCCAAAGTGGTTTTGTATTTTTTATTGACCACATTATTAATGAGTGCTGTACTGTGGGTATTCTGTACCGCAAAGGTGTGTGTATGGCTATTCAAATGTCTATAATCTAAGACTATACGATAGGAATGATATGGTTTCAGAACAGGAAAAAGAGTATTATTCATTTGAGAGATACATGTTTCAACTCCCCCTGGTAATCCAGTTGGGGGAAACTTTCTTTAACGTGTGCCTTAGCATGCCATTTAATAGGATATTGTGGTTAAACCTGAGGAGTGGACAGTTTACTAATAACGTGGTATCAGAACTCCTTATCACAACAACTGTGATTACAATAAAGTGCTGGGGCCAATACAAAGACTCAGATGCATATACGTGTTTGACTTTGTCAGGCACAAGGTGTGAAAAGGGAGGGATTATTACATCCTCACCTTGAGGGACCACAATAAAAAAAGGTGGGGGACAGTTAACCACTGACAAAAGAATGTCATAAGAAGTAGTTAATTTGTCCCTGAATATTGGTTTAATGGTGCGTTTAGCGTCACCCTTAATTTGAATATCCATGTGATATAGTCTGTCTGGAGGGGCTACGCTGGTATCCACAGTTTCAACTATAATAAAAGTTTCAGTTGCTCTCTGTTGGACTTGGCCCTTATGGCAGGTTCACCCCTAATCTTTTTACTTTTAATCTGTGATCTGTGTTGATGATTTTTGGTCTCTGCGCACTTTTTCCCTGTGTCCCAGAGTAAAGTGCGTGCGTGTAGTAAGGCTGGCCTGCCCTCCCAAAGGAATGCATGGGGAATGTCTGTGTCCCTGGTAGTTCCTGATGCGTGGGGAGTGCAGACTCGAATTTGGTATGTGCGAACTCGTGAGAGTGAATGCTTTGCAATGATGTATGTGGCATGATTATGTCTGGTGTAGAAATGCCACTTCTAGGAGTTGGCAAATTAATGTAAAATATGCCTGGCGTGTGATTGGCTGGAGCTGGCTGGTGAGCCTGGCTCCAGGAAGGCTGGATGGGTCTGCCCCGGTGGTGAGTGTGAGATTACCATGTTGATGGCTTGGCTTTCCCCACACAATGCTGGCTCCGGCCCCTGTGGTGCGTCTAATGACCCTAGCCTCCCTAGTGAATGAAATGGGTGGTTGGGCCATCAAGGGTGCTCCAAAGCCAGCTGCGACTGGTTTCCCCCCACCCTGCACCTACAGACAAAGGATTTCTTAGTATAAAAATGGGGCTGTGTCCCCACAGCAACTGTCCTCTTCCAGGATCTTGCCAGAGGGGGCTGCTGCTGTTGCTGGAGCCAGGAGGACCGCCACTTGGACTGTCTCCCTGCCTGGAGACCCAGTGAGCTGGCTCTGGACCCAGCCTTGCCCCCCTGCCTGCCTCCAGACCTTGCTGGAGCTTTGCTTTTGCTCTTAGCGCTTTATTTCATGCCCCTAGCCCTTGGAGCGCTTATTTGTCTGCTAGCGCTGTGGAGCGCTTTATTTTGGGTATAGCGCTAGAAGCGCTTTATTTTTGCCCAGCTCCGCCTTCTGTAGCCTCGGAGCGCCAAAATTTACTTAGCGCTCCGAGCGCTGTTATTTTTACTGCCAAGCGGCTGCCACGCCGCGTTTGCCCATTTTATTTAATTATTTAAAGCAGGTGCCCACCCGGCATTGCCCCGTTCTTATATGGTAATTTATCACGAGGGAGCCCACTCCTCGGATAATGAGACCCCGCCTGCCTGCCTGAAACGAGCCGCCGCGCTGCCGCGGCGACCCGGAAGTGATTGGTTGACCGGCCAATCGCTGCACAGCCGCCGAGACGAGGACCGGAAGTCCCGCCCCGCAGCCGAGCGGCGAGGAGAGGAGCGATGGAGGGTGCAGGCAGGGCTCTGTGGTTAGGAGGAGAGCACCGCCGCCCCAAGGAGAAGTGCCGGCGCCCGCCTGGCTCCCCGAGTGCCGGGAGAGCCCAGCAGAGGAGCCGGGAAACCGAAGCGAAGTCCCCAGCAAGACCCGGTGAGCGGGACCGGGAGAGCGAGTAAAGGGAGGAGGGTGTCGGGGCACATTGCCGGTGCCCGCCCCTCCCCCTCCAGTGTGTCGAGCCCTGAGGCTCCGGGGACATCATTTGTTTCCGAGTCCATGAAGGACTCCAACGACGCCCGTATTTTTGGTGTATGGAGCCCCAAGGCTCCTGGGGGCAATTTTAGATTACAAAGCCTGAAAGGCTCCCGCCCATAGTTGTCTTAGAGCCCCGAGAGGCTCAGGGTGCCATTTAACTTTTCGAGCCCACGAGGCTCCAGCCCTCATTGTTGTGTGAGCCCTGAGAGAGGCTCATCACCCACATTTGTTTTGGAGCCTTGAAAGGCTCTTGGGTGACATTATATTTGATTTAGGGCCCAGTGAGGCTCAGAGGGCAGTTACTTGGTCAGAGCCCCGTGGCTCCCACGCTGCGTTGCCCTCACCATTGTTCTTGAGCCCACAAGGCTCCAACGTTGGCCATCATTGATTTACAACTGTCCAGCACTTAGTGGACAGTTGCTACGTTTAGGCTTGTATTTTTGGCTGCCTGCGCAGCCTTCCCTGACATTTCGGACTAAGGGCATTTCCGCCCTTGCGAGGCCAGTTGGCCTGGGGGACAGTTCTAGTGTTGTGCTACATGCACCCTGCGCATTGTGATTTACTTGCTTATGTGATTCCTGCGCAAATGTTCTACCTGCACCTCAGAATGTGTATTAATGCCTCATGTGCAATGTGTTTTATGTTTTATCCCCTTTGCTAAAAGTGACCTGCTTAGAGGATTGTTGATGTCCTATTACCTTTGCTAAATGTGACTTGCTTAGGTGATTACTTTATGTTTCTTCCCCTTTGCTAAAAGTGACCTGCTTAAAGGATTGTTTATGTCCCATTACCTTTGCTAAATGTGACCTGCTTAGGTGATTGTTTATGTTCCTATAGGTCCAGATAATAAGGTCCTAGTTCCCAGCGTGATTTTCCTACAGTGGTTAGGGTTGCTTAGGAGGTATTTACCCTTTACCAGTAGTTGCTGGTTGTGTGCTACATTTACTATTTTGGTGCTACAGTCATTATGTTTATGTGCTAAGTGTTATACCTACAAGTATTATTTCTAAAACGTGCATACCCTTGACAGTGGTCCAGGTGGCCCTGTCCTGTACATAATCCCTTGTAAATTCTGCCCGTGCCTGTTGGCACATTGTAAAGTGTGTGGTGGTATCTAATGTGTTTTGCTATAATACAAAGGCTATTTTTCTTTGTGGTGGGCCTTGGGTGTTGTTGCTGGGTGCGCGCGCAAACGCTTTACACATCGCCTCTGAGATTAGCCTTGCTGCTCGCGTCACGTTACCTAGAGGGTGAGCAGGGGTTATCTTAGTGTGTAACTCCCTCCCCCTGACTTAGACATGGTGATCTCTGACTGACTCTGGCGCAAGCCTTGGCCAGCCAGGGTCCCGTTTCTAACACTCTCACTACTAGAAATTGGTGGAGTTTCCGGCGTATTAAGAAGACTTCTCCCGCGCTGTCGGGAAGAGTCACTATCTGCGGCATATTTAGCTGTTAATGCCGGAACTTTATTTTCCTGAAAAGGGGCTTTATTTGCAGGTGGTCGATCTGCCTTCTTTATCTTCAAATCCATTTTAGGTTTCATGTACTCTTCTTGTCTGCGGTCAGATCACCCTCCTCTGTCAAACATTAGTCAGACAAGTCCTGAAAAGAACGAGTAGAACAGGGATCAGTAATCTGATATCTAAAAGGAGTCTTGATTTTAGTACAATGATGAAAATCGTATCCTCTCTCAGAGGACATTGGGGGTGGAGAGCCTCCGAGGGGTCTACCTTACTGTTGTTGTTTAGATTTATCCTGTGGTTTCTTAAGAGACTCACAGGTTGGTCTGGCATAATTGTCTGGACTAGGTTTGCCAATAGGTGGTACTGAAGGTCTGGTTCTCAGATTATAATGTCCTAAAGAAGTATATACATTAGCAATTAAGAGAGGCAACTTGCGTTCATGGTCAGAAAGTCGCTGGCGGCTAGCCAAAGACACTGCTTCGCCTTTAGCATTAGAAAGAATCACTTCAAAGACAACTTGTACCTAGCTGCCAAGGTTTCAGATTGCTATGTGTGACATCATAATTTCATTGTAATTATGAGTGACATTTCAACGACTGAGTGACACTTTCTCGCTATCCAAATCCATCAATCAAGACGAGGGAATCATATAAATATCAGAAATTACACCCATTTGTCTACAGCTGCTAATGTTTTGAATTGCTTATGTGTGACATTTTCATAGATTCTGTGAATTTAAGAGAGTCAGGCAACGACTAAATGTGTGACACTTAGAGTGGCAATCTCTTGCGACCAACATCATCGAATGAAGTCAATGGAAATAGACAAATATCAGAAATCACACTCATTTGATCAACAAGGAAGACAAACTCTGCAGCAGGTGCTTTTAAAGCTATTATTGAATTTGAAAACAATCAGGAACCTCCAGTCCAACCTCAGCTTCAACTGCGGCTGAACCACATGTGAGAAAGGGATCTCTGTCACAAAAGCAGCAACTCACTGAGCCTTAGGGGGTTGCTGTGCCTCGCACTTGACTCACGCTGTGGTTGAAACGTTGAGATCTTTTTAAAAATTGTATGTCTAAATTTTTACCTGGATTCCAGAGACTTGCACTTTAAAAAAAAAAACTTATGCTCTTTTGCACATACTCTTGCCTGCCTAACGTGCTTCCTGCTTTCCCCCCCGGTGCTACGAGAAATCATCATCTTGGAGAGTTGGGGGTCTAGTTCCTCGCGCCCCCAGAGGTATGTAAATGCCCGTAGAATGGGCGTGCAGCGGACGTGTGCAGCAGGGGTACCGCTGACATGCCAAAAGCACAGCTAAGGCAAGCCCGTCTGCACCCGTCAGCGTCATGGATGCGGCCAGCGCCAGCCACACTGCCCGGGAGCTTTCAGAGACAGGTAAGAGATATACGGCGGACGCTCAGCATGCCCTGGACCCTATCTACCATTGTCATGCAGGACGTTGGGATGTAGCAGAGGCACCTAAACATTCGTGCTATGCCTGTGGGCTCAGGCTGTTACCGAATAAGGGCACCACAGAGGAGATTGGTAAACTACCTGAGCAACGGCTACAGGGTCTTTTGATCCAGGCTGCTTCTATTAACATGCCCTTGCTTAGGAAACATTATGCTGAAGTCTATGAGCTTCTAGAAAATCACGCTTTAGATTTATTGTTCTTAACTGAGACCTGGCTTGACCCTTCCGCTGACCTGATTGTCACATTGGCAACACCTCTGGGCTATAAAATTTCCCGAGTTGATCGTACGGTGGGTCGAGGGGACGGAGTTGCAATTGCATATGAAAATAAGTGGGAGCTCCGTAGGGAAGAGGCCACTTGCTGGGGCAGCTGTGAAGTTTTAGATTTTAGCATCCGGCTCTCAGTGCATTTTACCTTAGGAGGCTCATTGATCTATAGGCCCCAGGCCCAGTGAGACCTTTTCTCCAGGCTTGGGGGGATGCAGTCACTACTAGGGCGGTTAGATTTGCCCATTACATGGTTCTGGGTGACCTGAATATACATATGGACCAGACTTGCTTGATGGGTTACAATTGGCTCTGCTCAGTCAGCATGTTAGCTCTCCCACTCATCAAGCTAGACATGTTCTTGATCCTATCTGCACTAACTTTCCGATTCAAGTACAGAATCCCTGCCCGGTTACCTGGTCGGACCCTTTTATAACCCCTTTTTCCAGGAAGATGTACAAGGTGGAGCCTTTGCAACACCCGAGTTATAACTCAGCTTTGGTCAGAATTGATCCCTTGTTTTGGCAGCCTCTAAACCCGGATTGGTTGGAGAGCTCAAGAACTAGGTCGCAGGGTTCTCTAGCTCGCTCTTGACGACAGCTGCCATGGTGGCTCCCCCGTGCTCCACCAGACGGCCTAGAGATTCTCCATCTAAGCCCTGTTTTAACTCTTTTCTTAAAGATTTGAAGCATGATTGTAAAATCTGTGAATGGGCGTGGAGGAGGAGTGACTACTGTCCAGTTGCAAAAAGCAAGCTTAGAGATAAGGAGAAGATATATTATGCCGCAATTAAGCGGGCTAAAGGGCAATTCTATTCAGCCCATATTGAATCAGCTAATAATAACTCCAGGGAAATCTATGCGATTATCTAGAGTTTTGGGGCTCAATGTCCGCGGACTCGATAATTCTCGCCTCGGTGCCTACTCTAATCATGGGTCCCACTCTGTGACTCTGGGCAATAGCTTGTTTAATCTCCACAACGGCCCCAACAGCGCTGGGATGCCTGGCTTCACCTTGGGGGTTCCCTGGAGGGGGCATCTCACAGGGAAAGCCAGGAAGGGTTCCACAGCGGAATACAGTGCCAGGATGCCCCGAGATGGGGTGGCAGTGCGCTTTACAAGTATACACACCTAAATTTTATGTCTCATGTGGCCCAAGCAAGTGTGATGCCATCCTCACCCTCTTCGTGCATCACTCTCTCTGTTTTTTTCAGAGATAAGATTTTGGCTATTCAGTCAACCTTTATTCCTTGTAGTAGCCACATGGAGGCCTTTGTGGAGTGGCCCTCGGCTGATATGGGACACTCTTTCTCAGTTTTTAGGCCAGTGGATCCACTGGAATGTCTGAAAATCCTTAAAGGTCTAAAATCAGGTTCTCCTTCAGACCCCTACCCCACGAGGATGTTGGCAGTGGCAGCTGAGGTTGCCAATGCAGAAGTGAACACCATCATCAATCTCTTCCTCCAGAAAGCATTGGTCCCATGGCTTGGAAGGAGGCCAAGATCCTGCCTCTCTTGAAAAAACAGTTACTTGACCCCCTCTGCCCAGGGAACTATCGGCCCATCTCCTACCTCCCTGCATTGGCAAAGGTATTCAAGAAGGCAGTTAATAAACAGCTTACTAATTTTGTGGAAAAGGAGGGACTTCTTCACCCAGCGCAATCCGGGTTCCGCCCATCACACAGCACTGAAACAGTGCTGGTTGAGGTGGCAGAGGCTATACGGGACTGTCTGGACGCAGGCGGGAGGATGGCACCTATTTTGCTTGACCTCTCAGCGGCGTTTGGCACGGTCCTGCTTCCATTGCTGCTGTCACGGCTGGCCAGGATTGGTCTGTTGGGTACTGGGTGGGGCTAGTTTGGCTCCTTCTAGTAGGGGCGGTCAGAGCAGATCTGGATTCCACCTTGCTCCTCCCCTCAGTTAGTTACAACGTTGTCCTACAGGGTTCCTCCCTTAGCCCCTCTTATTTAATATCTATACTCCTTCGATATATTTAGCAGAGGAGTTGGGGGCTAAGGTGCTGGCCTATGCGGATGACACCCAGCTGCTTTTCACCTGGGCCAACGGTGAGGATTCTGGTTTCTGGGCCCAACACTGCCTGTCATCAATTTTTAGATGGATGGCAAAGGCACAACTTAAGTGCAATGAGGGGAAATCAGAGATTTTGCTCTTTGGCTCATTCCCTACGAATTTCAGAGAACAGCTCTGGCCTCCTGAGTACCCACGGCCGACCTCCATTGGCCAGCCAGTACAAAAACTTGGGGTTTGGTTTGACAAGAACTCTCTTTTGCGGTTCACATCAAGAAGCTGGCCGGTGGCTGCTTCGCCCTGCTGAAATCTTTTTAAAGTTTCTTTCCCCTCCTACCACCTGCCGCAAAGCAAACAATTACATGTGCATTGATCTTGCCCCAGCGGGATTACGCTAATGCCCTCTTTGCTGGCATCCCGGGCTACCCGCTGAAGGAGCTACAGGTGGTCCAGAACACCCCTGGATGATTGTTATCAGAGCTGTCATCCAGGGACAGTGTTCACCATCAGATGCGCTTTTACCACTAGCCAGAGTGAAATTAAAATTATTGATCGTGGCCCACCGTGCGCTGCATGGGTGTGGTCCTCTTTATCTGTAGAAGTGTGTCTCCTTTTATGCTCCTACTCGCTCTCTACATTCTTCGTCCCTTTGCCTGGCCAAGGTTCCTCGTTTCAAGAGCCAGAGGATAGGGGACATTTTTTTTCAGTAAAAGCAGCAGTTGCATGGAATGTTCTCCCTTTTGCCCTGCGAACCATCCAGGATTCAGGCATGTTCAAGAAAAAATTGAAGACCCATCTGTTCATTTGAAGCTCACCGCCACTCCCTGTTGGTTTCGTGCCAGGACACTCACGAGTAGCCATGTGCGTAAGAAATTTATGTAGCATAACATAATATCCACATAGAATACAGTTCAGTACAATATGCTGGTAGACTTTTTTTGCAATCGGCATATTATCCCTCTGTAGTACTTAATGGTGAGAGTGAAAACTGCCAGCAGAGAAAACTCCGACCTCTTTCCAGCGGGAACATTAATCACGACTTATCTCTGACTTAGAAGGTCTAACTGCTGGGAAAGTAAAGGCTGCTGCTTCACACACACTGCCACTGTCAAGCATGGATATGAAACACTTTGCACTACTAATAAATCAGCTAAGCCGCTAGTTTAGACAAAACATAGCCCATTTACAGCACAGACAGACAACTTTAGTGTGCCCATTTGCAAGGACCTATGCCATGCTGAAGCCTCCTCCCCATTTTAGTAACAATCATTTTAAATGTCAGCAGAGCAGCAGATTATGAAATTAATATCTGACTTCCCAGAATCTCTTTACAGCTGTCAGAAAGATCCACCGAGAGCAGCTGCCGGTGGTTTGGCACTGCAGAGATTGCTTGCCTGTCTCTTCTTCTGCCTCAGCCTGAGCCGCCACCTGCTCTCACTATGAGACTCACGCTGGTGGTGAGTCCAGGGCATAAGTCGGGCTCTGCATGGGCAGCCAAAGCAACAGCACGCAGGGCGAGGTCAGGGGGAGGGTAGCAGGTGGTCGATTCTCGGACAACGGCTTCCTCCTTTAACTCCGTGCCATGCGGGAGGGGAATTCCTGACGCCTTGGGGCCCGGCTGGTAGGCAGGAAATCCAACAGCCTGCCACAGCAGGCGTGCAGACCGGGCATGGGTCCCACGCAACAGTGTTTCCATGGGGGGCCTGACGAGACCCGGGGAGCAGTAACAGCAAGCAGGGTTGACACGGCTAGTTTAGAAGATCTTGGCATAGTAAACAAAGCATTCTATGCACAGACCGGGTCATTGATACATTTGGCTTTAGGAAGGTCGGTGCCTCAGTGCAGAGAGGAGTTAGAGTAGCCCTGCAAGCGTCTCTTCGATTTCATTGTCCGGGCTCCGACCCTCCGATCGAGAGGAAGCACGGGAAGTGTGTGAATCCGCCGCCATATTTCTGTGGTTAAAGTAATATGCTTCACTGACTTTTCACTGAATGAACAATAATCCGGCACTCCACTCAAAAGTACATATAGGTGTCAAAACATATTTTCAGAAATAAGTCAGCAGGTCGTTGAATAATTTATTTATTCAAAAGTCTTCTTTTTTTAAAACACAGACACGAGGTAGACTTTTCACTACCTGTAAGTACTGCACTTTGCAAATCACAAGGGTGCACTAGCAGGCAAAATTAATCTTACCAGAGGAGCAGTTTTAACCCAGAGCTAAGGATCTGTGTGTGTACTTTATTCTAACTGTAGTCGCCTGCACACTAGTCGATCCGCAGCGTCATGAACGTGATATCAATATTCATGCTATGGTGCGGCCAGTTGGGTGAAGTTCTTTTACACTATAGCAACTAATAGCTGCAGACTCGCCCCCAAGCCTTTTGGAAGCGGAGTGCACAGCACGCTGACACCACAGACAAAGAAACCAGCTTTAGTTTCAATACTTACTAAGATGCATCATGAATACAGCGCCACTGACAAAGCACTATTTTACGTGACTTCGCATTTCAGTGCGGTGATGCAGGCCACCACACTGAAATTAGTTAGTCTAACGCCTGATGCGTGGTACTTGGCAGGGCTGCTAGTAAAGTACCCTCAGGTTTCATCCCCAAATTCAGGGCAGGACCTGCCTCTTGTTCATTCTGTATCTGTATGAGGATGTTAGGTAGAGCAGCCATTGAGGTAGTGCCATGACAAAGAGTGTAAACCGTGGCAAAAATTGTCCCACTGGTGTTGGTCGGCTAGAGTGGGAACCAGTTCAGTGGGTAAGCAGATAGTTTAAATTCTGTGCTTGTCCTGTGGTCCTATAAGGGGAAACACCTCTTCAAATTGATCTAATATTTGGGCTATCAAAAATGAAGTTTCTTCTGCTCATAAATGAATGAACAATCACAGGGCTAATAACAAGTGCTGCAGGCAAATGCGCTTGCACTTGCAGGCCGATTCTAGCTGGACCAGCAAACAAGGTGCGGGAAATTACATGAACTGGGCACCTATAGAGGGTGACTAGAACATTATGCAATGCTCAAGTTTGTACTAAATTCAGGCTACCTAAATCTGGATATAGGGTATAGCCTGCTAATGCCAGTCATGTGGTTCCATCATTACTGAAGGGGGTCAATACGAACAGTCCCAGGCGCATGGGGAAGGGCGCCATTAAACCTACTCTGATGCTTTCAGATGGTAAAATAAATTTCAATAAGGGCATGAGGGCGATATGCATTAGGAGCCTAGGGTGTAATATATTCATGAAAGGGAATATAATTAGCATCAACAGCCGAAAATGTGAACCATGAAGAAAAAACCACAAAGTGGAAGGCTGCATCCATTTCTACAACAAAAATCACAGGAGCTCCAGCATTAGGGACTCAATGTTTTACAAATGTTGAATTACTGCCTGACGGCAGTTAACAGCAATAGCAACGGGTTGTGACATAACTAATGAGGAATGAATTCATAGCGTAGCACAAACAGAGTGTAAACCATTTAATTTTCAAGCTGGAAGAACAAACTGAACTAGGTGTTCCCTATAAACTGTGGAGGCAAAACCCCTACCACCACGGACGTCTCTGATAAAAGGTGGGAGGGTATTGTGGACGTGCACAAGCACTACTCAGGGGTCCCACAAGTAAGAGCAGAAGTATGCTTGGGACAATAGAACATTGGGAGGTAGGGTCTCAGTCTCCATACCACCGCAGTACCTATGAGCCCGAGTCCGACTAGCTATAGTGCCTCACTTTCCCTCCTAAACTTACCAGAGAGACAAGTGAATTGGCACCCCAGAACACAAAACTCTAGACCATGTCAGGTCGTGGTAACGGGTCACACCCTTTCGCTCTCTCACTCATAATTGTCCTAATAAGATAAACAAGGGACACAAAGGAAGTTTAAAATATTTATTTAAACTAATGTTTAAAGGAGGTATTTATAGCACAATTAGAAAATAAATGCATACTAAAAATACTGTCAGCATGATCAATAAACCGTACCCCATGAATAGGGCTGTCATGTTATAAGACAGAATAGCCCAAACCCCCCTCCGCTTCAACTGAAGCTAAATGATTATATATCAAAGACCTCTGGGATTAGCGGTGGACCCTATACCTTCGCATGCACAGATGAATGCTCTACATCTCAGTTGACGGGGTGCTCTTGTCTCAGAATTCTCGCTGTATGAAGTGTGTGCTTATAAAGAACAGCTGCATTCTCCTGTTATTTCTAGGTAACCAGAGAGAATAACGAGGAGCATTGTTGTTTGACCTTGTCTGTGATGTTCAATCAAACTAATTCCTAGAGAAAAAATCATAAAAACCTATTGTTAGAAATGGGATCTCAGGTTGGCTGAGGCTTGCGCCAAAGCCAGGCAGAGACCACCACTCTAGTCAGGGCTTGGGAGTTACACGCCAAAGATAAGCCCTACTCACCCCCTTGGTAGCTTGGCATGAGCAGTACGGCTTATCCCGGAGGCCATGTGTAAAGCATTTGCGCACGCACACAGCAACAACATCCCAGGCACACTACAAAAGGAACTCCACACAAGGGTATATCAAAAATAGCCTTTGTATTCTCATAACGGATGTATGACATTACAACGCATGCTTTTACCACGTATGCCTTTACATCCCAGGTTTTACAACGCATGCTGTTACAACGCATAGTGTTGAGGGGTGCTGGATAGAGAATAGTTTAATTTACTATTCCAACTCCAGTCCCCGTGGATAGTAGGGAAGGTGTTGGATAGTAAATTAAATCTATTCCCTACCCTAGAGCGCCCCCCAGCGCAATGCGTTGTAATGGCATGCGTTGTAAAAGTTGCGTCGTAAAGGCACTGCGTGGTAAAAGTTGCGTTGTAAAGGATGTTTCCCTCTCAGAACACATTAGAATAGTAATCACGCAATATATACTGTGCCAACTGGCACTGGGCAATATTTACAAGGGATTATATGCACATGATAGGGCCACATGGACCACTGTCAGAACCATCACAAAGTGAACTTAGTAAAATTAAAACAGATCATAAACGTACAACCAGTAGCCACTGGTAATCACTGTACTTAGCATCAGCCTGTGACATAAACTACAATATGCACAGTATCACATCAGGCGCAAATTACATTCTGCGCCAACCTCACCAGCATAAACACATTATGCCATCCTCTTATAAGTCTAAACACATTAGACCCTAACCTCCTAAGCATAATTCACATTTATTTATTTGAAAGTTTTATATAGCGCGAACAAGACCCTTACGGGTATCAGAGCGCTTTATAGTAAATGTGTATAGGTATAACAAATCAATAAAAATAAGCAGGACCATAAGAATAAAATCAAAAAGCTAAATAAAAGAACAAGGCAAAGATCGAACATTTGTATAGGCATATCAAAACAATAAAAATAAGCAGGAACGCAAGAGTAAAGTCAAAATGCTTAATACATGAACACAGGGTAAATCAAACATTATGGATAAGCTGGACCATATAGATTGGCAGCAAAAACAAACATAGATACAAGGGAAAGTCAGATAAGGTGCAAGATCGAACCGGTCGGTACTGAAGGATGATGGTAGACCATTGATGATGAAAAAGTCACAATGAGTGGAATAAATCTGTACATATAAAAGATAAGCATTCGATTGGTAGGTAAGCTAAATCAAATAGGGGATCTCCACTGTCCAGTCAAGCAATGTATATGTAAATTTTGCCATAAGGATGACTTTTACTTCCAGTTTGAAGGAAGGGGTGGAAGGGTTCTGTCTAATTTCTGGTGGCAGGGCATTCCATATCCTGGGTGCCATTCCTGAAAAGGAACGATTATACGTTTTTTTTCTTCTTGAATTTTTGTGGTTTCAGAAGAAAGTTTTCCGCAGTTCTTGTTGATCTTGATCCTCCAGATATGGTGAGTTTTTGTGTGAGGTAGCTGGGTGCACTATAATGTAGGGGGGGAACATCGTTTACAAAGCAGTGAAAACACTGCGATGCCTTTACAACGATGCCATTACAACGCAAGTTGTTACTACGACTTGCGCTGGATGGCGCTGTTGTATAAGGAATATTGCAATTTTATATTCCAACACCTTCCCTACTGTTACGTGGACTGGTGTTGGAATATAAAATTATAATATTCCACAATCCACGCCCTCCAACGCAAGTCGTTGTAACGACTTGCGTTGTAATGACAGCGTTGTCATGTACCGCGATCTAAAAGATTGCGTTGTACTGACATACATCCGATGTACGGCCTTGTGCGTCATGCAAGCTATTTTCAGGTGGATTCTGCCTTGAAATGGCAGCCAGTTTAAAGATTTTAGATCCGCGGAGAGGTGGGCCCTTTTTTTTCGAGCCAGTGATGAGTCTCGCTGCGGCGTTGGTGGAGGCTCTAAGAGGAGCTGTGGCGGTTTTAGGGAGACCGCATAACGAGACACTGCCATAGTCCAGCCGCGGTAGAACTAAGGCCTGCACCGCTAACTTGAAGTCATTTGGGGGTAGGAAGGGTTCAAGCTTCCTTAGTGTGTTGATCTGAAAGTTTGCTCCCTTCGTTGCATTACTAATATGCTTCTGCATATTGAGGTTACAGTCCAAGGTTATACCCAGTGATTTCGCCGAGTCCACAATGGTTGGTTGAACATCTAGTGCGGTAAGGTCTTTTATCAAATTGTGCATAGTGGGGACTTTGGCGGGAGGAGCAATGAGGAGGAATTCAGTTTTTGAGGCATTCAGTTTGAGGTGATTCACTGCCGGCCGGGTTTTGGTGGTCTTAAGAGTATTGTTGAGCAAAGTAATGTCGTCCAAGGTATTGATCTTGAGGTAGAGTTGGGTATCGTCTACATACATATGGAATTGTACGTTGGTTGTTTGTAACAGATCGGTTAGTGGTTCCATGAAAAGGTTGAAGAGTGTAGGGGATAGTGAGGAGCCTTGTGGGACTCCTAGCGTAACCGGAACTGGTTTGGACAGTGTGTTGTTGATCTTGAATTTTTGAGTCTGGTTTTGAAAAAAGGAGGTGAACCAGTCGAGCACTGGACCTGAAAGACCCATTCTGTGTTTCAACAGCCCATCAAGTGTTCGTGTTTGACCGTGTCGAATGCTGAGGAGAGGTCTAATAGGATGAGGAGACATGCTTCGTTACGATCAAGAAGTTGAAGTGCATCATCAATGATGTGTGTCATGGCTGATTCCGTGCTGTGATTTGCACGGAAGCCAGATTGCTGTTTATTTAGGAGGTTGAAGTGGTCGATATGTTTTGGCAGTTGGTGATGAACACATTTTTCCAGAAGTTTGGCCAGGGTGGGAATATTGGAGATAGGGCGGTAGTTGTTGAGGTCCATGGGATCCGCTCTGGGTTTCTTAAGGATGGGAGACACTTGCCCTATCTTTAGGGAGTCAGAGATACAGCCTTGTTGAAGAGAGCTGTTGATGATCTAAGTCCATAAAGGTAGTAGCACCGGTGTAAGATCTTTAACCACATTTGCGGGGAGAGGGTCAGTAAGGTGATTTGAAGGTTTCAAGGCACTGAGAAATTTGCCTATAGCTTCTTCAGAATAGGAGTAAAAGTATGCCCATGTTACATAATTTTTCACTGTAAGCTTGGATGGGATTTGTTGAGAGGCGTTTGGGGTTAAGGGGGGATTTGGTGAGGGGGCAAGATTGAAAAATTAGGTCCTTGAGGAGATCTTTCTTGATGTTTTCCATCTTTAAGTTAAAGTTGTTAGAAAAGTCATCACATTGTGGGTGAGTTAGGCCAAGAGGCCGTTGCGGTTGGTCCTTAGATTGCTTTTTGATTAATTAAAAAAGTTGTTTGGGTCGATTTCTTGCCTGGTCAAGTTGTTGGCTAAGAAGTCTGCTTTTGTGCATTTAACCTTGAGAAAATAAGCATTTCCCTTTCTTTTTAGAGTCAGGAGGTGCTTGGCGGATGGTACTGATCTCCAGTTGCATTTGGCAGTTCTGAGAGATTGTCTGTCCTCGTTAAGGAGACCGTTGAACCAAGGTTTAGAGTCTTTTGTGGAGACTCTTTTTAGTTGCAGGGGAGCAAATTCGTTAACTATCGTGGTCATGGAGTTTAGGTAGTGGTTGGTGAGGTCGGTTACGTTAGAAGTTCCAGCAGGGGGTAGAAGTAGGTTCTTCCTAGAGGCGGGTAAAGTGTTTGTGTTGAGCTTTTTCCAGTCCCTTTTCCAATCCTTAGGTTTTGTATCTTGGGCAGGGGTCAGCTTGATTGTTTCATTGATTAAGAAGGTGATTATCACACCAGTAGCAAGGGAGGATAGAGTCCAGATTAGTGGAATCAATCTTAGAGATTATTAAGTCCAAGATTGCACCTTTGTTGTGTGTAGGACTATTGCATAATTGGATGAGGTCTAAGGTGTTGAGGAAGTTTTTGAGGCTGTTGACTACTGTGTCACTACGGTCGTTCCAGTGGAGGTTAAAGTCACCAAGGAAAATTTCTGTATTTTGTCGACCGGTGAGTGATGTGATCAGGTCCATGAGGTGGGCAAAAATCACACAGTGAAACATAATCTCACTAGCATAAACCATGATATGCAAAACAACCTCATAATCTTAAAAACACATTTAGAGGTATCAAACAGGGTGCGCACATCATTCTATTTACAGCACCCGGTGCTCTGAAGACAGCTAGACAAACGTTGGAGCGACCTGCTGCAAGACGGGGCTGCTCAGAATGTGGAAATGGCGCTGTGCCTCGAAGGGCACCAACAACATGGAGCCCCAATCACTGGGACTCCGCAACAGGACTACGGTCTTCAAGGAAACAGCGATTCTCTCGCGGGGCTTCCCCGGACTTCTGGGAGCCCCGGGCTGCCATTGGTGGCCTCGGCCACCCTCTTCCCTTCACCCGGGCCCCCACCTGGGACCCGGGACTCTTCTTCACTCCGGCCGCCACCGCGGGGCTCTCCCTCCAGCATGGGAGCCTCGCATCAGCACGTCTCACCAGCTTTTTCCGCTTCCGTCCGCCGGTACCGCCCAAAACCATTGGGTTGGGCACCTGCTAGGAGGGACAACGCGGGGTGGGCACACGCACTCACTAGAATTAGTCAGAGACTGTAAGGATGCGGGGTAGGCACCTGCATATGAGGATAGCACAGGCAGGGGAATCCTCATGTCGGGATCCCCTCGCAGACGATCGCAGCACAGCACTGCAGAGGGGAGAACAGGAGCGCTCATTCTCTAGGAAAAATAACGCGCTCTGTAGTAAATGAGATAAAGCGCTAACTAGGCGCTAGGATTTAAAGTCATTAGGAATCAAGAAAAAGCAAAAAGGTCCCAAAAAGACCTTGAAGCATCCAGGGGCAAGGCAGGACCCAGGGAGGCAAGCCCTCATGGCAGCTCCTCCCCTGGACTCCAGCAGTAGCACCCCCGCAGGAACAGCAACCAAGCACTGAACAACATCATGGGGTCACAACCCCTTCTTTTATACCGCATTACCCTTTGTGTCACAGCACAGGGTTTAGGTATACCAGTCAGAACTTGTATAGGGGAGCTTTGGAGCATTTTGTTTTGCTCAGCTCCTCTCTCCTTTGCCAGGTGGGGGCTCATTGATTAGACACACCACAGGAGGTGGAGCTGGCATTGAGGAGGGAAGGCACAGTCCTATTCAGGTCCCAGGTGCAACTCCTCCCTCTCATCTACATGCAGATCTCCCTATTCACCACTGGGCAGACTCATCCTGGCTCCTGAGGCCACCCACATTATCCAGCACCTGTCAATAACAAGCCAGACATGCAATTCACATCAGGCAGGCAGACACACAGCACACAGAAATGCCAACTTATAAAAGGGGTACTTCTCCAACAGTCACCATAAATCTGCCCACACCATTGCACAACATTTATTTTCACGAGTTCTCACATACTAAACTCGCCCCTGTACTCCTCTCAAATCAGGAATTACCATGGACACACATATCCCCCATGCATTTCTATGGGAGGGCAGGCCAATCTCACCACACACACTCAGAGAGCGCACGCACTTTACACTGGGCCACAGTGCTAAAGTAAAAATCACTACAACTATGTCAGAGCCTTAGGCAAAAAGTTCAGGGGTGAACCTGACAAAAGGTTCACCCCTGAACACATATGAGGTTCTGTGCGAAAGTATAATGTGGCACAAAAGCAAGTACGTTTATATAGTAATGTGTGAAAAAGAAAATGTGGCCTACAACATGCACTATTAGGCTAATATTGGGAAGATTACAATGGCCCGTGCAGGAAACACACAACTGAATAAATCCTAAAACCAATCAGTAAAAAATATTGTTGTGTTTTTATATATATTTAGAAACCAAGTTCTTCATTCAGCAGTTAATAAATGCATTGAATGTTGATATCTAACCAAATGATATGCAAGACACAAAATGCTTGCAGGTTTCAAACAGCAGCGGTCAATACCGTCAGGCAGAGATCGTCGGGGTCAATGGAAAGAAAGCATAGGGTTAGGTAGAGGAGTACCCCCAACACATTTACAGTTGATGTCGATGGAAGCAACACTCCTCTGCAGAGTATTGGGGGACAATGGTCGTCCAGTGTTCAGGAGAATTTCTACTCTAGTGAAGTCAGAGTTTAGTGAGTCGCAGGCCTCGGGCACAGCAGGCAGTTTTCGGTTACCCAGGTCTGAGGTGCAGGAGGTCTTGGGATGTAGAGTTTATTCTTCACCGGCGGCGGTCAGCTCCCACTGCTGTGAAGGCACTCCATTGCGGTCCAGCCCAAACTGCTGTTTTTAGGTCTCGGGCTTCGAGAACTATTGTTGCCGAGATGGGTCTGAAGGGACGTAGACTGGGGGACGAGCGCCGATTGCCCTTCGTGAACGTGCAAGCCCAGTCCCGCCCCCCCCCCCCAGCCGTGCACATCTCTTGCTCCAACTGTGCACAGCAAGGCAGCCTCTTGCCTCTCAATCACGCGCACACACACAGGAGCGCACAGACACCACCCCCCCTTACAACTAAGCGGCACTCTCAGACACATGCACACACACATTCCCGCCCCCCCCCCCAGCCGACCGGGGTCTGTGGACGCGCACGCACACAGGCAGGCAGTCACGAGCCGTGCACACACAGACACACACTCAGAGACAGACAGAAACACGCACACACACACCCCCTTCCTCTCTGCCCACTCCCTCTCTGCCGCCCCCACTCACCGGGCTCTTTCCCTCGCAGCGTGTCAGTCATGGCAGCAGGCAGACTCGGTGTCTTCTCCAGGGATCTTCAGATGATGTGCACGCCCACGCTGCTTCTCGTGCGCGCCCACCACGCTGTTTCGCGCCTGTTGATCCTCAGCTTGTTGCTTACAGCCAGTGGGTTGAACTTGAACGTACTCGACAAAATATCCTTATATAACTAAAAACTGAGCATCATCTTCATCTCACGTTTGTAAAGGTAACCATAAACACCAATTGTGTTAAAATATATTGAATACGATAGATCACCTTCCCCTTGCCCATACATATACTTTAAATTCCTTATTCCTGATTTATTAGAACAAAGCAACGCAGAAGATAATTTTTGGTTGTCTGTGGGTGGGGAGATGGGGTTAGCACTCTCTGCCCTCTTTTCCTATCATTGACTCTTTGGCGCTTATAGGAAAAACCCAAGCTGTTTATACTGTAGAGGAATTCTGCATAAGGATTATTATAGCGTGAGTGCAGAGTGCGCACAGTTCAGAGTGCGCAGACTGCAGAGTGTGAAGTAGTGAGTGCAGAGTGAGTAAGAAGAGTGTGAGTGCAGAGTGCAGAGTGTGAAGTAGTGAGTGCAGAGTGTGAAGTAGTGATTGCAGAGTGTGAATGCAGAGTTGAGTGCAGAGTAGTGGGTGCAGAGAGTAGTGAGTGCAGTGAGTAGTGAGTGCAGGGTAGTGAGTGCAGAGTAGTGAGTAGTGAGTGCAGAGTAGTGAGTAGTGAGTGCAGAGTAGTGAGTGGTGAGTGCAGAGTAGTGAGTAGTGAGTGCAGAGTAGTGAGTGCAGAGTAGTGAGTAGTGAGTTCAGAGTAGTGAGTAGTGAGTGCAGAGTAGTGAGTAGTGAGTGCAGAGTAGTGAGTAGTGAGTGCAGAGTAGTGAGTTCAGAGTAGTGAGTAGTGAGTGCAGAGTAGTGAGTGCAGAGTAGTGAGTAGTGAGTGCAGAGTAGTGAGTAGTGAGTGCAGAGTAGTGAGTAGTGAGTGCAGAGTAGTGAGTGCAGAGTAGTGAGTAGTGAGTGCAGAGTAGTGAGTAGTGAGTGCAGAGTAGTGAGTAGTGAGTGCAGAGTAGTGAGTGCAGAGTAGCGAGTAGTGAGTGCAGAGTAGTGAGTAGTGAGTGCAGAGTAGTGAGTAGTGAGTGCAGAGTAGCAGAGTAGTGAGTAGTGAGTGCAGAGTAGTGAGTAGTGAGTGCAGAGTAGTGAGTAGTGAGTGCAGAGTAGTGAGTAGTGAGTGCAGAGTAGTGAGTAGTGAGTGCATAGTAGTGAGTAGTTAGTAGTGAGTGCAGAGTAGTGAGTAGTGAGTGCAGAGTATTGAGTGCAATGAGTAGTGAGTGCAGTGAGTAGTGAGTGCAGTGAGTGCAGAGTAGTGAGTGCAGAGTAGTGAGTAGTGAGTGCAGAGTAGTGAGTGCAGAGTAGTGAGTAGTGAGTGCAGAGTAGTGAGTAGTGAGTGCAGAGTAGTGAGTAGTGAGTGCAGAGTAGTGAGTGGTGAGTGCAGAGTAGTGAGTAGTGAGTGCAGAGTTGTGAGTGCAGAGTAGTGAGTAGTGAGTGCAGAGTAGTGAGTAGTGAGTGCAGAGTAGTGAGTGCAGAGTAGTGAGTGCAGAGTAGTGAGTAGTGAGTGCAGAGTAGTGAGTAGTGAGTGCAGAGTAGTGAGTGCAGAGTAGTGAGTAGTGAGTGCAGAGTAGTGAGTTCAGAGTAGTGAGTAGTGAGTGCAGAGTAGTGAGTGCAGAGTAGTGAGTGCAGAGTAGTGAGTAGTGAGTGCAGAGTAGTGAGTAGTGAGTGCAGAGTAGTGAGAAGTGAGTGCAGAGTAGTAAGTGGTGAGTGCAGAGTAGTGAGTAGTGAGTGCAGAGTAGTGAGTGCAGAGTAGTGAGTAGTGAGTGCAGAGTAGTGAGTAGTGAGTGCAGAGTAGTGAGTGCAGAGTAGTGAGTGCAGAGTAGTGAGTAGTGAGTGCAGAGTAGTGAGTAGTGAGTGCAGAGTAGTGAGTGCAGAGTAGTGAGTAGTGAGTGCAGAGTAGTGAGTAGTGAGTGCAGAGTAGTGAGTAGTGAGTGCAGAGTAGCAGAGTAGTGAGTAGTGAGTGCAGAGTAGTGAGTAGTGAGTGCAGAGTAGTGAGTAGTGAGTGCAGAGTAGTGAGTAGTGAGTGCAGAGTAGTGAGTGCAGAGTAGTGAGTAGTGAGTGCAGAGTAGTGAGTAGTGAGTGCGGAGTAGTGAGTAGTGAGTGCAGAGTAGTGAGTAGTGAGTGCAGAGAAGTGAGTAGTGAGTGCAGAGTAGTGAGTGCAGAGTAGTGAGTAGTGAGTGCAGAGTAGTGAGTGCAGAGTAGTGAGTGCTGAGTGCAGAGTAGTGAGTAGTGAGTGCAGAGTAGTGAGTAGTGAGTGCAGAGTAGCAGAGTAGTGAGTAGTGAGTGCAGAGTAGTGAGTAGTGAGTGCAGAGTAGTGAGTAGTGAGTGCAGAGTAGTGAGTGCAGAGTAGTGAGTAGTGAATGCAGAGTAGTGAGTAGTGAGTAGTGAATGCAGAGTAGTGAGTAGTGAATAGTGAGTGCAGAGTAGTGAGTAGTGAGTGCAGCGTAGTGAGTAGTGAGTGCAGCATAGTGAGTAGTGAGTGCAGAGTAGTGAGTGCAGAGTAGTGAGTAGTGAGTGCAGAGTAGTGAAAAGTGAGTGCAGAGTAGTGAGTAGTGAGTGCAGAGTAGTGAGTAGTGAGTAGTGAGTGCAGAGTAGTGAGTAGTGAGTGCATAGTAGTGAGTAGTGAGTAGTGAGTGCAGAGTAGTAAGTAGTGAGTGCAGAGTAGTGAGTAGTGAGTTCAGAGTAGTGAGTAGTGAGTGCAGAGTAGTGAGTAGTGAGTGCAGAGTAGTGAGTGCAGAGTAGTGAGTGCAGAGTAGTGAGTAGTGAGTGCAGAGTAGTGAGTAGTGAGTGCAGAGTAGTGAGTAGTGAGTGCAGAGTGAGTGCGCAGAGTAGTGAGTGCAGGTGCAGAGTGGTGTGTGCTGTTGAGTGCAGAGTGGTGTGTGCTGTTGAGTGCAGAGTGGTGTGTATTGGCAATGTAAATGACAATGCCATTTATTTATGATTTAAAGAAAAAAAAGAAATGTCATGAGCAATGCCAATAGCTCCACCTTTAATGATGCCGAGACCATTGCATTGTAAATGCTTGTTTACAAAGTCAACACCACTAGAAAGTCAATACAGGTGTACAGGAGCGGGGATGTTTCCAGCATCACTCGCAGGTACTGTGAGGATCCCACGGGCTAGTGGACTCATTGAAGTGGTCAGTTACCAGTCTGGTGACTAACAAGCCTTAGCTGATGCAACTTTTGGTTGGTTGTATGAATCGCATTGAACAGGTCCATGCCGTTCTTCACCCTAGTAGTCGTTTACCATTGGTGTGCTGGTACTAGTACCATTAGTCCCAAGGGAGGTCCAGGCAATTGGCAAAGGCTGGCAGGGATCTCAGTTCTTGAAGGTTGCACAGATTTCAAGTAGGGATGGCAGACCACAGTTGTTGTGTCCTTTCGCTGTTTGCAGGGTTGGGTGTAGTTTCTTTCTACAACAGGGCCCAGTTCCTGGTTCAGCACCACATTTTCATCTTTTGTCTTCTTTTGGTCCGTAGAACCATAAGTCAAGGACATGCAGCCTGCAGGGGTAGAGGATGTGGACGTGTACAGCCAGTAGAGCAGCACAGGGCTGGGCTGGTGTGGTGCGGAGGTGGACAGCCGGTAGTGCAGTGCAGGGCTGGGTTGGTGTGGTTGTGAAGGTGGACAGCCAGTAGAGCAGTGCAGGGATGGGCCGGTATGGTTGTGGAGGTGGACAGCTAGTAGAGCAGTGCAGGGATGGGCCGGTATGGTTGTGGAGGTGGACAGCCAGTAGAGCAGTGCAGGACTGGGCTGGTGTGGAGGTGGTCAGGCAGTAGAGGCAGTAGAGCAGCGCAGGACAGGGTTGGTGTGGTGTGGAGGTGGACACCTAGTAGATCAGTGCAGGGCTGGGATGATATGGTTGTGGAGGTGGACAGCCAGTAGAGCAGTGCAGGGCTGGGCTGGTGTGGTTGTGGAGGTGGAGGTGGACAGCCAGTAGAGCAGTGCAGGGTTGGGCTGGGCCAGTGTGGTGTGGAGGTGGACTGCCAGTAGAGCAGTGCACGGCTGAGCTGGTGTGGAGGTGGATAGCCGGTAGAGCAGTATAGTGCTGGCTGGTGTGGTGTGAGGTTGGGCAGCCAGTAGAGCAGTTCAAAGCTGGGCTGGTGTGGTGTGGAGGTGGACAGCCAGAAGAGCAGTGCAGGGCTGGGCTGGTGTGGTGTGAAGGTGGACAGCCAGTAGAGCAGTGCAGGGCTGGGCTGGTGTGGTGTGAGGTTGGGCAGCCAGTAGAGCAGTTCAAAGCTGGGCTGGTGTGGTGTGGAGGTGGACAGCCAGAAGAGCAGTGCAGGGCTGGGCTGGTGTGGTGTGAAGGTGGACAGCCAGTAGAGCAGTGCAGGGCTGGGCTGGTGTGGTGTGAAGGTGGACGGCCAGTAGAGCAGTGCAGGGCTGGGCTGGTGTGGTGTGAAGGTGGACAGCCAGTAGAGCAGTGCAGGGTTGGGCTGGTGTGGTTGTGGAGGTGGAGGTGGACAGCCAGTAGATCAGTGCAGGCTTGGGTGCAGGGACAGTGTGGTGTGGAGGTGGACTGCCAGTAGAGCAGTGCACGGCTGAGCTGGTGTGGAGGTGGATAGCCGGTAGAGCAGTGCAGGGCTGGGCTGGTGTGGTTGTGGAGGTGGACAGCCAGTAGATCAGTGCAGGGCTGGTCTGGTGTGATGTGGTTGTGGAGGTGGACAGCCAGTAGAGCAGTGCAGGGCTGGTCTGGTGTGGAGGTGGACAGCCACTAGAGTAGTACATGTACTTTTTCACCTTGAACCGCCCTTCGAAGTTCTGAGGCATTCTGCGCCTGCTTGTTAGAGGGCAAGAACTCCTTCCTCCCAACTGATCCTTTCAAAATCTTTCATTGAACAAGGTTTCTTTGTTTTCTTTCTTCTTGTTTTACGTTTCGCAATTAATGTCCCCTCCTTTCCATATTTGTGTCTTCATTTCTTATGCTTCCCCGTCTTTCACCTTCACTGCTTATCTTGTTTATCTTTTTTCTTTCTCTCATGCTTTAATTCATCTTTTTCTATCTTTCCATCATCGTTTACTCTTGCCTCCCTTCTCTTCATTCTAGTTATTTTCAGGTCTCGCCTACGCAGAGCGCATGCGCTGCATAGAAGAGCCTTTATCCGTCGCTCTTCACTATTTTAAGCACTGCACTCATGCTAGTGGCAGGATCCACCTTGCAGGGACCGAGAAGGGGCGCGCCAAAAGTACGAGTGCAGTGCTTGAAAAGTGAAGACTCTCCTGAGCGCACGCATGCAACACTTGCAGGCTCACCTTCTGCTCCCCTTCTCTCTCACAACAGTTAACTTTCACAGCCGCGGGGCCGCGCTTGTGTTTTAGCGCTTGTTGATCAAGAATAGTCTGTAAAATCCTGACAATAGTCGTGCAGGGTATTGGGAAGTGTTAAACTCCAAAATTGTGGAAGGTTTTCTATGACTGCTGCTCTTATAACCTGCAATATGTATTAATGAATGGTATGCATGTATTCGTAGGTGTCTTTTCAGTAAGTAAGTCACACACATTGTTAGACGGACCGGGAGGGTCGGCCGAGGTTACGGGGAGAGGTCTCCAGGGAGAGCCGTCTCCAACGACTGTACAGATAAGTAACTTCCCCCCCACAGACGGACACCACACAAGGTTGAAGGTTAACGAGACTTTATATGCAATTCTTAGGTTACGATGATGGATACAAGGAGGTCTGGACTCAGGGGTCCCCTCGGTTCTAGTCTCTGGTTTAGGAAAGGGGTAGCGGGACAGTCTTAGTTACCAATGAGTACAAAATAGCTCTCAATCCTCGAGCTCGGCGTTCTAGATGATCGGGCCGTGGAGGAGCCAAGCAGGTCCCGAGATGGATGAAGGAAGGACGACGGTCCGCGGCGAAGCCTGCAGGTCCCGGTAGAAGATGACGGTTACAACGGTCCGCGGCCACGCCAGCAGGTCCCGACGACGATGAAGGATGAAGGTTACGATGGCTGTGGCAGCGCCAACAGGCAGGACGATGGTGCACAGGACAGAGCTATGGCAGCGCCAGTAGTCCGTCCAGGATGAGTTCCTCTTTACGTCTCTCGACTCCAAGATACAACTGCCCTCCTGCTCTGGAGCTGCCCCAGTTATAGGGCTGGCGTGCTTTGATGTCCGGACCCTCGCACTTGGAGGTCGGGAGGTCCGGGATGGGGGAGTCCAGACACCCAGCAGGGGGGTGGAGCCAGCGCCCGGGGAGGCGATGGGCGAGCGGCACTTGGTGGGGGAGAGCCATCAGCACCTCTTTCTCCCATTGACTTGCCAAGTAGCCCGCTCACCTCCTGGGTGGAGGGTGGTGCCGGAATGTCTGAGGCCGGGCCAGGCCCAGGGTTGAGGTCGATCGGGGGCCAGGCGGCCTCGTGGTGGAGTGTCCAAGATGGCGCCCTAGGCTGGGCGCGTGGGCCGGCAGTGGATCGGACCCACGAGGTCGGCAGGCTCGAGGGCAGGGGTCCCTGCGGGGACGGAGGACGTGCAATGGTGGTGTGTGGTACTTGCGGGACTGGCCTCAGGCCTGGTTGGGCCGGGGGAGAGCGGCCCTTCATATGGCCTGTCCAACATGCGTCCCCCCCAGCTGAAGGCGGGGAGAGTTACCCATCCTCTTGGGGACTCTCCTCGTCGAGGCGGAAAAACCGGGACAGGCCATCCGCGTTGGCGTGATCTGGCCCAGGCCGGTGTTCGACTGTGAAGTCCATACCTTGCAAGGAGATGGACCAGCGTAGCAACTTTGGGTTCTCCCCCCGCATATGCATCAGCCATTGCAGGGGTCGGTGGTCGGTCTGCACCCGGAAGTGGGTGCCGAAAAGGTAGGGCCGGAGCTTCTTGAGGGCCCATACCACAGCGAAGGCCTCCCTCTCTATGGTGCTCCAGCGTTGCTCCCGTGGTAGGAGTCTCCGGCTGATGAAGGCCACCGGTTGATCAAGGCCTTCGGGGTTCACTTGAGACAGGACGGCCCCAATGCCCTGGTCGGAGGCGTCCGTCTGGACGACGAACTCCCGGCTGTAGTCTGGGGCCTGGAGCACAGGGGCGGAACACATGGCGGCCTTTAATTGTTCGAATGCAGTTTGACACTCTGGGGTCCAGGTGACTTTCTTGGGCTGGTTCTTTGACGTGAGTTCTGTGAGGGGCCCCACGATGGTACCATAGTCTTTTACGAACCTTCGGTAGTAGCCCGTGAGGCCCAGGAAGGCTCGTACCTCGGTTTGGGTGATGGGGGGCTGCCAGGCCTGGATGGCGGCAATTTTCAGCTGTAGCGGGGCCACTAGGCCGCTCCCCACCTGGTGTCCGAGGTAGGTTACAGACCCTTGCCCAATTTGACACTTGCTGGCCTTGATCGTGAGACCAGCTCGCTGAAGGGCTTGCAGCACTGCTCGGAGGTGGTGGAGGTGCTCGGTCCAATGGTGGCTGTATACAGCGATGTCGTCTAGGTAGGCGGCGCTGAATCCTTCGAGTCCCGCCAGGACCTGATTGACGAGCCGTTGGAATGTTGCTGGGGCATTCTTCATGCCGAAGGGCATGACCGTGAAATGGTAATGGCCATCGGGGGTGGAGAAGGCAGAACGTTCTTGCGCCCGGGGTGTGAGGCCGATCTGCCAATAGCCTGCTGTCAGGTCGAAGATGCTGAGGTAGCGGGCAGCTCCCATTCGGTCGACTAGCTCATCTGCCCGGGGGATGGGATGCGCGTCTGTTCTGGTGACCGCATTCAAGCCCCGGTAGTCGACGCAGAACCGGAGTTCTGGGGTGGTGCCGGGGGCCGCTGCCTTGGGGACCAGTACAACAGGGCTGGCCCAGGGACTGTCTGAGGGCTCGATGACCCCGATCGTGAGCATCTTGGCTATTTCTTCCTGGATGCAGGCCCGTACCCGGTCTGGCACGCGGTAGGCCCGGTGGCGGATAGGGGGGCTGTCCCCGGTATCCACATCGTGCACACACCAGGAAGTGACACCCGGGGTGAGGGAGAACAGGCTGGCGAACTGTGATAGGAGGGCTTGACACTCCTGGCGTTGTTCTCTGGTGAGGGCCTCTGAGAGCCGGACCCCATCCACGGAGCCGTCTTGCTTTTGAGTCCGTAGGAGGTCAGGGAGAGGCTCGGAGTCTTCTTCAACCCCAGGGTCTGTGGCCATCAGGAGGCTGAGCTCTGTTCGCACAAAGTGGGGCTTTAGTCTGTTAGCGTGGAGGACCCGGAGAGGGTTCCGGGAGGACTCCATGTCGATGAGATAAGTGGCAGGACCCTTGCGCTCTATTACTTTGAAGGGCCCCGTCCATTTGTCTTGCAGGGCGCATGGCTCAGTGGGGGACATCACCCATACCTGTTGGCCAGGTTCGAATTCAATGGATGAGGCATTCTGGTCATACCATTTTTTCATGTCCTCTTGACTGGCCTCTAGGTTGGCCTTCGCTAGTTCTCTGAACCGCCGGGTCTGGTTGCGGAGGGTGAGGAGGTACCGGAAGACATCTGGAGGGTTCTTTAGCGGAGGCATCTCCCAGCCTTCTTTGACGAGACTGAGCGGCCCTCGCACTGGGTGTCCATATAGCAGTTCAAATGGGCTGAAGCCCAGGGATTTCTGGGGGACTTCTCGATACGCGAAGAGGAGGCACGGCAGCAGCACATCCCACTGGCGACGGAGGGGTACCACTAGTACTCGGTTGCTCCCCAGCTCGGCGATTCTTTGCTCGCTGTACAGCAGATCATTGTCCCAGTAGACCCAATGAGTTCCGGGGGTATCCCCTGCGCTTTGGGCGAGCGCTTGCTGGCGGAGTCCCTCGAGGGAGAGACAGGTCTTCTGTTCTTTGCGAAATTGTTCTTGCGTGGGCCCCCCTTCTTGAGGCCACTGGTCGAGGTTAGCGAGGTCGGTAGGTTGAGCTGGTTCGGCGGGAATGTTACGGTCGGTGTTTTCGGCCGGGGCGACCGGAGGCGGTGGCGCCGGCCATTCTGGTTCTTCTGGCTGGTGGTTGGCACGGGCGGCCATGGAACGGGTGGTGACGCACGCCCAGTCTGGGACGCCCAACATCCCCAGGTGTTCCTTTCGCTCCACGGCGGCCCACGGAGAGCTTTCCAGGTCATTGCCCAGGAGGCAGTCTACGGGGGCATCGTCTCGGACCGTCACTTTCAACATGCCGGAGACCCCCCCCCATTCGAAGGGGACGCAGGCCATCCGACACAGGCTCTCCGAGTTATCGGCTGATCGTACAGGGCAGAGAATGTTCGGTAGATACTGTTCTGGGGCCACCAGGTGACAGCGGACGGCTGTTACACTGGCCCCGGTGTCACGAAGGGCTTCGGCCCGGTGTCCATTGATGCTCACCCATTGGCTGTACTTCTGGGTGTTAGCGGGGAGGGGGACCCGCGGGACCATGTCTTTCCCCCCTAAGCAGGCTAGAGTCATGGCGGTTGGCTCCCACTCTTGATGCTCTTGTTCGTACTCTTCCTGCTCCTCGGAGATCTGTTCTTCCCCTAGGGCTGCAGCGGCCACTTGGCGGGGTCTTGGGCTCTGGTACTGCGGGCAGTTTGGGTCGTTCGCATAGTGGCCGACTCGTTGACATCGGTGACACGTGACATTGGCTCTGTACCCCGGTCGCGCTGGGGTGCTGCCCCGGTTGGCCGGGGGGGTGGTGTTGGTAGCGGGGGCGACCGGGGCGTTGTCTCTTCCTCGCCCTTGGCCCCCTCCTCCTCCTCTGGGTCGGTGCTGACCATTGTTGTTCCGGTTCTGTTCGTAGGACCCATTCCGGCCCACTCTGGTGATCTCCCACCGGTCAGCTTCGGCTGCGAGCTGCCGGGGATCCGTTAACTTGCTGTCGAGGAGGTGTTGGCGGAGTTCAATGAAGCAATTGTTCGACAGATGCTCCCATACCATCAGGTTAAATAGTTGCTCGTAGGTCGTGACGTTGTTTCCTCGGATCCAGCCCTCGAAGGCTCGGCTAAAGTATGTTACATAGTCCACCCAAGTTGTACCCGGGATGCGGGTGCAGTCTCGGAACCTCTGACGGTACATCTCGGGTGTGAGACCATAGCGGGTGAGGAGGGCCGCTTTCATATGGTCGTAGGAGGTCATCTGGTGGTCCGGGAGCTGTAGTAGGGTGTCGCGGCCCTCATTGAGGAATCTTCCCCAGAGACCGGCTCCCCAGTCGCTTCTATCGATCCGGTGTGCAGTCATAGCGATTTCATAGGCTTTAAACCATTGCTGGATGTCGTCCTCTCTGAAGTATTCTCGGACAACATCCTTGGGGATGTGTACCTTTTTGTCTGTGGCCCCTGAGGTGGGGGGTCGCCCGGGCACCCCTGCTTCTTTATCCTGCTTGCGTAGGTTGATCTCGGCTAGGTTTCGTTCGTGTTCGTACTCTAGTTTCTTTTCCTCGAGCTCCCTTTGTCTCTGTTTCTCCTCTCTTTCTTCTCGGATACGCAGGTGCTCTAAGTTGATTTTTTGTTCGGCCAACTTAAGTTCAATGTCCATTTTAAGTCGGGCCATTTCTAGTTCGTGTAGTCGGGTCCTTTCTCTTTCCTGGATCTCGTCTTGCGAGAGACCCGTTCTTTGCCCTTCCGGGGCCGTGGTCGTTTTTTCTACGGTGCTTTGATCAGGGGTTCCGGCAGCCCCGGTTTCTGCCCAGGATTCTAGGGCATGCTTAAAATCGTCCTTGGTACTCAGTCCGGTGGTAGCGATACCCAGTTCGATGCAGAATTGTTTAAGTTCACGATGGTTGTACTCCTCCAATTTCTCCATTTGGAATTTCTCGGTTGATCCGCTCTCTTTCGTGGTCATTGTGACTTCGTCGTGGGGTGAGCTACTCTCTGTACGTTTATGCGGTGATTCGGATCGCGCCGCTGGCCACCAATGTTAGACGGACCGGGAGGGTTGGCCGAGGTTACGGGGAGAGGTCTCCAGGGAGAGCCGTCTCCAACGACTGTACAGATAAGTAACTTCCCCCCCACAGACGGACACCACACAAGGTTGAAGGTTAACGAGACTTTATATGCAATTCTTAGGTTACGATGATGGATACAAGGAGGTCTGGACTCAGGGGTCCCCTCGGTTCTAGTCTCTGGTTTAGGAAAGGGGTAGCGGGACAGTCTTAGTTACCAATGAGTACAAAATAGCTCTCAATCCTCGAGCTCGGCGTTCTAGATGATCGGGCCGTGGAGGAGCCAAGCAGGTCCCGAGATGGATGAAGGAAGGACGACGGTCCGCGGCGAAGCCTGCAGGTCCCGGTAGAAGATGACGGTTACAACGGTCCGCGGCCACGCCAGCAGGTCCCGACGACGATGAAGGATGAAGGTTACGATGGCTGTGGCAGCGCCAACAGGCAGGACGATGGTGCACAGGACAGAGCTATGGCAGCGCCAGTAGTCCGTCCAGGATGAGTTCCTCTTTACGTCTCTCGACTCCAAGATACAACTGCCCTCCTGCTCTGGAGCTGCCCCAGTTATAGGGCTGGCGTGCTTTGATGTCCGGACCCTCGCACTTGGAGGTCGGGAGGTCCGGGATGGGGGAGTCCAGACACCCAGCAGGGGGGTGGAGCCAGCGCCCGGGGAGGCGATGGGCGAGCGGCACTTGGTGGGGGAGAGCCATCAGCACCTCTTTCTCCCATTGACTTGCCAAGTAGCCCGCTCACCTCCTGGGTGGAGGGTGGTGCCGGAATGTCTGAGGCCGGGCCAGGCCCAGGGTTGAGGTCGATCGGGGGCCAGGCGGCCTCGTGGTGGAGTGTCCAAGATGGCGCCCTAGGCTGGGCGCGTGGGCCGGCAGTGGATCGGACCCACGAGGTCGGCAGGCTCGAGGGCAGGGGTCCCTGCGGGGACGGAGGACGTGCAATGGTGGTGTGTGGTACTTGCGGGACTGGCCTCAGGCCTGGTTGGGCCGGGGGAGAGCGGCCCTTCATATGGCCTGTCCAACACACATGATCAAAACACATGACCAGCGAATACACCACAGGCCTCGCGCTAGCCAATGGCAAACACTGTAAAAAGCATTTTCTGTGGTGTGCAAAATTAGTTCATTTTAGATCGCATCTCGCAACAATATGAAAGCAAGCATTATTGTGTAAACCGCTTCAGTTAGTTTGAAGTTAATTGCAGGTTGTGCTTTTATCCATATATGAATGAATGAATGAATACCCTCTTCTATAGCGCATGGCTACTCTTGAGCATCCCAGCGCTGTAAGACCAAGGGATCAGGAAGACACTATTGAAACAAGTGTGTCTTTAAACGCTTCCTGAAAGCGAGATGATTAGACTCATGCCTGATGTTATCTGGGAGTGCGTTCCATTCTTTAGCTGCATGCACAGAGAGCCGGCGGCCACCCATCCGCGCCAGCTTTATCCTGGGGACTACCAACAAGTTCCGCTGGTTGGATCTCAGAGATCTCACTGATCGATGGCGACAGAAGAGGGGATCCAGAATTGGCGGTCCAGCGCCATGGATGGACTTATGCGCCAAGCACATTGTTTTGAAAATAATCCTTCCCTTGATGGGTAGCCAGTGGAGATGTTGAAGTGCGGCTTTCGCTGAGCATCTTTTGGGGACTTTCATGAGCAGCCGAGCAGCACAGTTCTGCACAGATTGCAGAACTTTTATGGTGCCGACTGGAGCTCCCATATAGACGGCGTTTGCATAATCCAGCTGCGACAAGATCAGCGACTGGACCAGCAATCGTCTGGCTTCGAATGGCAGGAGGTCTAGCACTTTTTTTAAGACTCTCAGCAGCCCGTAGCAGGTTGCAGCTACCTTTTTAGCCTGATAGTGAAAACCAAGGGAGGAATCTAGCCAGATCCCCAGGCTTTTTATGTGAGTCTTGGGTGCTGGAGGGGGTCCCAGGCAGTGAGGCCACCAAGGGTCCAAGTTAATTGGGGCTTTGTAGCCCAGAAGCATAATGTCAGTTTTAGTCCCATTTAGCTTCAAACAGGAGGAGGTCATCCATTCCAGAACCTTGGTGAGACACGGGGTCAGATTATTGATCCCCTGATTTAAGGCATCGTTCCTCACCAAGGATACAACCAGCTGCGTGTCATCGGCGTAGGTAACAAGTTGGATTCCCCAGGGAAGAACCACCTCAGCCAAAGGTCTCATATAGATATTAAATAGAGTGGGGCTGAGGGAAGATCCCTGGGTAACGCCATGATTCAATTGCAGCTGGCTGGATGACACCTCTCCCTCAAAGACGGAAAAGCTTCTTTCTGATAGAAAAGAATGGAGCCATTTGATGGCCACTCCGGAGACCCCTGTGAGATGCAGCCGATGCAGCAAGAGAGAGTGGTTTACTGTATCGAAGGCTGCGCTGAGGTCCAACAGGACCACCGCAGCACATCCTCCTGCATCTACAATGCCCCTAACTGCCTCCACTACCGCCACCAGAGCTGTCTCTGTTCCTTGTTTTGCTCTGAACCCTGTCTGGGTGGAGTGTAATCCATCCGTGGATTCAATAAAGGACGAGAGAGCCTGGTTAACATGTTTTTCAGCTATTTTACTGATGGTCGGTAGAAGAGAAATGGGCCTGTAATTGGCCAGGTCTTCAGGATCCAAGCTAGGTTTCTTTAGCAAGGCTCTGACCTTAGCCTTCTTCCAATTGGGGGGCACAACGCCGGAGGCCAAAGATGCATTGATGACCTGCCTTATCACAGGGCACACTGTCCCTGATACCTGTTTCAGAACTGCCGGAGGTGCAGCATCTACCGGGGAGCCTGATTTAAGATTGCCAAGGAGACTTTCTACTCCAGCCAGATCCAGTGGTGGGAAGACTTTGAGACCTGCAAATGGATTAGGGTCTACTTCCCGGTTCCCCCTATATCCGCTCTCCCAATTATCTGGGGAATCTATCACTGGTGCAAAGCCGGAATAGATATTCGACACCTTGGATGCGAAGAAGATGCATATATCTCCAAGAAGTTTAAATCCTCTGGCAGTGAAATGGCATATTGGTATAAAATGTACAAATTATTGCAAACGTCCAGCTCTTTCGGGTCCCTTCCTTCTTTTTTATACAGAATTTCACCATATACTCATATTTTCTTTGAGTGCATTTCACATCATTTTCAGTAATGATTAATTGTTAACTTGCTAGTAGAAATCGGATTAAAATCAAATAGTCGCCATTGTCAACATTACTTATGATTCTTCCCCTGCGCCATCTTTGCTGCCTGTTTGTTTGTCTTCCCAGAATTCATTGATGCGCTTCCTGACCCTGCAACACCTGCTCGGCCATCACAGTAGAGAAAGGCTAACTTACTCGGACATGCGTGTGCAGACAGAACCCGCGCCTCATTCTCGCCGGCTCTTAATATCGCGGAGATAAGATCACTTTGTGGCTAATGGCGCAATCTTTAGCATCTATAGAAACTTCAGGGGGCATGTTCCTGCCCAACAGATTTGAGTTTTAAATCAATACCGTGGATGCCAATTTAGACTTGGTCAGGCAGAGTTTTAGAGCAGTAACTATT
This sequence comes from Lissotriton vulgaris, assembly GCF_964263255.1. Taxonomy (NCBI): domain Eukaryota; kingdom Metazoa; phylum Chordata; class Amphibia; order Caudata; family Salamandridae; genus Lissotriton; species Lissotriton vulgaris. Next base: position 49,071 of record NW_028253262.1, read on the forward strand.
TCAATGCTTTTTCTGTTGTATCCAAGAGCCGGTGGGTTGCATAACAGACCCAATGCATGAGTAAGTGGGAGACAGATCATTGTATGATGCTAAAATCTAAGCTTTTGTTTAATTTTATCCGTTATATGTATAACAAGATACAACCTCAGCAGTGTAAATCAAGAGTGTAAAGAGGGCTCGTTTGGATTCTTTTTCCTGTGTATTAACCCGCGCCAGTAGCGTGAATCCCTTAAATAAATAAGTTGTGTCCGATGGGACTGCGCTTAAGAAAGCTTGCTCCACAGCAGTTTGGATGCATAATGTAAATGAAGGTGTGCCAGACTCTCAATTCCCCCAGAAGCAGGTTGCAGTGGCTGCCGAGCTGCTGTACCCTCCGCTGTGCAGATGGGCCGTGGGCTCGTGGCAGATGCCCGAGCTCTGTCACCGTCCTTTTGAGTGGGTAGGGCCGTCTCCCTGACCCCGTAGGGTGCGGAACAGCAAGCCCTTTGTTTGCTTCTGTTTGCAGGCCCTTGAGCGCAGCACGCTCTGGTCACAGGTTAAAAGGGTTGGATGTTAGTGAATTAAGTCTGCTTGGGTTTTTGTGTTGTCCTTTTAGTTGCGTCATGTAATGTTATGAGTTATGCTGCACAAGAAGAGGCCGAGAGAGCTGGGAGTCATCGTGAAAAGTGAAAAACTCACAATTGCAGTTTCTGCAGCCAATCCCGGAGTCTTTAGTTGGCAGGGACTGTTCCCTTGCCAATAGCCCTAAACAAAAGGTTTTTTGTATTTGTTTGTTGGTGTGCCCTGGTCAAATTGCACTTTAATCCAAGGTCTTTAATTTGCTCTGTATTAAGGGGCAGTGGTGCGTTTTAATTGCACCTTTAAAGTCAAGGAAACTTTCATCTGATTTGTTTTCTTATGTGAGACTGGACCCACCTTCTCAATATAATCCGGGACAGCTGACACGTAAGCCTTTATCAAACCTGGTTGCCCAACATATAGCACACACTGTTGTTGCCCATTGTAGGGTGAAAGCAGTACAGTTGGAATCCTCTGGATGGACCACATAAGAGAAACATAACTTTTTTGGACTGCAGATTCTTTGTGCCAGGTTTAACACTTCATGGTTTGGCATGCTTACATTGCTTTGCACTGTTCTGCGTTCTGTTATTTGATAACTAAGTCCCGTCACTAATAAGGATGGTCTAATTTGTATTTTAGACATCGTTATCCATCACAAGCTAGAGTTGAGGCTTCTCTTTCCATTTGTGAGGCAATTCTTTAGACGTTACAGACCTGTTTCTCACACCCTCATCGGTTTAGCGCGCCATCAGCCGTTTAGTACTTTTCTTCGTTTAGCTATGTCCCAGCCTCATCTTCTCTGGTATGATGAAAGGGGGCGAGCCATAGATTGATGATCAGGGCCCCCCAATCTTAGCTGCTGGCACAGATATCAGGGTTCTTGCTCAATATATATATATTTTTGCATTGAGAGACCAACCCTACTGTAACACATTGTTCTGTCTGGATCCCAGTGGGATCTCTGTAAGTTGAGAATGCAGATCCTAAACAACTCCACATAATGGCCTGATTGGAGCATGGTGTTGTCAGGAGATCACTGAAAGAATATCGAGGAGCAAAATATCGACCTGCCAAAATATTGGGGACAAAACATAGAATGCCAGAATATCAAATTCCTATCTACAGACAGGTTAGTACAAAAATATAGTTGTAAATAATATAGGGCCAGATGTAGGTCAAACCGAAATACCGAGTTCTTAATGGCGAATTTTACCGATTTGTTATTAACCCCTTCGACACTCATGACGAGCTGGGCTCGTCATGGTGTAGCCTTCTCATACACTGATGACGAGCCCAGCTCGTCATGAAATAAAGTAAAACAACAAATGTCAGCACAGAGGGGGAAAACGCCTAGCAGCCATGGAGTTAAGAACTCGGTATTTGAGATGGAGATAAAAAAATTGCAAAAATTTAGCGATTCGGTAAAAAATCGCTAATAAAAATAAAGATTCCTCATTACTGAATCAGTATTACCGATTCCATAATACCGATTCCGATATTAGCGAATCCGGTATTTTGAAAAATCGCAAAGTTGTGAATCAGCCAATCCTGTGCTTCCTGATGACCTCACTACCAGGAAGTGGCCACACCCATGCAGCTGCACTGTTCCTGAAGCTGTTGGAGAGGCAGGGAGCACAGCATACAACACAGGAGCTGCTTTGCAAAGTTCTTGCTGACACCCCAAACCAGAAATGTACAACCAGGAGAAGGAAAAGGAGGCAGGAGAGCGCAAAAGAAAACACAATACAATTTCAGCGAGAGGGAGCTGGAGGTGCTGATAGAGTAGATGACAAAGGACCATGATAAGCTGTTTGGCAAAAATTCCCTGCACGTCCCGGAATCACAAAAGAGGCAAATATGACTGGTGATCCAGGAGAGGATAAATGCCATTGGCGTAACCCAGCGCTCAATTGAAGAACTAACAAAGCACTAGTATGACCGCAGGAAAAGTGCAAAAGAGAGGTTGGCTGATAGACTCAAGCAAGCCAAGCAGACAGGTGGTGGGAATTCTACAGTGCCGGTACCAACTGCCCTGAATCTATTGGTGGAGTCCACCCTCCAGCTGGAGAGCGTCAGTGGGATTGGAGATGCAGACAGCTCAGCCAGACCTGACAACAGGCAAGGTAAGATGCATGCACAGCATGCTGTGTCCCCCACTCTCTAACCCCAATCCACAATCCAAAATGAGGCAGTATGATTCCCACTCCAGTACATGCTTTCCAAAAAACCAGCAAAGTATTATGGGAAATGTAGTCAGAAGTAATACATATCATAACAGTCAGTTCACTGAACCCAAAGGCATGTGACACACATCAGTAATTAGCAAGCATAGGACAGTCAGTTTGATTGGCAGTCATGAAATGTATTACTATGCCAATGCTGCCAGACAAGTGAGAAAATGTACATTCTGTCTTCACAGACGAGCCATCGCGCAAGGCTGCAGAAGGGGACAAAGGAAAGGCACCCAAGAGAGACAACACACAGGAGGAGGAGGTTTTGTTGCCTGCTGATCACACACCACCACCACCACCACCATCACCATCACCACCATCACCACCACTGAGAACCAGGAGGCATACAGTGGCTAGCCTCCAGCAGATGGAGTTTTCCGGGGAGGACAGAATGGGAGGCCAACATTCCACGCTGGTAGAGGATGACAACAGAGAAGGTACAGAGTACCCCACCGACCACGCCCAAACAGGTGTCAGACGCCGCAGAACGAGGGCAGCCAGTCCTGTTGCACAGGGCGAGGAGTCAAGAGTATTGGCCGGTCTCGAGGGGAATATGCTGAAGGTACAGCGCCTGCTAGGCAAAGCAATAAGATCAGTGCAACGCCAGATAGTCCATATGAACAGACACATGCTGGAAATTAGGGAGGGCATAAACAACATGAACAATACTGTGACTGAGGGCATGAGGGACATGTCAGAGGCAGTGATGCTGCTGTTCAGCAAACTGGATGAGGATCATTTGGCGAGGTGCAGGGATCGACAGAAATTGCACGGCTACACTAAGGCCGCCTCTCCACTGCCACCTTTGTGCTCTGCAGGCGCTCGGTGGCCATGCAGAAGAGATGGCCCACTGCCGCAGTGATGTTGCAAAAGGGCTGGTGACAGTTACCAGTGCACTGGAATTGCTCCAAACCAACCAAATAGCCGCTACAGGCGCAGGGGATGGGGGATAGTGAGGAGGCAACTTGCTGCAGCAGCATCACACCCCCGATAACCAAGTTCAGGAGGCGCAGTGCAAGGCACAGCACTGCCACAAATAGACTGCCAGGGAGGACAGTGTGCCCAGGGAACGCGGCAGTGCTGCGCGTGGGCACAGGAAATAATGACAGCCATCACCTGGCATTGAGAGATGGGTGATGTAACCCATTTCCCCTTTGGAATGTCCATTGAATATTGGCATGGCATGTTGAGGCCTTCATGTTGTGGCTGTGTGCTAGGCTATTGCCTGAGTTAAGGTTAATAAAACACTGGCAAAATATTACAGTTAATGGCTGTGTCTCATTACTTACTCAGAAATAGTTGCGTGTGATCTCAGCCCGTCTGTGTCTCCCATCTGGTGCTACTGCCACACCTGCTGCACTGTGCTCTGGCTGTGGACAATCCTCACCCTCATCCTGTAAGTCAGTTCTTTCCACTGTTGTTCCTTTCTTTGTGGCAAGTTTATGCAGCATGGCACATATTGCTATTATTTTACAGCAGATGATGGGGCTGTACTGACGTGCACCTCCACTTTTGTGGAGGCAGCGGAACCTGCTTTTTAAGAGTCCAAATGTGCGCTCCACAACATTGCGTGTAGATCTATGTGCCACATTGAATCTCCTCTCACTTGGGGAAGATGGGTTGAGATATGGAGTTAGGATAAATGCCTGCACGGCATAAGCGCTTTCACCTGAGTGAGAAAGAAAGAGCCCTTAATAACAGTCACCAACACATTCATCCATGGTATACATCAGGGTGTGTCACATTGATTTACCTAGCAGGTATCCTTACCCAAATTCGCCCCCAGCCAGACGTGTGTAGATCCCACTGTTCCTGAATATGTAGGAGTCATGGGTGCTCCCCGGAGATTTGGCTACGATGTCGGTGATGATGTGGTCCACATCACAAATTACCTGCACGTTAATAGAATGTGTAGATTTGTAGTTCTGATATATGTACTCTGTAGCTGCAGGAGGGCAGATTGATATGTGTGTCCCATCAATGCACCCTATTACATGTGGGAACTGTACCTTTTGATAAAAATCCACCTTGGTTTTCTGCAGTTCCGCCTGTGTGCTGGGGAAGCGTATGTAGTGATGCATTCTTTGCATCATGGCATCCAGGAAAGTGTTGAAAAAACGGGACAGGCAACACTGTGACACAGCACCTGCCACAGCTACCACCCCCTGGTAACTAACTGATGCAAGTAGGTGCAGGCTACAAAGCACCTGAACATGTGGTGGAATAGCGTGCGCCCTTGGTGTGTGATGCTCCAGGAGTGGGAGCAGGTCCTGTATCAGGTCCAGGATGGTTTGGGGGTGTAGCCTGTACCTCTCATGGATTTCAGCCTCCCTCAGTTGGAACAATGTAATGCGCAGTCTGTACATGCATTCCTCCCGTCTCCAGATCCTCAGTCCTGGTGCTTACATCTGAAGACGCCTTGCAATAACATCGAGGACCGCCATTTTGTTCACAATGTTGCATTTTGGGGCTGTTTATATGCAGTGCACCTGATTACCACCTACTTTGAGTCAGTGGTAATTTGCGACTCCTAAATACCCAAATTTAGAAAAATCGCTAATAGCAATTTTTGGTACATTGATTTGCAATTATTTTTTAAGGATTTCTTATTTTGCGATTCGGTATTTTAATAATTAACTAAAACATACTTAAAAATAGTTAAATAACCTTCAAAGGAATAAATAATTAATATAAATTATAAAAAAAGAAACATGCATTTTTATTTTTTAATAAATATATATGTATTAATTTAATATGAATACAAAATATTCAATATTTTTAGCGTGGGATAGCGGGAGGGTAAAAATTATTATTCCCACTCCAGTCAGTGCAACAGTAGGGAAAGCGTTGGTTACCGTAGGGGTAAAAATTACTATTCCAACTCCATTGAGTGCAACCATGGGGAAAGTGTTGGATACCGGGAGGTACTATTCCCACTCCAGTAGGGAAAACGTTGGATACTGGGAGGGTAAAAATTACTATTCCCACTCCAGTGAGTGCAACAGTAGGGAAAGTAATGATTTAATATTTAAATAAAAATAAAGTAATTATAAATACCAATAAAATATTAATTACAATTAATTACCAATTGCAAAATATTTAATAATTAATTATAAATACCAATACATATTATTTATTAAACATTAATGACCTATTAATAATGAACTAAAAACAATTAATTTTCAATACCAAAAAAGTAATACGTATTAAAAAAAATAAACAATTAATAATTAATTAACAATAAATTAATTATCATTACACAAAAAATGATTTCAATAATTACTTGATTACAATTAAATTACTTCCCACCCTATTCACCTATAAACTCACACCCCGCTCTGAATAATAAATTAATAAAATTAACATAATTATCAATTATTTGAATAATAAACATTAATTACCAAATAATAAACAATAATTTCCAATTAATAATTAATTAACAATAAAATATTTATCAATACAAATAAATATTTACTTAATTACAATTAAGTTACTTCCCACCCTATTCCCCTATAAACCCACAACCCGCTACAGAACTAAAACGCAAAATTAAATTAAAATATTTAATATTTCCTAAAATTAATATTTAATTTACTATAATTAAATTACTTCCCAAACTTTTCCCCTATAAACCCACAACCTGCTACAGAATTAAATTATGCACAAATTAAATAACACAACATTCATTACTTTAAAAAAATTAAACATACATTACAAAAATAATATACACTTTTAATTCATATACTAACATACAAAACACTTAAAAAAATCGATATTATTAAAAATTCGATATTTTTTTTTTTTTAATTTTTTTTATTTTTTAAAACCTTTATTATTTCAAAGCACACAGCTATTCAGCCTAACATCCCGGAGGCAAGGCAGCACGGTATCAGGAGAAATAAAGTGCAAAACAAATTACATCAGAACATTGCAGGTTGTTTTTATATTTTTTGTTTAAGGTTATATAACAACAAAACCCAAGAAAGAAGCGCCAAAGGGCGCATGAGAAAGGCAATGGAAGAAGAAGAAAAGCACATGAGTCAGTCGGAGGTGTCGGAGGTCAGGTAAGAATCTAAAGAAGGACGGAAAGTAGGATGTAGGAGAGAAGATGGGGGGGGAAGGAAAGCAGGAGAGTGACAGTAATCGTAAGAATAGCTGGTGTCATCGGTTACGGTGACAGGTGTTCCTCGCGGGGAATAGGCTCCGGTGGTAAGCACAGGTCACCCCTGTTAATGCCTATATTATGTACTTTGACAGTCGATATTACTTACATACATTTCGATATTATTAACCACTGTATTATGTCCATTCGATATTATGTCCATTCTATATTTTTTTCTATATTTTGTCTAGTTACCGTTGTCAGGTAATCCTACTGTATTGTTTTATATATATTCCAGATCGCTTTATTGCTGTCACGGTCCCAAAGTGCCTTCTCTGTGACTTGCTAAGAGACTCACCGGTTTCTTGTATATGGTTGGAGCGGTGTGCGTGGGAAGCCTTTGGTGCATGATGTTTCGCTGTCGTGCTTCAGTTGTGTTGCAGTGAACACATAGCTGGGCTGCAGCATGATGTGATGTTGAAAGGTGTGACTTTCACTAATATGCACAGTCTTTTTCTTGTGTGGCACACGCCTCAACAGTTTCATGTGTCCAGGAAAAGCCATATCTTTAGCACTCCCTGTTATTCAAAATGGCTCTGGATGAGCTACAGGGATAGTAGTTTTTCTGGCAGAGTATTTTCTGGAAGAAATGACACTTATTAAAGGTATGTTTTCTGAGAATAATTGTGGGTCGAGGTAAAAGCTTTCTGGTTTGTCTTTGCTGAGTGCATACTGGAAACTCTTATTCTCTTACGAATTAAGGGGTTTATTGGCAAGAAATAGCGATTCAAAATACAGAAAATATTGACGTATGTAAATTCTGCAGCGTCATTGCATATGGCCGTAGCTCCTTTCCACCTTACATTTTTGCCCCTACATTCTGTACAGCAAATGGGGTGGAACATTCAGGAGAGGAGACATAGAAAGAATGGGACCTTTCTGGTGGCGAGTGTAAACAGAATACTATGAGGCAGAAGGAGACTTCTGGAGTGAATCATAAGTTGGAAATGGGAGGAGCTGGGAATCTCCCACACAGCCTTAACTTTTAAATCATGTTGGTGTTTACCACAGCAGTTTTAGAATTTCCCAAATTGTACAGTGTCTTTCAATGAACTCAACCACTATATTTAATCACCAAAGACCACAACATCTGTACATCTTCAATTATTTGCGACTAGTAGTATACCAACCGACTAGTCATCCAGCAGTGGTCCTGGTTATCTTGATAGTAGATGGAAGCAACATAGAGAATGCAGGGTCTTTGGAAGAGATTGCATGAATAGATGAGCGTGTAGGAACTTGGGGTCACCAGTTCCCCGGCGGGTAGCCTGGCACGAGCAGGTAGGCACCCGAAAGCTTAGGTGTAAAGTGTCCATAAAGCACACACATCCCCTGAGACAGGGAGCGCACACAATGACTGAGACCACACCAGTGGGTTTGATTCAAATCAATACGTTTTATCTAGATCAAGGTTCAGGGAAATCAATATTCAATTCAATCTCCTTCCACAAGCACATTTCATTGGCAGAGGGCGACCATTTCATTTAGCATTGGTAAAAGACTCCAGTGAGCATCAGAAAAACATTTCATTAGAAATGCATCAATATTTCATCAGGTAAAATGAATAATGTCATTAAGCTAGAATAACCAATTCATCAAGCAAGGATGAGCATGTCACTAGGCAAGAAAATTTCATGAAAGATGGGGCCACAGTTCATTAGGCGGGAGAACTACCAGCTTTTCAGGTAAACCAACATTTCTTTAGGCCAGAATAAACATGTCAAGAATCATTTCCAGTAAGAATAAGCATTTCATCAAGTAAGAATAAAACATTTCAGCAATCAGGAATACACATGTCATTAGAAACCAGGCAACATCTCAGTAAGCCAAAGACAACCTTCCCGTGGGTCAGAGCCCAGCCATAACTGGTATGATCTAATCCCCCAGCCAGGGGTTAACTCGAATCAACTTAGGCCACAAAGGTGTCTTTTGGGGCTCTGGCCCAGTTCCAGTCCTTAAAGGGGCTAATTAGGGCCAACGGGGCCCAACTTCAGCTTCCCCGGGGGGTGGGGGGGCGCACTCGGAGCCTCCTTCGGCCTTCCACCCTCCTTCCCGGGGGTTTACCTTGTCCTTCGGGCCTCCCCGGCCCCTTGCGGCCGGTGATGACGGGAAGGGAGGGCTCCAGCCTTGCCGGAGGCCTCACGCGGCCTGGGGTTTACTTTCGGCCCCTCCGGGGCTTGCGCCGGCTGGTGGGGTGGGCCTCCGATATCAGCAGGCTGTTCCTGGGCCTCATGTGGCTCCCACGGCCCAGGAACCAATCCAGAGGCGGCGCAGGAGGGACTTGGCCTAAGCGGCCAATGCCAGAGCAGCTCCTGAGGGGGCGGCCACGGCAGCCAATAGCTGCACGGTGCTGGACGGGGACGGGGCCGGTAATGCGGCCGGCGCACCCGTCACGTGGGGCTGATGTCGGCTTCGCAGGGCCTAGCGCGGACCACTGCAGCACTGCGGCAGCCCTCTCCTCACGCCGGGGGCCGCCGCGAGGATATTGGCAACAGCAGAAGGGCCCTCCTGGTAAGCGCCAGGCCCACGGCGATAAACACAAAGCAGGGGCACCCAGTAGAGCTCGAAGGCACCACGCTTCAGGGGGGCACTCAGCGATGTCCAGGGCCGCAGCGGGGAGGGCACAGGTAGCGCTTCGGTTGACCTAGTGTGATCAACGGCAGAGTGGCGCTTGGCAATTACAGCGCCTCGGGGGTCACAGCGCTTCTAGCAGTCCAGCGCTCGATTGTAGCAGCGCTTTGCAGGCAAGGCACACCACAGTAGTTTTGGCAACAGCGCGACGATCACGCAGCGCCTCTGGGGCCACAATAGTCCATGCAAGTTACAGCGCTTCACAGGGGGGCACAGCAGGAGAGCGCTGGAGGGGCAATTCAGGCAGTTCAGGACCACAACTGCGACAGGGCAGCCCAGAGGGTACAAACTGGGCAGGGGAGCGTAGAGATGACACAGCGCCCGTACCTGGTGTATTCTCAGAAGTCCTTTAGAGCACAGGGGTTCTTCTTGGCGCGTGGTGGTTCCTGCGCCCTTGGTAGTTAGTTTCTTGAGGGGTGGGGTTGAGTTGAAGGCTGCTGACAGGATTCCTCATGATACAAAAGGGGGTGGTGATGGGCGGAGCATCTGAATCAATCAAACACTCACACCCAGTCAAAAGATCGGGGTTTAATCCATGACCGTTCTTTAGCCCACTCTGCCACATCAGTTCAGACATGGCTGTATGCAAATCAGTCTGACCCTGTGCCTCATGGGAACAGTCCAGCCCCAACTGCCAAGCCATGTCTTCCCTGGACCGGAAACAAGCTTCCGAGGACCGGTTTCTGGCATTCCAGCCGTCTTCAGCCCGGCTTGCTTGAATCCAGTGGCAAAGTGAGCAAGGGACTCACGTCTGAGCATACCCCGCCACACTTATGGCGTCCAAAAGCTTGTTTCCGGTCCAGGGAAGATATGGCTTGGCAGTTCGGGCTGGACTGTTCCCATGAGGCACAGGGTCAGACTGATTTGCATATAGCCATGTCTGAACTGGGTGACAGAGTGGGCTAAAGAACGGTGATGGATTAAACCCAGATCTTTTGACTGGGTGTGAGTGTTTGATTGATTCAGATGCTCCATCCATCACCACCCCATTTTGTACCGACAGGATTCCTCAGCAGGTCACTGCAGGTGGTCCCTGGGTTCCCCTCCCACCGGGCCAGATCAGTGGGCTAGTTCAGTGTTCCTCACACAGCTTGGTGGGCAGCGCCTAAACCCTGTCACCCCCAGTGATATAGGTTTCTGACTAGTCCCTACCGCCTAAGTCTCCTGCGGAGGGTCCCCCAGGTCAGTGATGCCCCAACTAACTAAAAACTTTCCCTCCTTTCTTTATATATGCCCAGGTCAGGTGACCTCTCTCTGAGGTGGCAAAAGCAGACCTCGCCCCTATTCTAGAAAGTTCCAGGAGCTTCCCTACTCTAACTATGGGCAGGCAAGGCAGGCTGGTATTGCAACAATTCTAAGGGTTCCAGCCAGCTCCTGGCAACTAGGGTGCTACACAAAAAGACCATGCTGCAGTAGCAGGGGCCTATGGCAGCCATGTTTGAAGTAGAGAGCACCTGCACCTTAGCATTGGTTAGCAATGGTAAGGTGCTCGGAGACCTAAGGCTAACAAAAAAGAAGATGGGAAAAATGAGGCAAGGGCAAAAAAAATAGGGAAAGACCACCCTAGGGCTCACAGGTCTAACATGCGTCCCCCCCAGCCGAAAGTGGGGAGAGCTACCCAACCTCTAGGGAGTTCTCGTCACTAAGGCGGAAAAACCGGGTGAGACCGTCAGCATTGGCGTGGTCATCTCCGGGCCGATGTTACACCCTAAAGTCCATCCCCTGTAGGGAAATGGACCACCTTAGCAACTTGGGATTTTCGCCTCTCATCTACATGAGCCAGCAAAGGGGTCGGTGGTCGGTTTGAATCAGGAAGTGAGAGCCAAAAAGGTATGGCCTCAATTTCTTCAATGCCCTGACCACAGCGACGGCTTCTCGCTCGATGGTACTCCATCGTTGTTCCCGAGGGAGGAGTCTTCTGGAGATGAAGGCCTCAGGTTGGTCTTGGCCATCATTGTTGAGTTGCGAAAGCACAGCGCCTATACCGTGCTCCGAGGCGTCCATCTGGACGATTAATTATTTCGTGAAGTCAGGTGTTGCAAGCACCGGAGCGGTGCACATCGCGCGCTTCAGTGTCTCGAATGCCTCTTGGCAAGCAGCCGTCCAGATCACTTTTCGTGGCTGCTTCTTGGACGTTAGCTCGGTCAAGGGGGCTATGATGGTACCATACCCCTTTACAAACCGGCGGTAGTATCCAGTGAGGCAGAGGAAAGCTTGGCCTCGAGGGGTTGCACCTTACCCCCGCACACCAGATATTCCAGGTTAGACGACAGATCCCTGTCCAATCTGGCACATGCTACCCTTGATGGTTAGGCCAGCGCATTGCAGAGCCTGCAGCACCTCCTGGAGATGCTGCAGATGGTCCTCCCAGGTGCTACTGAAGACAGCTATGTCATACAAGTACGCCGCTGAGAAAGACTCCAGGCCAGACAGCACCTGGTTCACCAATCGCTGGAAAGTGGCCGGAGCATTTTTGAGCCAAAAGGGCATCACTCTAAATTGAAAGTGGCCCTCGGGGGTGGAGAACACTGTCTTCTGCTTTGCTCCATCGGCCATGGCAATCTGCCAGTACCCTGATGTTAAGTCGGTGGTGCTGAGGTACCGGGCTGCTCCCAGCCGGTTGATCAGCTCATCTGCCCGTGGGATCGGGTGAGCGTCTGTCTTGGTGACAGAGTTCAATCCCCGATAGTCCACACAGAACCGACGTTCTGGTGTGGTGCCCGGTGGGGCCGCTTTTGGCACCAAAACGACCAGACTAGCCCAAGGGCTGCTGGAAGGTACGATCACCCCCAGCTCTAGCATTTTGGCAACCTCACCCTGGATGCTGTTCTTAACTTTATCGGACAGCCGGTAAGACTTGGTTTTTACAGGTGGACTGTCCCCTGTGTCCACATCATAGGTTGTTGGACTTGGCCCTTCTGGCAGGTTCACCCTTGAACTTTTTGCTTTTAATTATAACCTGGTGTTAGTGATTATTGGTTTCTGCGCACTTTACCAGTGTGTCCCAGGGTAAAGTGCGTGCGAGTGGGAAGGTTGGCCTGCCCTCCCATAGGAATGCATGGGGAATGTATGTGTCCTTAGGTAGTTCCTGAAGCTTGGGGAGTGCAGGTGCGAGTTTGGTATGTGCAGGCTCGTGTAATTAAATGCTGTGCGACGATGTGTGCAGCGTTATTGTGTCTAGTGTGGAAGTGCCACTTCTAGAAGTTGGCCTGTCTGTGCAGTGAATGTGCTGGCTTGTGATTGGCTGGGGCTGGCTGGTGTGCCAGGCTCCTTGAGTCAGGATGGGGCTGCACCGGTGGTGAATGGGAGATCTGCATGTTGATGGCTGGGGAGGAGTGCACCTGGGACCTGAATAGGGCTAGGCTTTCCCCTCAATGCTGGCTCCACCCCCTGTGGTATGTCTGATGTCCCTGACCCATACTGTGAATAGAGAGAGGGGCAGAGCAAAACAAAGTGCTCAGGAACCAGTTGTATCTGGTTCGCCCCTTGCCTGCACCTTTAGACAAAGACATTTTTGTGTATAAAAAGAGGCTGTGACCTCTTGTAAAATGTTCTTGTTTCCTGACTCGAATCTACCAGGGGCGTGCTGCTGCTAGGGCCCAGGGGAAGTCTTGCCTCCCTGGGCCCTGCAAAGCCCCTGGATGCCCTGGAGGACTTCTTTTGGACCCCTTTTTGACTTTTGCCCTTAAAACCCTTTCCAGGACCTTGGACAACCTAGGAGCGCTGTCTCTTACTTTAAATGCAGGGACTATCCTTGCTGTGGGGGTCATTTCTGGGGCCTTTTATGACTTCTGGGCCCCCAGCGCCTCGTGGGCACTTTATCCTGGTTGCTGGGCAGAGCGCTGTCATTTTCCCTCATGGGGAAGCGCTCCTGCCCTTGTGTTGCCGATCGGGTGCTCACCCCGCTTATTACTTCAATTATTGCAGGTGCCCACCCTGCATTATGGACTTAATCGTTTTATAATCGCGGGAGCCCACCCCGCATTTCTATGTCCTAAGTACGAGGGAGCCTACCCCTCGGTGATGGCGTCCTGCAGCCGCGAATTGCGGCCCGCCTGGTTGTGGACTGGGCCAGCAGGACGGAAGCTGGAGGAAGAATGCGGCCGGAAGTTGTTAAAAAGAGAGAGGAGGTCGGGAACACACCCTGCCTCCTTGAGCACCCGGAAGAAGAGAGGAATGCCCTTCAGCAGCCCGGGGCTCCCGGGAAGTGGGGAGAGCCCCAGGGCAGCCAGGAACAAACCGCTGGATGTTGCGGGGCTCCCATGACCAGGAGGGAGCCCCGGAGAGTAAGGTGTCCCGGAGGCTTGCGGCTCCACCTTAAGTCCCGTTCCTGAGATGGGGGACCGGATGAAAACCCAGACCGAGCCAAGCGGGCACCTTGAGGAGAGAGAGCCCCGCCAAGCGCTACCGCCACCGAAGAAAGAGAGCTGCCGGCCGCCCGCACAAGACCGGTGAGTGGGGCCCTTTTGAGCTCCTGGGAGGGGAGGTAGAGCGGCCCCGGCTGGCAGTGGGCCACTCCCCCCCAGTCGGCACATTTCTTTCAAGCTCCCACGAAGCCCCCTAGTTACGAGCGGAGAGGGGGCACATCGGGGCATATTGTCGTTGCCCGCTCCCACGTGGGGAGCAATCGCTGTATTCAGAGCCCGAGAGGCTCCGACACCCACATTTTCGGGGCAATTTTGTATTTAGAGCCCGAGAGGTTCCTAAGGGCACGATTGTTTAGCCAGAGCCCACGAGGCTCCCCAGTTGTTTTAAGGGCCTGGCGGGTGTTTTGGCACAGTCTTTGCTCTAAGGGCTAGCAAGAGCACCTGTCGCATTTTGGTGATTCCCAGCTACCCAGCAATTAGTGGGCAGCTGCACCGTTTAGGTTTTGCTTTCTAGGGACTTGTTCTTTGGACTTAGGAGTGAGTCGCACTCCTTCATCCCTACCTGGGCCTTCCCCAGCTGCGCAGCACTTAGTGCCAGCTGCAGCGTTTAGGCCCTGTTCTGTCCCTGCCCTCAGCTGCCCAGCAAGTAGTGGGCAGCTGCTATGTTTAGGCTTTGGCGCAGTGGCGCAACCTGGACTTTGATGTGAGTTATGTGCTAGATGTGATTTCTGCGCTAAAAGTGATTTATGTGCTTCCTAGGGTGCTAGGAAATGTACTATGTGTAGAATGTTCTGCGTACCCTGTTCTGACACCGTTGAATGTGTTTTATGCATCATGTGTTTTACCTACACCGCTGAATGTGTTTAATGCATCATGTGTTTTACCTACACCGCTGAATGTGTTTTATGCATCATGTGTCTTCCCTACACCGCTGAATGTGTTCTTAGTATTAGAACAGAGCCACCCAATAATCCCACCGGGACTGGGTACAGTAAATCGTATAAGCTAAGTGTCCAGGTAGGAATCATTCACAGCGTAAATTATTTTGCTTTCAACAGTGTCATAACTATGATCACTCAATTAAAGAAGGTAACCAAAGGGTTTCAGCAACAGCAAGTAGTATCAAAAATATATTTTTATTTTTAGCTTTTCAATTGTAAACTTATTTTGTATTTACAGTTTTTCACAAATCAGAAAGTCCGGCAACATAGGACCACCAAAACCATATCTCATAAATCATATGGTGGTACATAAACACCTTTAACACATAGTGTGGGCACAATAAAGGACCACATGCACGTTATTACATATGCAGCCTAATTCACAAAATATAGTTTCAAGTGAATTATACAGTATGTTTGTATAAGGTGTTAGGCGTCGACGTTTCGGTCCAAGTAGGCCATAAAGATCCGGAGGACCATCTTCAGGACAACAGAAGTTGCACAAGGGTATCTAATATAAACATAACAATATAAGACAATCAATGAAACCCTAGGGTACAAGAAGATATTTTCAGCTCAATAAGAAGAACAAAGCACTAGTGACACAAACACTTAACTTATGACATAAAAGGGGGGTGTGACATGCACCTGTAACCTCCTAGTATATACAAGACCAACACAAAAGTGCCAAGAACACACAACCACCAAGTGTACTTCAGAACAACATAACTGTGCCAAAAGCGACCGAGTGCCTGTAGGGCCTTAGTGGTAACATGCCAGGAAAGTACAGCGCGACAATCCAGTAATATAAAATGTACCTGTATATTCAATAGTGTTTAGTAAGCCAACAAAAACGCCTCACAGGTCGTTCTGTAAACCCAAATATTTAATTAGTTGCATTGCGTGTAATCAAACGTCCTTTTAAAGTTAAGACCGGATTTGGGAAGCATGCATCAAAGTAACTTACGTCTGGCAGCCGCCACAAGCTCTGCAAAAACAGGCAAGCGTCATAAAATATATCAAACCATGAGTCTAAGCCAAGCTAAGCAACATATTACCGCTATCCAACTATCAACTTACCGAAAGACGCCGGCTCTCACGAGTCCGTGTGTCTTCTCCGGGGGTGAACGCGGAAGTGTTGTGATGCCGCGTCTGACGTATATAACGTCAGGCGTCAGTTCACTGGGTTACCATGGCGGCCATCTTGAAAGAGGACTCGATGGGGCTAGGAACAGTGATAATGTGCAATGAATACTAGGGGCACTATAGTAAATACGATTCGACGGACCCGGCACCCTATTTTTAGGGAATAATGCGCACATTGTCGTAGCAGGGGGAAGAAATGTAAGCGAAAAATTACCAGATGTGTACAATAACAATATTGAATTGGGCATCAGTTCACTAGGTTAACATCGTGCTAGACTTAAAGTGGCTAGAAACTGTGATTACGTTGAACAATAGGTACTAGGATACTATTGTGAGTATGAGGAATGAAGCATCATATTTAAAACCATAGTGCGCACAGTGCATAACAACAACACTTATATAGTAACACAATGAAAACCAACAAATATTAGCAGGTATGCCCAAATGTCCTTAAATTACAGAGACAAGCATACAGGGTATCTATCTCACATACAGCCGTATGTGGCAATACAGAATCAAAGACCTTTACTAAAGAGTGGCCAATTAATGCCATTCTATAAGCATGTTAAGCCCATTCTCTACTGTGTCACAAAGCCAGATCAGTTTATTCTCCCTTTGAGCAAGAAGTTTATCCACATTGGGACGTCTTCTTGTACCCTTTACACACTCAATGACAAACCATTTCATATCGGTGGGAGCATGTGACAAGTTGATGAAATGTTCTACTAGTGGTGCTGTTTGAATTTTGCATCTAATGCGTGATTGATGTTGTGTTATTCGTTTCCTTACTTCCTGTGTTGTTTTACCTAGGTAGTTGAGTCCACATGGGCACTGGATACAATAAATTACGTTTTTAGTCAAGCAATTAGAGAATTGTTTAAGCGTCAACTGTCTCCCATTTATGCAGCAAGTTTTGGTTATCTGTGTGGTTGCACAAGCTGTGCATCCACCGCATGGATAGTGTCCGACGACGGGTGCCATACCCCACATACTACTTAGGGTATTGATCTTGGGTTCCCTGTAGGCTTTGACCAAATGGTCTCGTAGATTTTTACCTCTTTTGAAGGCAAATCTAGGAATAGCTAATTGGGGTTCGACCTTTTGAATCAAATGCCAATTGCGTTTAATGATCTTCTTTATTTCTGTAGATTCAGTGCCAAAGGTCAAGACACACGTTGGGGGTACAGAGTCTGGTGTGGTATTGGAGTTTGTAAGTTGTTTAGTTTGTAGGAGGGCTTGACGGTCATAGAACCACGCACGCTTCATAGCATGTTTTACCAGCCGATATGGGTATGACCGAGTCACAAGTTTTTCTTGTAGTACTTTTGCTTCCCTAAAATAATCTTCCCTTTTGGTACAATTCCTCCGAATACGGAGGAACTGACCAAAAGGGAGATTATCCCGTAGGTTACGGGGGTGGTGACTATTATACCTCAGAAGGGTGTTACGTGCCGTGGGTTTGGTATATAGACTCACGGCAAGTGTCCCTTCTACATGTAGAATTTTCAGGTCAAGGAAACTCAAGGATTCACAACTACTCTCAAGGGTGAACTGCAAGTTCACATCCTGTGTATTGAGCCACAGATGGAATTCTTCCAGTCTCTCTTTACTTCCCTCCCACACTACACAGACATCATCGATGTATCTTAAATACTGCACCAAATTACTTGCAAAGGGGTTATTGTTGTAGATGACTCTTTCTTCAAAATCTGCTACAAACAGATTCGCTATTGTGGGAGCAAAAACTGCTCCCATTGCCACCCCCTTCAATTGTGCAAAAAAGTCATTGTTAAAGAGAAAATAATTCTCATTTAAAGCAAGTCTTGCACATTCGGTGATAAACCAAGTGGGAACCTGGTGCGGCCGAGTGCGTGTTTCTAAGGTGTTATAGATAACTTCTAATGCTTCAGCCTGGTGGATGTTAGTGTAAAGACTTTCTATGTCCATTGTAGCCAAGATGTTATGATTAGGGCTAAAATGGACACCTTCTAGTTTAACAATTGCATCTCTACTGTCTTGAGTGAATGATCTGGTGGTGTTAACGAATGGTTTTAGGAAATAATCCACGTATTCAGCCAAAGGTTGCAGAATGGATTGGCAACCAGCCACGATAGGTCTTCCCGGTGGTGATTGACTGTTTTTATGGATTTTAGGTAGCGTATAAAACGCAGGAATACTGAAATCATCCTTGTTAAGGTAGTCGAACTCCTTTTTACTCAACCAAAGTCCTTCTTGGCCTTTAGTAGTCAATGTGAGGATCAATTTACGGATCCTTACCGTAGGGTCACCAGAAAGTTTCTTATAGTGTTCTGGGTTGCTCAGTTGTCTCAGGGCCTCCTGATCATATGCAGTCTTGTCCTGCAAAATGATTCCTCCCCCTTTATCAGCCGGTTTGACTACTAGATCTTCCTGTTCTGACAAAGTCTTGATGATTAACATATCGTCTTTAGAGAGATTGAATCTCACAAACTTTCTGTTTTCAAAAAGTTGTTCGATTTCAGTAAGTACCACATTTTCGAATGTGACCATCTCTTTGGGTATTAGATTGTTGGATGGAAAAAATGTGGAAGGACATTTTAGGCCACTGATGTTAATGGGCATATTAGTGGTGGTATTGTGAAAATAATGTTTTAATCTTAGGGTTCTGAAAAAGCGATGAGCCTCTACTAGAACAGAGAACAGATCATTCCTATTAGTAGGGACGAATGATAGCCCATGACTGAGGACTTCTATCTCTCTAGAATTTAGTTGGTATGAAGACAGATTAAAGATTGGTACAACTTCCATGTTCGAGTGGTTAGTGGTGGACATAGCTGTATTATCACTAGAATGTGTGGTTACCACTCGTAATAGTTGTTGCGAGTCTGTCTGAATCCCGGGGTATATTGGTTCCTGAACCAACCTCGTCTCGGATTCCGAGATCGTCCCCTGTGTGGCGTCTGGCCTCTCCCTAAAAAAGGTGCAGAATTATTTCCTCTGTTAGACCTATATATGGAGGCTGCTCTATTATGATTGTCGTCAGAGCTTGAGGAACCCGAGTCAGAAAAAGTTGTGTGCTTGGGTGCCGGATTGTCCTGATTACCTGTTTGTTGGAAAAAATCTTTTTTCAGGTATGGGTAGGTGCGTTCACGGTTGTAGTTCCTAAGATCTTTTTGTAGTTTTTCTGTTTTTTTCAAAATGTTAGTACGTTGGAACTCAGCTATAGTCACGTCAAGTTTACTTAAAAACTCATTCGCATCAGAAATTGCAGGATCTTCACGTATTTGTTTTTCGAGATCTGCAATTTCTGCCTTGATTTTCTCAATTAGACGGGCAGCTGTCTCTATACTTAGCACCATCCAACTTCTGGAACACTTGTTGGATACAAAACTAAATCCGGTCTTATATTCCTCGTCCTCTACAAAAATGCAAGGTATATTCCGCACTTGTAAGCCTATCGGAATGATGTTGTTAGAGAGGCAATCCCTTAAAAACTTTGCGTGTAGTTCTGATCAATTTTTTATGGAGTCTTTCCAAATTGTTGCGTAGAGTACTCTGAGGGGAATTCAGACTACTAGCATTCAGTTGAGGACCTAGAAGTGAGGGTCCACCTGCAATCGTTTTAATATAGTCATCTGTGTAGGTGATGGTTTCGAGTTCAGACATTTGGGTGTTTCAACATATATCGTTAGACAGACAAAGAAGTCAAAGAAGTATATGGCACAACAATCAAAACATAAAACAAAACAATAGAAAATTATAGAAAAAATTATTATAACATGAAAGAGCTGACCTATATATTCTAACAAATAGGACAAACCACTTTGAATAATCTCCCTTTTGGTCAGTTCCTCCGTATTCGGAGGAATTGTACCAAAAGGGAAGATTATTTTAGGGAAGCAAAAGTACTACAAGAAAAACTTGTGACTCGGTCATACCCATATCGGCTGGTAAAACATGCTATGAAGCGTGCGTGGTTCTATGACCGTCAAGCCCTCCTACAAACTAAACAACTTACAAACTCCAATACCACACCAGACTCTGTACCCCCAACGTGTGTCTTGACCTTTGGCACTGAATCTACAGAAATAAAGAAGATCATTAAACGCAATTGGCATTTGATTCAAAAGGTCGAACCCCAATTAGCTATTCCTAGATTTGCCTTCAAAAGAGGTAAAAATCTACGAGACCATTTGGTCAAAGCCTACAGGGAACCCAAGATCAATACCCTAAGTAGTATGTGGGGTATGGCACCCGTCGTCGGACACTATCCATGCGGTGGATGCACAGCTTGTGCAACCACACAGATAACCAAAACTTGCTGCATAAATGGGAGACAGTTGACGCTTAAACAATTCTCTAATTGCTTGACTAAAAACGTAATTTATTGTATCCAGTGCCCATGTGGACTCAACTACCTAGGTAAAACAACACAGGAAGTAAGGAAACGAATAACACAACATCAATCACGCATTAGATGCAAAATTCAAACAGCACCACTAGTAGAACATTTCATCAACTTGTCACATGCTCCCACCGATATGAAATGGTTTGTCATTGAGTGTGTAAAGGGTACAAGAAGACGTCCCAATGTGGATAAACTTCTTGCTCAAAGGGAGAATAAACTGATCTGGCTTTGTGACACAGTAGAGAATGGGCTTAACATGCTTATAGAATGGCATTAATTGGCCACTCTTTAGTAAAGGTCTTTGATTCTGTATTGCCACATACGGCTGTATGTGAGATAGATACCCTGTATGCTTGTCTCTGTAATTTAAGGACATTTGGGCATACCTGCTAATATTTGTTGGTTTTCATTGTGTTACTATATAAGTGTTGTTGTTATGCACTGTGCGCACTATGGTTTTAAATATGATGCTTCATTCCTCATACTCACAATAGTATCCTAGTACCTATTGTTCAACGTAATCACAGTTTCTAGCCACTTTAAGTCTAGCACGATGTTAACCTAGTGAACTGATGCCCAATTCAATATTGTTATTGTACACATCTGGTAATTTTTCGCTTACATTTCTTCCCCCTGCTACGACAATGTGCGCATTATTCCCTAAAAATAGGGTGCCGGGTCCGTCGAATCGTATTTACTATAGTGCCCCTAGTATTCATTGCACATTATCACTGTTCCTAGCCCCATCGAGTCCTCTTTCAAGATGGCCGCCATGGTAACCCAGTGAACTGACGCCTGACGTTATATACGTCAGACGCGGCATCACAACACTTCCGCGTTCACCCCCGGAGAAGACACACGGACTCGTGAGAGCCGGCGTCTTTCGGTAAGTTGATAGTTGGATAGCGGTAATATGTTGCTTAGCTTGGCTTAGACTCATGGTTTGATATATTTTATGACGCTTGCCTGTTTTTGCAGAGCTTGTGGCGGCTGCCAGACGTAAGTTACTTTGATGCATGCTTCCCAAATCCGGTCTTAACTTTAAAAGGACGTTTGATTACACGCAATGCAACTAATTAAATATTTGGGTTTACAGAACGACCTGTGAGGCGTTTTTGTTGGCTTACTAAACACTATTGAATATACAGGTACATTTTATATTACTGGATTGTCGCGCTGTACTTTCCTGGCATGTTACCACTAAGGCCCTACAGGCACTCGGTCGCTTTTGGCACAGTTATGTTGTTCTGAAGTACACTTGGTGGTTGTGTGTTCTTGGCACTTTTGTGTTGGTCTTGTATATACTAGGAGGTTACAGGTGCATGTCACACCCCCCTTTTATGTCATAAGTTAAGTGTTTGTGTCACTAGTGCTTTGTTCTTCTTATTGAGCTGAAAATATCTTCTTGTACCCTAGGGTTTCATTGATTGTCTTATATTGTTATGTTTATATTAGATACCCTTGTGCAACTTCTGTTGTCCTGAAGATGGTCCTCCGGATCTTTATGGCCTACTTGGACCGAAACGTCGACGCCTAACACCTTATACAAACATACTGTATAATTCACTTGAAACTATATTTTGTGAATTAGGCTGCATATGTAATAACGTGCATGTGGTCCTTTATTGTGCCCACACTATGTGTTAAAGGTGTTTATGTACCACCATATGATTTATGAGATATGGTTTTGGTGGTCCTATGTTGCCGGACTTTCTGATTTGTGAAAAACTGTAAATACAAAATAAGTTTACAATTGAAAAGCTAAAAATAAAAATATATTTTTGATACTACTTGCTGTTGCTGAAACCCTTTGGTTACCTTCTTTAATTGAGTGATCATAGTTATGACACTGTTGAAAGCAAAAAAATGTACGCTGTGAATGTGTTCTTATGCATCATGTGTGAAGCTCTGCTTGTTCTATGTTCTAAGTGCTAGTTCTACCAAGTGCTTATTCCTGACCGTGGTCCTTGTGGCCCTGTCCTATATGTACATAATCCCCTGTAAATTCTGCCCGTGCCTGTTGGCACATTGTAAAGTGTGTGTTTTTATCTAATGTGTTTCCTATAATACAAAGGCTATTTTTATACATACCCTTTTGTGTGGAGTTTCCTTTGCGGTGGGCCTTGGGTATTGTTGCTGGGGGTGCGTGCGCAAACACTTAACTTACATAGCCTCCGGGATAAGCCTTACTGCTCACGACACGTTGCCTAGAGGGTGAGCAGGGGTTATCTTTGTTGTGTAACTCCCTTGCCCTGACTAGAGTGGTGGTTTCTGCCTGGCTTTGGCACAAGCCTCAGCCAACAGGAAATCCCATTTCTAACATGGGTACACAGATGTGTAATTCCAGGCGTGAGGGAGAACAACGAGGTGTACTGCTCCAACACCTGGCAGAAGTCCCTCTGTTGCTCTGGAGTCAAGGATGGGGAGAGGACCGCTCCCTCCACCGATCCATCCTTATCCTGGGCCACCAGAAGGTCAGGAAGAGGCTCACTCTCCTCCCCCTCGCTCCCATCCATCACCATGAGGAGAGCAAGCTCAGATCGCTCATGGTGCGGCTTCAGGCGGTTGACGTGGAGCACCCGATGGGGCTGTCGGGGGGGTCTTCAAATCCACGACATAGGTGGTCTGGCCTCGACGCTCCACAAGTTTGTACGGACCAGTCCACCGGTCCAGGAGGGCACTAAGTTCCCCAGGTTCCATGACCCACACCTTCTGTCCAGCGTCCAACTCCACCGTCCAAGCGTTGCTGTCATACCACTCCTTCATGACGGCTTGACTAGCCTCCAGGCTGTCTGAGGCTTCCTTCCACTGCTTGGCCATCTGGCTGCAGAATTCCAGCATGTAGCTGACGACATCACGGGGAAGCTTCTTCAAAGTCTTCTCCCACCCCTCCTTGACAAGACTGAGGGGCCCCCTAACGGGGTGGCCATAGAGCAGCTCAAAGGGTCTGAACCTGACTCCCTTCTGTGGCCCCTCGCGGTATGAAAACAGCAGGCAAGGGAGGAGGACGTCCCACTTCCACCTCAAGTCCTCTGGCAGGCTCCAGATCATCCCCTTCGGAGTCTTGTTGAAGCGCTTTACAAGCCTGTTAGTCTGGGAATGGTAAGGAGTGGGGAACCGATAGGTCACTCTGCACTCCTTCCGCATGGCCTGCATGTAGGCCGACATGAAGTTCGTGCCCCTATCTGACACCACCACCTTGGGGAATCCCACTCGGGTAAAAATCCCCATCAGGGCCCGCGCCACCACAGGTGCAGTGATGGTCCTCAGAGGGATAGCCTCTGGATACTGGGTGGCATGGTCCACTAACACCAAAATGAACTGGTGTCCCGAAGAGGTCGGAGGGTCCAACGGCCCAACAATGTCAATTCCGATCCGCTCAAAAGGGATCCCGACAACTGGGAGCGGTTCCAAAGGGACCTTCACCTTAGTCCCAGTCTTGCCACTTGCCTGGAAAGTCTTGCAGGTCTTGCAGTATGTGTCAGAGTTAACTCTCATCCTGGGCTAATAAAAATGTGGAACTAGCCGCGCAAAGGTCTTGTCCTGGCCCAGGTGTCGAGCCAAAGGTATCTCATGCGCCAATTCCAATAGGAAGGCCCGGTAGCATTGGGGGACCACTAAGTCCCTTGAGGATCCATGCATCGGAACCTTAGGTTCACTGTATAGGAGGCCATCCTCCCAGTACACAAGATAACTGCCGGTCTCCTGGTTGTTCGTTTGGGCTTCGGCCTGCCGCCGCATGCCTTCAAGCGGGGGCACTCTTTCTGCGCCCGATAGAATTCCTCCCGGGTAGGCCCTCCTTCCACATGCCACTCGGCAAGGGTCGGCAAGTCCCCCACGGGAACAGCATCCACCTCCACGGACTCCAGTGTTACCTCCGTGGGCTCCCCATCCATCACACAACGTGTGTCCTCCACTCCATTTTCCTCTAGACCGGCATTGGGTTGGGCCGTAGTTTCAGGCTCCAACCCGGGTTGAGTTCCTTGCCGGGCAGCTATGGACCTCGTGACCACGCAAGTCCATCCTGGTAACTCCAGCATCTCAGTGTGGGCCTTAAACTCCACTTCCTTCCAGGCAGTATGTTCCAGGTCATTTCCTAGCAGACAGGCCACAGGCAAGGCAGGGCTTATAGCAACTCTCAAAGGGCCTTTCACTCCTCCCCACTCAAAGGGAACCTGAGCCACTGGATAGTAACTCAGACTGCCGTCAGCCAACACGGCCGGTTGGAACACATCAGGGAGCACTTGCTCCGGGGACACCTGCCACCTCACTACGGTGGTCATGCTGGCACCTGTGTCCCTCAGAGCCTCCACCTCCTCCCAGTTAATCTTCAGCCCCTGCTGGAACTTAGCAGTGTTCGATGGTAAGGCGTCACTTTGAACATCTCTCTGTCCCTGAGTGAAACTAGGGTCAGGCCTGTCCACTCCCCTTCCTTATCTCGGGGCAGCTCCATCCCAAGTGCTACACTAGCCACCCCGGGACTCTTGCCACCTGTGGGGGCTGGGGGTCTCTTGCGACACTGGGGATCCCCCTTGTAGTGTCCAATCTCCCCGCAATCGTAGCAACGGACAATTCTTGGCTGCTGACTCTTGTCAGGGTAAGTGGGCTTTGGGGAACTGGACTGAGGTGGGATACCTACTCCTCTCCCAAACTGTCTGTTTTGTGGGCCTCGTGAGAACTCCTTCTTTTTATCTCCCCCCTCTTTCTTCTGGGGGAAACCCTGTCCGCCTTTCCGGCCATCTCCCCCGGGACCCTTGTGAGATACCCGGGTGCTAACCAAAGTATCTGCCTCCTCCGCAAGCTCACGGGGATCAGTCAGCTTGCTGTCCACCAGATGTTGGCGCAGCTACAGAAAACATTTATCCAAGAGGTGCTCTCTCAAAAATAAATTGTACAGGCCCTCATAATCATGCACCTCGCTGCCACGCACCCAACCATCCAGAGCCTTACGGGCATAATCAAAAAAGTCTACCCAATTCTGTGTGGCCAGCTTATGGCTGCCACAGAACTTCTGGTGATACCTTTCGGGGTTGAGGCCAAACTTTTTAAGTGGCACCTGCTTCATGGGGGGATACCTGAACTGGTCCGCCTTCTCTAGGTACAGGAGGGTGTCCCGGACATTGAGAGGTATGTATCGATACAGGCCACCTCCCCAGTAGTTCTCAGGCACTCCATGGGCTGTCAAGGCCACCTCATATGCCTCCAACCACTTGGTAATGTCATCCCCCAGAGTGTAACTCGCTATCACCTCTTTGGGTAACCAAAACGTAGGCTCATGTTGAGCCCCTTGTGCGCTGCCACCATTAGGACTTCCTGGCGCACTTAATTGCAAAGCTCTCAGCTCCAACTCCTTAAGCGGAAGCTTGTGCGCCAGCTTCTTCTCTTCCAATGCAAACTTTTTATCTTCCCTTTCTCTCTCCCTCTCGTGCTCTAGCTTGTCAAGCTCCCATTTCAATTGCCTCTCCTGCCTCCTGTCCTCATATTTCTGTGACGACGTACTCATTCCAGACTCAATACTGCCTGTCCTGAAACGTCTTCCTAGCAACACATTGTCAGACACATTAATGTTGAGTAGGTCTAGTTCTCCTGGAGCACCTGCCTCCACTTGTGTGACCTGCCCCTCCTGTTCCCCATCCCCTCTCCCCTCTGGGGGGGCCCTTACCCATGCCCTCAAGGCTGTACGGAGCTCCTCCTTTGTGGCTCTGTACCCAACCGGCACCCCATCCCCTGACAAAATTCCCTTAGCTGCACCACTTTACACTCTTCAAGATCGGCTAGCTGGAACTCCATTTTGACAGATAAATCAAGGGAAAGATAGTAGGACATAGGTAACAGGATTGGGTCAAAACAGGACTCTACACACTCAGGTTAAACAGTGAGGGTCAATTGAGTAGGCTTGCGTGCACAACAGGTGTCTAGTCTAATTGTGGCGCACTCTGTCTCATTGGAGGGTGCTGTGTAGCCACAGGTCCTGATCCCACCGCTGTCCACCAATGTAGGAACTGGAGTCACCAGTTCCCCGGGGGGTAGCCTGGCACGAGCAGGTAGGCACCCGAAAGCTTAGGTGTAAAGTGTCCATACAGCACACACATCCACTGAGACGGGTAAGGCACACAATGACTGAGACCACACCAGTAGGTTTGATTCAAATCAATAAGTTTTATCTAGATCAAGGTTCAGGGAAAACAATAATCAATTCAATCTCCTTCCACAAGCACATTTCATTGGCAGAGGGCGACCATTTCATTTAGCATTGTTAAAAGACTCCAGTGAGCATCAGAAAAACATTTCATTAGAAATGCATCAATATTTCATCAGGTGAAATGAATAATGTCATTAAGCTAGAATAACCAATTCATCAAGCAAGGATGAGCATGTCACTAGGCAAGAACATTTCATGGAAGATGGGGCCACAGTTCATTAGGCGGGAGAACTACCAGCTTTTCAGGTAAACCAACATTTCTTTAGGCCAGAATAAACATGTCAAGAATAATTTCCAGTAAGAATAAGCATTTCATCAAGTAAGAATAAAACAGTTCAGCAATCAGGAATACACAGGTCATTAGAAACCAGGCAACATCTCAGTAAGCCAAAGGCAACCTTCCCGTGGGTCAGAGCCCAGCCGTAACTGGTATGATCTAATCCCCCAGCCAGGGGTTAACTCGAATCAACTTAGGCCACAAAGGTGTCTTTTGGGGCCCTGGCCCAGTTCCAGTGCTTAAAGGGGCAAATTAGGGCCAATGGGGATCAACTTCAGCTTCCCCGGAGGGAGGAGGAGCAAATTCGGGGCCTTCTTCGGCCTTCCGCCCTCCTCCCAGGGGGTTTACCTTGTCCTTCGGGCCTCCCCGGCCCCTTGCGGCAGGTGATGGTGGGAAGGGAGGGCTCCGGCTGTCCCGGAGGCCTCACGTGGCCTGGGGTTCACTTTCGGCCCCTCCGGAGCTTGCGCCGGCTGGTGGGGAGGGTCTCCGGTATCAGCTGGCTGTTCGCGGGCCTCCTGTGGCTCCCACGGCCCGGGAACCAATCCGGAGGCAGCGCAGGAGGGACTTGGCCTCAGCAGCCAATGCCAGAGCAGTTCCTGAGGGCGCGGCAACGGCAGCCAATAGCTGCGTGGCGCTGGACGGGGGCGGGGCAGGTGACGCAGCCAGCGACCCCGTCACGTGGGGCTGATGTCAGCTTCGCGTGGCCTAGCGCGGCCTACTGCAGCACTGCGGTGGCCCTCTCCTCACGCCGGAGGCCGCCGCGAGGATGTCGGCAACAGCAGAAGAGCCCTCCTGGTAAGCGCCGGGGCGCGGCGATAAACACCAGCACAGGGGCACCCAGTAGCGCTCGAAGGCACCGCGCTTCACGCGTGCACTCAGCGAGGTCCAGGGCCGCAGCGGGGAGGGCACAGGTAGCGCTTCGGTTGACCAAGCGCGATCAACGGCAGAGTGGCGCTTGGCAATTACAGCGCCTCGGGGATCACATCGCTTCTAGCAGTCCAGTGCTCAATTGCAGTAGCGCTTTGCTGGCACTGCACTGGGGAAACACTCGATGGGGCACACCACAGTAGTTTTGGCAACAGCGCGATTATCATGCAGTGCCTTGGGGGCCACGCCTGTCTATGCAAGTTACAGCGCTTCACAGGGGGGCACAGCAGGAGAGCGCTGAAGGGGCAATTCAGGCAGTTCAGGACCACAACTGCGACAGGGCAGCCCAGGGGGCACAAACTGGGCAGGGGAGCGTAGTGATGACACAGCGCCTGTACCTGGTTGATCCCCAGTAGTCCTTGATAGCACAGGGGTTCTTCTTGGTGCTTGGTGGTTCCTGCGCCCTTGGTAGTTAGTTTCTTGAGGGGGCAGGGTGAGTTCAAGGCTGCTGACAGGATTCCTCAGCAGGTCACTGCAGGTGGTCCCTGGGTTCCCCTCCCGCCGGGCCAGATCAGTGGTCTAGTTCAGTGTTCCTCACACAGCTTGGTGGGCAGTGCCTAAACTCTGTCACCCCCAGTGATATAGGTTTCTGACTAGGCCCTACCGCCTAAGTCTCCTGCGTAGGGTCCCCCAGGTCAGTTATGCCCCAACTGACTAAAACCTTTCCCTCCTTTCTTTATATATGCCCAGGTCAGGAGGCCACTCTCTGAGTTGACAAAAGCAGACCTCGCCCCTATTCTAGAAAGTTCCAGGAGCTTCCCTACTCTAACTATGGGCAGGCAAGGCAGGATGGTATTGCAACAATGTTTAAGGGTTCCAGCCAGCTCCTGGCAGCTAGGGTGCAACACAAAAAGACCACGCTGCAGTAGCAGGGGCCTATGGCAGCCATGTTTGAAGTAGAGAGCACCTGCACCTTAGCATTGGTTAGCAATGGGAAGGCGCTCAGAGACCTAAGGCCAACAAAAAAAAAGGTGGGAAAAATGAGGCAAGGGCAAAGAAAATAGGGAAAGACCACCCTAGGGCTGACAGGTCTAACAGAGTCCAAGATAGTTATTGAAGGAAACTATGAGACTTTTGGGGCCGATCAACTGGTGCCGGCATCAATAAGGCAAGGAGATTTACCATTAGTGTTACCTTTTTATGTACCAGCCTTTTGATCAGCAAGGATTAAGGTATTCAAGGCACAGGCTGTACCTGTCTGGATGTCCTAGTAGTCTGGATACTGATTTTGTGTAACCTGAGGTTAGGTTGGGACAGTCTCTTTTCTAATGTCCAGGCCCCCTGATGGAACTTGCTTACCCTGCCCCTTCTTTATTTCAGCTTGCCTGTCCACCTGCCTGTCCACTCTGTTCTTCTCCCTATCCTCTTTAAATTCCATTTGTAAACCCATTTGTTTTGTTGGATTCCTTTCCTGTTCTCACACACAGTGATTAGCCACTGAGACCAATTCTGCGAAGTTCTCAGTTTGCCAGCCAATGCAGAGGGATGCGCAGCGGATTCTGCACGTTAAATAATAACCCATGCACAAAGGCAGCACTTATTGTTGCCCAAGCTTGTTCTGCAGGACTGGCTATGCCCACATATTATTTGAACACATCATCAGGCCTCTCTAGCTAACCTGTCTTTGACTCTCCTTTGCTCTGTTTGCTTTTCAAAATCATTGTCTAGTCTACCTTGACTGGGCACATTTCCATCATACCATTCGGTAAGTCATCCTTTTCCACTGCCAAGCATCATTGCCTGGAGGGGCAGGTCACATCCATTGGCTCTTCTCACTCGGTACTACCAATTTGAAGAACAGATTGACATCTGCCCAATTCTGCATGTACACCTCAAATCATATCTGCAATTCTTTTTGGAAATTTGGGGAATGATCACGTTGGTTGGGCAACTGTTTATTTACATTAAGTCAACAGTTGACCAAGGGGCTTGGGCTACTAACTTGCCTCCAGAGATAGTGTAGCCTCAAACAGGACAAGGGACAACCGGGAAGTCAGGGTTAAGTCCCTGAAGGTGGGGTGTATTGTTTATCATGGTCTTCCTATCTAATTCTCTGACTATACTCTATACAGTGCATTTCAAGCTATCTCAGATAATTGTCAGGCTGTAGGTTAATGTAACAAGGTAATACAAAATGGCTGTGGGTTATTTAACATGGCAGTTGATATGAGGAATGGATTTGTTACAAAAAAGTAAATTGGTCCACAACCGTTCTGAAATGCCCTCACATAATAATAGGCTGTCAGAGGGCTTACCTACACCATGCGGATCAGGACACAACTGTTAGTGGTGACTTTTGGTCTGATGTTATGATACATTTATGCTGAGGCCCATAATGGCAGCTGCACACTTGCTAACTTTATGTGACCTAAAAGATATAATATACCTAGGAAGGTCTAAGAAAGATTAACACTCTCCTTCCCCAAATACAGCAAAAAACCTCAAGCCTTCGAGCATATGGATTCATTCATGGTAGGAAATCGGCCAGTTACCTTTGAGGTCTTTATACCTCATGGAGGATTGTTAGATCTGGCACCTTGACGTGGGTCTCCCTTCCACTTTTTGCTGTTGCCTCAGGTGTTTTTGCTCGTTATCGATGCTTTAGGCACTGTGCCACTGCTGTCCAGTGCTCCCTATGGTAAAATAATGTATGGATTAGTGACTCCATGATTGGCTGGCTTGGTTTACCTGTCAGACCCTAGTACAGTGCACTGAGTGTGCCCAGGGCTTGTAAACTAAACACTGCTAGTGGGCTTGCAGCACTGGTTGTGCCAACCACGGAAGTTGCCTCATAGTGTGCATCAGGTCTGCCATCACAGAGCATGTGTGCGGTCTGTGACTGCCATGTTGACTGGGCAAGTGCACCCACTTGCCAGTCCCAGAACCTTCCCTTTTCAGCATATTAGTCACTCCTATGGTAAGCCCACAGGCAGGGTGCATTGTATGTAAAAGATAGGACATCCCCTGATGAGCATGGTTTGTACTAATAGTGAATTATGGCCCTTCTCAGCTTTCATTATTTCAAGGTTATCTGTTCCCCATAGGCCAGAATGGGCAGTTTGATTATTACATTTTATAATCCAAACTGACCCAGGGAACATGGTAGAAAGTCGAGTTTAGTATGCCTGAACTCAGAATGATAAAATGCATCTTTTAGTGAAGTTGGCCTAACGGCTAGGGCGCTCGAGCTCAGATCTGGGGAACTGGGTTTGAGTCTTGGTAACGATGCCAAAACCTCTTGTGATTCTGGGCAAATCACGTAATCTCCCCGTGCCTAAAATGAATATGTGTCCTCATGTAACTTAACTGGTGCTATGTAAAGCGCTCTGATACCCGATTTGGTTCGGGTCTAGTTCGCGCTAGATAAAACTCTGCAAAAAAAAAAAGAAGTTGGTTTTAACACTCTGTGTTTGAAAATACCACTTTTAGAAAGTAGGTATTTTCTTGTCTAACCATTCATGCCTCCTCTGCTACATTGTGTTTTCCGTATCTGGAGTTTAAGTGACAGGGACCGGGGGATTCCAGGAGACAGGGTGAGTCAGCACAGGGATGAATAGGAAGATCTACATATAGATGGGTGGGAGGAGATACACCTGGGACCTGAATAGGGCTGCACCGTTCCTCAACAATGACGGCCCCACCTTCTGTGGTGCATCTAATGTCCTTGGCCAACACTGTGAAAGGAAACCTGGAGTGTTCTTAACAGAGTGCTCCAGAACTGACCAGAACTGGTTTTGACCAGGCAAAGGCTCCTCTGCCTTCAGAGAACATAGAGAAACTGTGTATAAAAAGTACGTATGGGCACATTTTGCGGATTTGTGGTCCGCGAAATGGCAAAACAATCAGCGAGTTTGCGGGAAAATCCGTGAACTTGCGGATTTGCACAAATATATGTGACCACGTGTGTCTGTAACTTTGCCACCGCGCCGAAAGGTGCCGAGGTCCCTCGAGTGAGCTGTCCATCATAGTGAGGAAAGGGCACGAAGACGTTGCATACCCTAGTGTGTGTGGGGCGGGGCCAAACGGGCGGGGCGTCCATGCGAGTTCACATGCCTCTTGTTTATAAAGGGTCAGAGTCCTATCAGAGCAGCAGATGAGAAGAAAGCTGCCTCCTGGTCACTGCAAGTACACGGGGATTCCGCTCGAGAAACTAGTGGATGCAAAGACCTCCATCAAGGATTGCATCTAATTGTAGGCGGTAGATATGGGGAGGAGGCACACCTGCCTAGTCTCGACCATGCTCACTAGTTGTTTGGGCTGGTCACAGGAAGTACAGGGGGATTGCGCTCGAGAAACTCGTGGATGCAAAGACCTCCATCAACGATTACATCTAATTGTAGGTGGTAGATATAGGGAGCAAGCACACCTGCCTAGCCTAGACCGTGCGCACTAGTTGTTTGGGCTGATTATAATGCGTGACTGAATTTGAGCTTAATTTATATCTGTAAGTGCTTCCTGTTGAGGTTTAATTTTTGTGACAGGAGCATCGTGCCTGAATGAATCCTGCCTGCATATTTATCCACGAAGATGCCACCGTGTTTTACCATACCTCTACTCAACTGAAGTACTTTCTACTGGCTATTCAGTAATTGCTACCTAGTTGGGTAAATGTATAGTGCTTTTGCTACACTACAGCTGCGTAAAGTGCCAGGAGAGTTGTCTCCAGTGACCATGTGTGTCTGTAACTTTGCCACCGCGCCCATAAGCGTCGAGGTCCCTTGAGTGAGCTGTCCATCACAGTGGGGGAAAGGGCGGGAAGACGCTGCATACCCTAGTGTGTGTGGGGCGGGGCCAAACGGGCGGGCTTCTATGCGAGTTCACATGCCTCTTGTTTATAAAGGGTCATAGACCGATCAGAGCAGCAGATGAAAAGGAAGCAGCTTCCTGGTCACAGGAAGTACACGGTGATTGGGCTCGAGAAACTCTTGGATGCAAAGACCTCCATCAAGGATTACATCTAATTGTAGACAGTAGATATAGGGAGGAAGCACACCTGCCTAGCCTCGACCGTGCTCACTAATTTTTGGGGCTGAACATTACTGAATTTGAGCTTCAACTCAGGCATGCAAAATAAATAATAATAAATCCGCCCGCTAGCGGATTTGCGGATTTTTTGGTAATTTCGCGAGATTAGCGGAACGCGAAATTGCCGAAAATCCGCAATTCCGCGAGCGGAACAGATTTTGCACCCATACTTAATAAAAAGAGGGACCGAGACCCCAGAGAATTAGATCACTTTTGGGAAAGAAGAAGAAACCTCAGCCAAGGAGAGGCACCAGGGAGACTGAGGAGAGACTGCAGTGGTAGTCTTACTGCCAACGAGAGGAGAGAGGAACTTTGTGTGTACTTTCATCAACTTGTGATGGATCTCCAAGGTATTGAGAGAGAGCTTGCCCCTGACCGAAGTCTCAGGACCAGTAGACTTCACCAACCTCTGTGCACCGGTTCTGGAAACACTGTTTCAGTCGCTACAGAGGAAAGGGAGCTGTGACCAACTCTGACGACTGGCTCTGTATCCCGATGGCACCGCCCAGAAGCACCACCTGCATCTTGCAACGCAGCGCTGGTCGCACCGACCACGATATTCCATGTCACCGTCAACGAGCCGCTACTTGCACTGTGACCTGTGGGCACCGCACTGTGCATCGCCCGGCTGCACTGAAACGAATTTGTCTGACCGACGTCAACTCCCGCCAACCGGCACCGCTGCTGAATCGCAAACTGTTAGCACCGCATCGAGCAAAGTCTCGACCTGCAACGCATGGCCTTGGTCTCAATGACTCCGTCTTGACGACATCACCGAGCCGCTGCCTGCGCCACATTGAGAGGAAACCGCGCCCTCCACCGCTTCCATCTTGTAACGTAACCGCGACGGTTGCCACAACGAGTAAAGGTACTGTGACCTAGTTTGCCCCACTGTGCTCGACCGTATCGACGTTGTCAGCGGGAATCGCGAGACTCTGTTTTGTTAACATCGCCGTAGCCGGAGGAGGCTAGCGACTAGTAAATAACCTTGAATCAAATATTCCTAACAAGAACTCTATTTTGATAACAGTACCGTGGATCCTTTTGCCTGTAATGGTCTTGTGCTATGTCTATATAAAGATACTTATTTTTGATATACCACTTGTGTAGCATCCCTTTGTAGTGTTCACAAATGCTTTACCCACTGGCTCTGAGATAAGCCTGCCTGCTTGTGCCAAGGTACCAAGGGGGTGAGCCGGGGTTATTTAAGGAGTGTATCCCCCTTTCCCTGACTAGACACAAGGGTCCCTATTTATTCAAAGGTACCTACCTCTGCCAACAAGAGACCCCCAAATATGACAAGGGTGAATATTCCCCCAGACTCTAGTTGGAAAGAAACCATCTTTATGCAAATGGATTTTCCAGCGGGATAATTGAATTGGCTGGAAGATGACCGAAATAAAGTTGAAATTCAATTGGATTTAGGGCCTGTTCACAATTGAAGTTGGTGAGACTGGGCAGCCATGCCAACATAGTTTCTTTGTTGGAGGATCCCTTTCAGGTCAAAGGCAGTTGAAAGTATAGCTTGACCTTATCCTGCAGAAAGGTTGGTGGAGTGGCTTTGCTTTTCACTTTGAAAGTAACATAACATGTATTTTGTAAAGCGCACCTTGTCGAATGTAACTCAAAACAAAAAATCCACCGGACCTACTTTCTAGGGCCTATGATACACAATGCAACTCTAGCAATCCATGTGACAAACATTGACATTGTTCTTTCAGACACAGGGACTGGGTTCTATTGCGAGTTGACTAAATTACCAGGTGCCTCTTTTTTTCTAGGCCTTGACTTTCAGGGATTCGTGAGGTTGAACAGTCATGGCTTAATGCTGGAGCGTGCTTTGGTGTAGAACACCTAGATTAAGAAGCACATGTATTATTTAATATAAGTATAATACCCAAGCTGTAATTACTGTGGCATTAAACTTTCTTTTAGCACAATGCACATTTTGGTGATTCAAAATTCTGTTTCTAAGGGCCAGTTGTACGGCCATTTTTGCTGTCACAAACGGGAGATCGGCCCGTTTGTGACCGCATATAAGGGTCCTGGCATGTACAAATGCTAGTTTGCGAATCACTGACTCGCAAAATAGCGTTTGCGACTCTCACCATTTGGAAGGGACGTCCCTTTCTAATAGCCAGTCTCAATGCAATGTACTATTGTTTTGCAAGCGCATTTGAGGCCGCAAAACACTCTCAGTTTACCACCTACTTCAAGTAGGTGGTAAACCACTCGCAAATGGTATGGAGTCCGCAGGGACCCCTTCCTCTTTGTGAGTGTTTGCAAAAATATTTTTTAAGAGCAGGCAAGTATCCCTGGGACCACTGCCTGCCCAAAAGCATCTCGTTTTCCTTTAAGGAAAAATAACTGCTTTTAAAACAAGCATTGGCATGGCCAATAGGTCTCGCCTTTGGGACCTTATAAATGTTTAGCCTTGTTGATGTTGTTGCACCAAGAATATTGTGCTGCATAACCAAATACTTAAAAGGGCTCAAAAGCGAGACCTATTGGCGATGCCAAAGCTCGTTTCAAATGTATCCGATTTTTTCCTGAAGGGCAGTAAATCTCACCTTCAAGCTTCTCTTGTTTCAAGTCTAAGTCCTCTTGCTGAAGGTGAGAGCAAAGAAAACATGGCCCATAGTGGAGAGAGGGAAAAGACGAGGCAGTGGAGAATGAAGGGAAGGTTTACGAGTGAATACATATAAAAGGCGTTTCCACAAGGTTCAGAAGGACTAGATAGATAGATAGATAGTCCTATCTGGAGTGGAACTGAATAAAGTGACAACTGCCCGATCTGTGCCCTGCTGCCATCCTGAAACAAGGGAAGCAGGGTAAAGCTACTTTTAGTACACTTCCATTTGTCTTGCTCTCTCATTTCTGTATACTGGAGACAAATTGTCCTGGCGTGAACTTTAGTTTTACACAAACTGAAAGTGAAACCATCTCTACCCTGCGGCGGCCACTCCTAGCACCGCAAGGCAAAGTGAAGCGAGTCCTGTGACATTCTTGGCATCTATAGACAGAACATATCAAGGACAGGGTGTGACAAGGTGGGTGCGCGCCCGAGAGCTTTGACAGCACAATGACACACACTGAAAGTGAAACCATCTCTGGCCAGCGGCGGCCACTCCTAGCACCGCAGAGCAGCACAAAGCGAGCCCTGTGACATTCTTGGCATCTATAGACTTAACATATCAAGGACAGGGTGTGACAAGGTGGGTGCGCGCCCGAGAGCAGTGACAGCACAAGGACACACACTGCTGAAGGCTGCAACGCATGAACTGTGACAATGTGACCGCACTGGCCCCGCAGGTTCCACAACAGGAGGCCCCGCCCACTCACACGCCAATCATGCAGAGACAAGAAGCTTTCCCGATGGTGGGATCTCACTGCTTTGATCGGAAACGCTGCGGAGCTGAAAACAAACCAAGGGGCAGATTCAACAGGAGTTTGCACCGCCACAAAGTGGGCAAGGTGGAGCAAACTCTTGACATGGCATTTAAAATGCGCCCTCTTTTTAGAGCAGATCGTGCTTCGAGGTGCTTTACAGGAGGGAAGTGTAACATTGGTGGAGCCTTGGTGTTACAGCATAGGCACTCGAGGCTTTTGATGCAACATTAGATCTACAAAGATTGTCAGACTTTGCTTTACTAAAAAGAAATAGCACCTCATGGAGGTAGGAAGAAAGTTGAAGTCATGTTTTTATTTCTCCAGCAGTTTCCCACATTGGGGCTTAGATTTACTTTGACGCAACATAGCACAGGAACCAACGTTTCTGAGCTGTATTCCATTAAAACAAAAGGGGAAAAAACACTAGGGGCCAGATGTAGGTAGGCGTTTACCGGGTGGTAACGGCCGAAAACCGGTAAAATCGGCCGTTACCGAGGAAATGAGATGTAGGAGGCCATTAATTACCGATTTTAGAAAATCTGAGTCGGAAACATACCGACTCGGTAAGAATGACCCGGTAAAATTACCGTGTCGGAATATACCGTATACATAAATACCGAGTTGGTATTCTCCGACTCGGTAAATCAGAAACAGTAAAAATTAGCCTTGGAGATGTAGGTAAGCACAAAAATACCGATTCTGCCGAAAAACGGTATTTTTTAGTCGGTATTTACCATGCATTGAAAGCAGGTGGTAACCAAGGGAGGGCTATAAAAAAAGTCCCAAAATGCACCTCAGGACCCATGATGGCGGCTTTTTACATCATAGCAAGACGGCAGAGACTACAGGCAGCAGGACAGAGAGAATGGCTAAGGGAGGAACAAGTGTACAGGCAGAGGATAACACTGTTCCAACTGACAGAGCCTGAAATACTGCAGAGGTACAGGCTACACCCAGACACCATCAAGCAATTGATCAGGGACCTACACCCTCTCCTGGACCACCCAACACCCAGGGCCCATGCCATCCCACCTCATGTCCAGGTGCTATGTAGCTTACACCTGCTGGCCTCAGGGAGCTACCAGAGTGTGATAGCTGTAGTGGGTGGCGTGTCCCAGGGCTGCCTGTCCCGCTTCTTCAGGAGGTTTATTGACGCCATGATGCAGAGGATGGGGCATTATATTTCATTCCCTGTTACACCGGCAGAATTAGCCAAAACCAAGACTGACTTTTATCAACTGGCACACTTCCCTCACGTGATCGGCTGCATCGATGGCACCCACGTCCCACTCTGTCCACCTGCAGCCACAAAGCACATATACAGGAATCGCAAATCGACGCACTCCATCAAGGTCCAGGTCATATGTAATGCAGGTAACCTCATCACTGACATCGTAGCCAAGTTCCCCGGAAGTACCCATGATTCATACATCTTTCAGAATAGTGGAATATACACACGCC
This sequence comes from Lissotriton vulgaris, assembly GCF_964263255.1. Classification (NCBI taxonomy): domain Eukaryota; kingdom Metazoa; phylum Chordata; class Amphibia; order Caudata; family Salamandridae; genus Lissotriton; species Lissotriton vulgaris. Next base: position 86,779 of record NW_028253262.1, read on the forward strand.
TACTTGCCGGAGAATTTGGAAATGGATACCTGCTAGGTAAATCACATTGACACACCCTGACACTCACATTAGATCTACGTCTCATGTACTTGCAATTAATGTCTATCTTTCTCCCCCTAGGCGACAGTGCATATGCCCTGCGGTCCTTTGTGCTCACTCCCTACCTCAACCCATCCACCAGGAGTGAAAGGCGATACAACGTGGCTCACAGATCCACACGAAACGTAGTTGAGCGCACATTTGGACTCCTAAAGAGCAGGTTTCGCTGCCTCCACAAGAGTGGAGGTGCACGGCAGTACACCCCAATCATCTGCTGCAAAATAATAGCGACCTGTGCAATGTTGCATAATCTCGCCACCAAGCAAGGCACTGAGGTGGAGTTCACATATCATGAGGACATTGATGACGACCCAGAGGTGGCAGAGCCCCAAGCTACAGTGGCAGCAGCAGCTACAGATGGGAGACTGAGACGGGCAGAGGTTACACAACAATATTTCTGAGTGAGTAAAGAGACACAGGCATGAATGTAACTTTGTGGAAGTAGTTTAATATTCACTACGCCACAGCATTGTTAGCTAACATTGGGCTCACTAATACAAACACTCCATGAGTGTGATGTCACGGTTAACACCACCGTGACTACAGCCTTGGGTGGAGTGCAAAGTCATTGTTTGTGGGCACGGGCCACAGGGCGGGGCTGCTGTGGCTGTGAATCAATGTCCTCACGCTGGCCTGTCACACTTCCCCCACGCCTGCCACTCCTCCGTAACTCATGCACAGGAGTGCTTGCACCACTCCTGCTGGTGGACCCCTCGCTTTCGGCAGCACAAGTGTCGCCTCCAGTGCCAGTCTGATGCGCGAGCACCAGCTCCATTGCAGAGGTCATCCTGGCCATGCCTTCACTTAAATTGTTGCAGCACTGCACTATGGCAGTTGCAAACATGTTCAGGGCCTTGGTTTGCTGGCACACATCCACACGGGCCTTGCGTCTCTCCAAATGGTCCCTGTCCAATTTGTCACACAGGACAGTCATGCACTGTGTTATATCTGATATTCCTGACGCCATGGATTGCATGCTCTCTGCCATTTCCCCTATGCCCTTGCCTACTGCTTCCAGTTTATTATTTGTTGTGCGTGCGTGCCTCTGAACCCCCATCATTGCTTTTGCCTGCAGGCGCTGCACCTTCACCATGGTGGCCTCCAGTCCGCAGAAGACACCTTGGACTTGCCGCACATCCTCTACCTCCCGTGGCCGTCGCCCTCGGACACTGGCCCGCGTGACTCTGGGACTGGGCTGCTGCTCGGTGTTGCCTCTGTCCTGTGTGTCACCCTCCACCTCCTCCTCCTCCGATGATGTTTGCAGTATTCTGCGAGGGGGCACATCATGGCTCCTGACTCTTCCCAGCACTGGGGATGGTGATTTGGGGGTGGGTGATAGTTCTGCCGCTCCTGTGTCCTGACTACCGAATAGGAGAGGGGATTGTGGATTTTCTGCAGTTGCCTCCTCAGGTATCGGGGCTGCCTGCTCTTGGTCCTGCCCTCCGTGAGATGTGCTAGGTCCGGCTCCTTCCCTCCTCTTCTCTCTGACCTCAGCTGTGCTGCGCTTTGACTCTCCTGTGGACAGACATGGACATTGTGTCAGTAATGTTGTTCACCTGTGTCATGAGATAAAATACACTTCTATAGCACTTTAGCCTGTCTCTCATTTGCCTATGCTACTTGTCTGTTGCTCCCCTTGCTGCAATGCACGCTGACTGCTCTGAGGTATCTACACATGACTACATTTCACAGGATGCATTGCAGGACATTAGTTAAACCTGTTGTGGAGTCTGATTTGTCCTGTGAGGGGAATAGGTAAAAGGGTAAATGATAATGTTCTTGCATCTTACCTGGTTTCTTTGCTCCTCTTGCTGAGCTGTCTGCGTCTCCAATTCCGTGAATACATTCCCCTTCAAGGGTGGATGCGACCATCTCCTCGATGTCGGTGAGTCTGGGGGCTCTGTTTCTTCCTCCGCCTGTAGCATCACTTTCCTTGCGGTGGGCAGCAAGCTTTTTTTTTGGTGATTATGCGGATGTCATACCACCGTTTTTTTAGGTCTTCTAGGTCACGGTGGGTGACACCAATGGCATTTACCTTGCCTTGTATGTCCAACCAGGTGCTGCGTTTGATTGATTCAGCAACATGCAGAGTTTGCTTTCCAAAAATTTTGCCATAATGTCTGACAACCTACGAAATCAGCACCTGCAGTTCCTCCTGGCTGAACTTCTGCTTCCTTTTGCGCTCTGCAGCATCTCTCTGTGCCTCCTGGCTCTCCATCTTGCTGTGTATTTTGTCTCAGGTAAGGCTGCTCCACACTCTGTCCTCCTGCTCTCCTGACTGTTTGTTTCTGCACCTGCATGGGCGTGGCCTGTCCCAGGTACTGGGGTGTGGTGGTTGGATCTGATTGGTTAGTTCCCCTGTGGCTTGGAATTTGGGTGTGGTTGAAGTACCTGATTGGTTCACAGGCACACATGTTTGTCAGTTTCAAATTCTTCGGCGGATAGTTCCAACACGGTAAATACCGGGTCGGTTTTTACCTACTCGGTATTTTCCGGGTCGGGAGTTGCCATTCATTCCTATGGGCCGTGGCACCGGTGGATCGGTTTGGGTTTTTCCGTCTCGGATTTTACCGTGTAGGTATATTCCGAGACGGTAAATACCGTTTCCGATTACCGACAGGTTCCGAGTCGGTATTTGTTACCGGCATTCTTACCTACATCTCATTTTCCTACTCGGTAATACCGAGTCGGTATGACTCGGTATTTAAGAGGTCGGTAAATATAATTTACCTACATCTGGCCCTAGATCTGCTAAAATAGGCACAAGCCGTTCTCTCTGCGTGTCCTGGTGTACATTTGGCTGCGATGAGCTAATGCCACACACTTGCACCCTAAGGCATTCTCGGAATCAAAGGTTTTGTACTGGAAGAGGACCCTTCCGTACAAAAAGTATCCCACAAGCCTTTTCCACTGTGTATGTGTGATGAAGACTGCAGCTCCCATGCAAGTTTAGAAAAATAAGGAGGAGTTAAAACACTTTTCCTCATTACACCTCCTTGAGGAGGTGGAAGGATTGCAGCAAAATGTTGTCCACAAATGTTAGTAGCCGGAGACGGGTCTCAAGCTCGCTGTGTCTCTGGAACTGAGCTTGAGATAAGTCTAACCACTGGCAATAGCTCTGGGAAGCGTTCCAGCTCATCGCTCTTTGCCGCCCTAGTTTGGACCCAGCCATATGCAAGTCCGTCTTGACCCTGCTCCTCAGGGGAGGAGTCCGGCCCAAACTGCTGCATCAGGTCCTGCTTGAAGCGCAACATAAGCCGCCCAGGACCGTTTTCACCCTAGTTGGTTCCCAGTTAGTTAGTTGGAGTGCCACACCGAGCGATTGCCAATAATTAGTCTTATTGCATGCAGCCTCCCATCATCTTTTGTGTGCTTCATGTACCGCCCTATGTTGCCTGGGTATGCCCAGACATGGGTCCCATGCTCATTGTGTCACTGGAACCAAGCTGTACCCAGCTGATGAGTCCACAGCCAGGGCCAAACCAGTCCTGGGATGCTTGTGCTCCGGTTAAGAAAGCACCTGGTTTGGCAGTTTATGCAGCCTGACTGACGCTTCATCCTGCAAAGGACGATAGCCTTTGCTACACCAGATCAGCTTCATGATCCATCAGACACAGGTATGGGGGCTTGGGTTCTCCCAAGAGATCGGGCAGAGGGCAGCCCACTATGCTCTCGATAGTGGGGGTACTATTAGGACAGGAGTTTAGAAATAATCCTAATCATACTGGAATGTTATAATGGATGAAATGTTTATCTTTTTCTCCATTCTTGTAATACTGGTTACAATGCTTTGTTTCATCCTCCTAATGATTGCAGTTCATGCTTTTTACACAAGAATACAATTGTTTCAATAAATGTTTGAAAAGCCAATGTGTATCCTTCTTGTTTATCCTGTGGGCATGCCTGAGTAATAACGAAAAGGTAGATCTGTTTCCCCAATTTATTTGGGGAATTAGAGTGGTAATGTCCTTCTGAGGTTGCAGATACCATCTGGTACCCTGGCAAGGTTAGGGGTCCAAATGCGGCACTGTGGGCTAGCTAGGAATTAGGGCAACATACTCTGAGGATGTGCGTACTCAGTCCCCATGTTCTGGCGGTTATGTTGTTCGTATTCACAGTCCTACTAAATTCATAGGAACTGTATGACAGGAGTCTACAGAGAACAGAAACTTGGTTACTTTAGTACTGGAACCTTAGGACTAGACCAAGGACCCCAATGTGCAACATTTTGGCAACTTCTGCCTATATATTTCCCTGCACCTGGTCAGACATTCTGTACATCCTGCACTTTACTAGCTGATTATCTCTCATATCTATGTTATGCACAGAGACAGGTGTCAACGCTGGAGTCAAAGAGATGGGGTTTTAAAAGCATCCTAACACCATTCTACACTCTCTCTGCTGCTCAGGCATGAACTCAGGGGTCACCTGAACCGCTTCCACAGTGCCATCTCTCTTGTCACTATGCAGCTAGTCAAGAAGAGTCTCACTGTTTCCCCCAACTTTCTCTGCTGTAGCCATGCCATTAACTGTATAATCTCCCAGGAGGTTGTTGCAGCCTGTTCACATGGAACGCACTTTTGGGTTCCCTGTATCAACCAAGTAGTTACCCTCAGTAATCTTCTGTAGTACTTTGTGTGTCCAATACATGGTGTCCCCAAAAAGCCCTGGGACAATTAGGATTTAACACTAACACACCCTGTCCCTCCTGATACCCAGACAGTGTTGCTTTCCGGTCATACAATTATTTCAACAGCTCTTAGCTGGCCCTGAGGCTTTCCTTTGCTTGACGCATGTATTGTGCCATCAATTTCTTGAGGTCGATCACATAGACCATTACATCCTGCTATGGAGCCTCTGAGGTTCCTGCCCACCATTATCTGACCCCACACCAGATGTCCATTCAGAAGCTTAAAGGGACTGAACCCTACTCCCTTTTGTGAAATCTCTTGATAGACAAATTAGAGACATGGCAGGAGAAGATCCCATTTCCTCCAGAGGTTCTCTGACAAATGTGCCATCATTCTCTTCAGTATTGTGTTAAACCACTCCACCAAACCATTGGTTTGTGAGTGGTATTCTGTGGAGAAATGCTATGTCAAACCAGCTTGCTCCCTTACCACTCTCAAGTAAAAAAAGATGAAGTTGGTTCCCTGGTCATAAATTACTGTCATTGGAAATCTGAATCTAGAAATGATCCGAAGTAGAGCTCTCTCTACCACCAGTGCAGTCATGCTCCTCAGAGGTACTGCTTCAGGGTACCTTGTGGTGTAATCCACCACAACCAAGATGTGCTTGTTGCCCGACTGTGAGGGGGGGATCGAATTCCACCCGCTCAGGCGGGTGGGAACAGCTACAACTGGCAGAGGCACTAATTGTCCCACAGTCCTCCCTCCTGCCTTACCACTCATCTGGAAAACGAGACAGGGCTTCGATTCCTCTTTGTGTCTCTGTGCATCCCTAGCCTGTAGAACAAAGGGTTCAACCTATCAAGAGTTTCTCTAATTCCCAATGTCCTGCTAAGGGCACTTTATGGGTCGATGACAACAGGAAGTTCCTGTGCGCCAATGGAACCACAATCCTGCTAGTCCCTGGCTCACCATTGACTGGTGCACTATAAAGGAAGTCATCCTCTCAGGCCAAATAGTTTTTCCTCATGATTCCTTTGCTGCCCTGTTCCTGAACCTCCTTACAAAGTCCAAAAGGTGTGCCTTTTGGAAACCTTCCTGGGTAGATCACCCAGCAGCTAGTAAACTCTGCAGCTCTGGAAGCGACCCAGAGCAGGTACTGTTACAGATATTAGAACAATCACCAAGAGCTGGTATTTCCCCCTTATCAGTACATACTTCAAGAGGTGGATACAACATGGAATTAACATGCTCTAGAGATGTCTTCAAGGTCCTGACTGACATGTAAAGTAAAAAAAAAAAAGCCATGTTAAAAATCAATAAAGATTATGTTATTTAAGTTCCCTTTAAGTATCACCTTGCAGATTCTTCAAACATAAACAAATAACCCATGTATTCATTTGTCAATGGTGGCAACCCTGTGTGGGTCCTGTGCTCACTGTGCCACTGGATCTGAGCTACATCTGACTGAAGAGCCCCGATCAGGATGAAGCATGTCTTGGTTTGCTTGCGTTATGGCTCAGAGAGGACCCGGCCTGGCAGTTTGGGCTGGACCGTTCCTAATGGACAGGGTCAAGACTGATTTGCCATACCATATGGCTGAGTACATCCTGAGGGGGCATGGTGAGCAGAATTTGATGCATTGGGATGCTGCGTGAGTACTTACCAGTGGTTGATAATAATTCAAGTATTCAATCCATCGTTTTTTTTATAACTTATTTTAATGTGTTTATTTCTACTCCCTAGGTTGTGTTTAGTGGGATGAGCTCAGAGAATGCCAGGAGTGACGTGTGTGATGACCAGAGAGATCATACTATAGAATGACATAAACTACATTTAAGTGAGGAGTAGGGAGATGAGGAAGGACGGATACAATTCCTTAAACCTACATAGTGTCATTATGTCTGGTTGGATGGGCATGCCTTTGAAGCATAGTTAAGTAATTCATGTTTTGGTGCTGTGCCTAATGACAAGAGCACTGCTCTCGTCAATTTCTATGATAGAGTGGCTGCCATTCGGTGGCATGATGTGGAGCTGTCTGAGCTAGAGGTGGAATGAGATGTTTTGATTGTCTGCTGAGATAAAAGTCCAGAGGCTTGTTTCTTCAACAGAGAACGATTGCACCGATGCATGACTTTTTATAGGAGAACAGTAAGCAGGAGTGACAACCCAGAGTGCAGGATTTTGTTATGCTAAACCAGAATATCCTGTATCAATAAAGATGAATTTAATGGAGGAGCATTTGTGTTTTGTTAGCCAGTAGAGCAGTTAGCCAGTAGGCTGGTGTGGTTGTTGATGCTTGCCAAGCAAGAGAAGCTCCACCTAACTCCATAGGTGTCAAGAATTATTAAAAAGATAGAACCTGAACATAGAAATCCAGGAGTCGTCATCAGTGTCATGTTTTTTGAATTAGCGATGACAGGAGGTCTTTGGTCCCTGATGGACTCCAGAGGATGATAGAGCAGTGATGTAAGTGTTTAAGTGGGGTTAAATAAAATGCATGTCTACGAACGTTTGGAGAACAGTTAATGCTCTACACAGTGCAGAATAAAGACGTGTATAACTGAATTCAGTGTACGGATCATTGATATATACCCAGGCTGTGGAAGAAGCTACAACTAGAGATGAATAGTGGATTCCATTATCCCGCAACCTGAAGATTGAGTATTCTCCCAGGATTTTGCTGAGTCCAGCAAACTGGTTGTGCATGCCCTATACAAGCTCGGCCCAAAAATCCAGCGGGACAAAGTTGACTTTTATGTCCCTCTGCGAGAACTGTGGTTTTACAATCTCACTCTTGCTAAAAGTAGATGCATAAAGAAAGTCCGACCTGGAGGCCTTACTTTCTTTACCAACGTTGTGGTCCCCCTCCCGCTTCTTTTCTCCTCCCCATTTGTGATTGATACCATTGCCTTAAACTGACCTTTTTCATAACAGGCGGCCATTTATTAGAATAAGCTTCCTTTAGACCTACACCTTACCGACGGCCATCTGGGGTTTAGGAAGAAACTGAAAACATGGCTGTTCAGGACTTAACTCCTTCCGCCTTGACCAGTGTCTTCACAATATGGGCTAGCTATCTTAGTAAAACACACAAGATGATGGACGGAATGTTGCACAATGGCAAAACATTCACCCCCAGTCACAGATCTGGGTTTAATCCATCGTTATTTTGCTCACCAAGCCCCCCAGTTCAGATATGGCCATATGCAACTCAGTCTTGACCCTGTGCCTCCTGGGAACAGTCCAGCCCGAACTGCCAAGCCATGTCTTCCCTGGACCAGAATCAAGCATCCTAGGACCGGTTTCTGGCTTTCAGCCGTCTTCAGCCAGGATAGCTTAACTCCAGTGGCGTAGTGAGCAAGGGACCGACGTCTGGGCATACCCTTCCCACATAGGGTAAACACCAAAACACACAAGATGATGGACGGAATGTTGCACAATGGCAAAACATTCACCCCAGTCACAGATCTGGGTTTAATCCATCGTAATTTTGCTCACCAAGCCACCCCAGTTCAGATATGGCCATATGCAAATCAGTCTTGACCCTGCGCCTCCTGGGAACAGTCCAGCCCGAACTGCCAAGCCATGTCTTCCCTGGACCGGAATCAAGCATCCTAGGACCGGTTTCTGGCTTTCAGCCGTCTTCAGCCAGGATAGCTTGACTCCAGTGGTGTAGTGAGCAAGGGACCCACGTCTGGGCATACCCTTCTCACATAAGGTGAACAGCAAAACACACAGGATGATGGACGGAATGTTGCACAATGGCAAACCATTCACCCCCAGTCACAGATCTGGGTTTAATCCAACGTTGTTTTGCTCAACATTCCGTCCATTATCTTGTGTGTTTTGCTAGCTATCTTAGCGCCATGATATCCCTCTGGATGAGTGTTACGCCACATAAGTATATTACAAATGCCATACGTGAATCATTTGAAGTAATTCGACTTGACAGTCAGCATATGTGGAGTCATAGCGCTACTCCATCCAGAAGGAAGCTGTTGAAGGAGTTGAAAGCTTCTTAGAGAACTTTTCTTTTCCTTGGACAGAAACCTGCTGTTAAGGCCTTGAAAGAGGTACTATGCAATAACACAACACCAAGCAGTAAGTCATACAGAAGGTTAACTCTAAAATAACCAGGTACAGAGATGTGCTAGAAGCAGCGATAGACAACTGCAGGAAAGTGCTAGCAGTGAATACAGACAGATATAGAGAAGCTCAAAAGCCATTAAAAAGCAGGTATAGAGAATCCTGTGTAACTTACGAAAAGCTGAGAATTAAAAGAGACATCATACCACCGTTGTCCCCACAGAAGGTACTAAGTGCAGTCTGTTCAACTCAAACATCCTTCAGAAGTTGAGAAGCTCAAATGGCTGTGTAAAAGGAAGCAAACACAAGGAGATGATGTACGGAGTGCTGACACTTTTCAGACACTCACCCCTGGTCACTGATCTGGATTGAATCCATCATCATTCTTTGGCTCAGTTCACCAGCCCAGGTCAGACCCAGCCATATGCAAATCATTCTTGAACCTGTGCCTCATGGGAACAGTCCAGCCTGAACTGCAGAGCCAGGTCTTCCCTGGACCGTGTTAAATATTGGACAGATTTGTTAGCATGAGCTGAAAGCCATTTTGTATTTCTGGCAGCCATTTTGTTTGCCATGTGCTCGTCATGTGCTCTGTCATCCCTCAGTGTTAACTGCTCTTGAAATCTGCCTAGAGACAAACTATATTCAGCATCCTCCACTTCACACATGCTCAGAAGGGCCTAGCTAGTAGAATGCACCTGCTTCTCTAGTATAACTGTCAGGCTAGTTTTGCTGCTGTATGGAGAAGTAACTCTCCTCCCACTTTGTTGAGCAAGTAGATCTTGTATGCCCATCTTAGTCATTCTGCATGCTTACATGAGCCAGGACTGCCCCTTGGATTTATGCTTACTATGTAACTCTAAACGTATATATAAAGCCCCAGTTTTCTGCACTCCTTAGACTGCCTCATTCAGTTGCTGAGGCTTCTGTGTAACGTAGTCTCACTCATTTGAGTTTAATAAAAATGATCTTTTATATTTCAGCTTCTGTGCCAGTTTCTTCTTTGTTGGTTTAAAAGGACCAAGTATCAGTGGGACCCCTAAGCAGGAGTTTTTTCATTTCTTCAGTTGGCGCCCAACGTGGGGCTCATCAAAAGTGGCTATCTGAGGGAGTAATCTTGTCAGGAGACAGAAATCTACTGAGGAGGACAGGACAGGATTCTACTAAGGAGGTATTCTGTGCACCGAGTTTCTGGGGATTCTCTGTCTCTGCAGCCCAGTATATTTCTGATCTTCCTGCTTTTGATCTTCCACATGATGTCACCCCTGACTGAGAACCTTTTTGGCGTGAGTATTTTAAAAAGATCGTTAGGTCATTTAGAACTTGGCATTTAGAATTTGGACACCCATTTGTTTTGGTAAGAGCCGTTTTACGGCACTTGTTCTATGTTTGAAGCCTTGGATTGGTAAAGTAGTTTTAGAAACACTTGTTGTGGTATTTTTTAAGTTAGTTCTATGAATATGAAAGGTTATATATTTGTTGCAACATATATAGGCAGGTAATGAGGAGATTTTTCTCTACTTCTAAGAAGATTTGAACTTCTCAATGTACGAAGAGTACATTAAGAACTACTTTGATTATAATACTGCATATTTTGCACTATTTTTGGCATGCCTGTTTCAAGCACACATCGAAGAATGTGTTGCTCTTTGAAGGTACCATAGTGAGATGTGAATTAAATTAGCCGGCTCACTTGAGGGAATACCTACATAGGTTTAGGTATAAAAACATATTTCTTCCTTGGTGATTCTGTATCCCCAGGGAATTCAAATATGACAAAATACATACAAGGATCCTTTTTCTGCGCAATTTTATGAATGGAGATATGCAGAGCAATTTCTTTTGGTGTTCTGCCAGACAAAGCCAGTGAATTGAGTGTATTTTGGCTTCTTGGAAATAAAACAGTCTGTTGGGCTGTTTTTGCAGTCTTTTGGAATACTATTGAGAAGTGTTTCTTGTAAATATGACTAGTATTTAGAAATGGTTTGGTTTAAGTACAGTCTGTGGGCTGTCCTTTGTTTCTGTCCTAAGTGTTGATCTGTGGGTTAAATGTGTGTTTAAATGTATATGTGGTTTCCCCAATAGTGCAAATTCTGTTATGCAAAATGTCAGTTAATTAATATTAAGTAGAAATTAAATAAACATCCAGAAATGAACCATATGATATGCTAAAATAGGTATATGTTATTATTTAATTTATAGAGTAAGCAATTACACACATGTACAAACTGTTAAATGCTTAAAAGTTCAAATTAAAATTCACATTCAAAAGGAATAAAAGGCCTCAAAAATGAAATTGTGTGTTTTGTATAAATAAACAATTATAAAGCATTTTCCTTAGATACATTGTATTAGATATTAACAGGCAAACACATCATCTGAACAAATTGGATTTTGTTGTACTGACACGCATTTTAAAACTAGAAATGTCTCAGTTTTAAATAGACTGCTACCGTGCTCACGTTTCAACACTGAGAAAAAGCTTTTACTGCCACAAAGCAAACAGCTGTCATTTTTGTAGGCCACGAATAGACAGGAATGTTCACTCGGCAAGGACTTTCTCAGTTAAACACGGGGCAACATTTTGCATTTCAGAATGCTGTTTTAAAACAGGTTACAAAAATCAGGTTCATTATTTTAGATATGAGGAAAAGGTTTACGGTAGGGATTTCCATTCTTAAAAGGTTTTTTATAAGCATATTCTTGGTTCTGTTGCTAAATAATAATTGTCCTTTAAAAAACAAAAAATGGCACAAAAATTTGTCATGTTTCAATTTAGGTTTCTGTGCTTACGCTTATGAATGAATGCGTCTAAATATGAAAGGCAAGGGATGCAGCTTGCTTTTATATGTGGAATTATCAAAAATTATTGGTTTTATTAAAAGAGAAATTATTAATTATGAAAAATTATTTTAAAAATAAGTGCTTTTAAATTAGCTTTTTTATATTTATGAAGCCTAATACTCATACTATGACCTCCTAGTATTAAAATGTAATTTAAGTTGTGTTGTACCGCATAATGAGGACATTTGCATATAGAATTTCACTTGGCGCAGGCTTAAAAAACAAAATTTTCTAAGGATTTACGAGATATGTCTAATGTCCAATCTCTGCAATTTGTAGAGAACATTCTGAGGATGATTAATATGTATAACAATTATAGGATATTAATTTTTAAGTGCCCTAAATATCAAAGTCGAAATTGGGTAAAATAGACTATTTAAACAGCATTCTAGCCATTTACAGTAGCTTTAAAGTGCCTTAGTCTTCAGTAAATGCATACATTTAGGTATAATACAAATAGCTGACTTCTGGATTATTAGACAAGTATATTGCACACTGCTTCTGCTTTTGAAAAATAATGTCCACGTAGTTGCCTTCATTTAACAGAAAATAAAACGTTGCATTAGTTTTAGACAGAAAATAATATGAAGCTCTTTCTTAGTATTTTGTGGCCTACATGCCTAGGTAAAAACGATTAGCAAATGCAGATTTATTTTTCACAGGAAAAATTGTGGCACAAGGGACACACAGAGTGTCTGTGAAACAGTTTTACTTTTGGACAGTCAAAATTAAGGTGGCTTAACATGCTTACATGTTTTACACATTGCAAAGATGGTTACAGTTGATATTTTGTGTGTTATGTGAAGTGTCTCTCTTTTGTGTTGTGTATTTTTTGCTTCTGCCCACAGATCATTCATGGATTGTTCTGGGTGGTTTTAAGGCTGACAAGATATGTGAGTTGGTTTGACAAAAACGTCATAGTTGTGAGAGGGAAAAAGGTGAAATATGCAACCTGAATGACTATAGGTAGGAAATTGAGGTAAGAGACGATTAGAACGGACCAAGAATGCTACAGTAGGTGTAGGGAAGTAGTGGAAAAGCAGAGGTCAATAGCAAACGCATCAGTGATGGTCCATTCCACGAGGTGGTGGAACGAGTGTTCCATATGTACCTGTGGGACCTAATCAACGTGCAAATTGCAAAAATAAGGGTGCTGTCAGCAGTATGTTGAAACAAGGTGTGTTTTTTGTAAAACTCCTTTGAAAAGAAATGTTCGTGTGTTTTACATGTTTGTGCATTTTGTCCTTTTTTATGAATTGTTTCTGCTGGTCCTGTATGTCAGAAGCAACACAGTAAGTTGTATTTGACAGCCAATCACCACTATGGTGACTTGCTGTCAAAGGGTGGTGAGGAAAGTAAGGAAATTGAATATTAATTTTAAGCCTGACAAATTAAGCAGGCCAGAATATTGGGTTTTGGGCTGCAGGTTCACAGTGCATAAAGTGCATGACATGGTGGTGTGCGTCACCACTCATTTACATATGCTATTGTAATTTGTCTATGCTTTCTGTGCTTGGTATACAGCAAGTATACCTGATGGCTTGGCATGTGTGTTTTTCTGTTATGCATGTTTTTGTTTCTATGCTTTTGTTGTTTAATACTATTACAAGCTCCTCTGTGTTGTGACGGGATGATCATGACGATGCCCATCGCTACGCAACAGTTGGTTGGACTTGTTCTGGTTACTACATTTCACAGAGATGATACTTCATGCTGTGAACATGACAGACAATACTTCATCAGTGTATGTCTATTTGGATATAATGGCATTGAAGAAAAGAAAAAGAAATATATAGGATTAAAAGTGTGTCACCTGCAGTTAGCCATGTTACTGCCCCTTCCCTTAAGGGACGGGCAGCCCTTGATTAAATGTTCCCTGATTGGACCCTAAGGAGGAACTATAAATCTGCAGTTCTCGCTAAAGTTGACCTAACCCTTTCTCATGATATTGCACCAGTTAATCCTGTTCTGCTTCCTAGGTAGTGTATGGCTTTGTTCCTTAAAGGAAACCAAGTTTCATTTTCCCCGGGGAAGCAACTGGAACAGTAGCCGAGATTACAGTATATGGGGTAGCGGCCAGTGGTAGAGTTACAATTTGTGTACTACTTTAGTCTTTTGTGTATCACCCGTACTCTTGGTGTTGTGTCACATGTCTGACTATCACCCAAGTTCAAGTTCAAGTTCAAGTTCAGAAATTTGTATAGCGTACTACTCGCCCAGAGGGACTCAAGGCGCTTGAGGAGGGGGGGTGCTTTACTTATCGAATATCCAAGTTTTTAGTTGCTTTCTGAAGGTGAGGTGGTTCTGTGTAAGGCGGAGGTGGGTGGGGGAGAGAATTCCAGGTTTTGCCGCTAAGTAGGAGAAGGATCTTCCCCCCATGGTGGATGTAAGGATGAGCGGGATTGCGGCGAGGGCTTGATTGGACAATCGTAGTTGGCGGGTGGGAGTGTAAAAAGACAGGCGCGTGTTGAGGCATTCGGGTCCTAGGTCGTAGAGGGCTTTGTGTGCGTGGGTGAGGAGACGGAACGTTATTCTCTTGTTTACGGGGAGCCAGTGGAGGTCTTTCAGGTGACCGGAAATGTGAGCTTGGCGGGGGATGTCTAGTATGAGTCTGGCTGAGGTGTTTTGGATGCGTTGGAGTTTTTTCTGTAGTTTGGTTGTCGTTCCGGCGTAAAGGGTGTTTCCGTAATCCAGTCGGCTTGTGACCAGTGCGTGGGTGACCGTTTTTCTTGTTTCGGTGGGGATCCAACGGAAGATTTTTTTGAGCATGCGTAGGATGTTGAAGCATGATGATGAGACGGCGTTGACTTGTCTGGTCATCGAGAGGGAGGAGTCAAGGATGAAGCCCAGGTTGCGTGCGTGGTCCGTAGGTATGGGTGCGGTTCCCAGGGCCGGTGGCCACCATGAGTCGTCCCAAGCAGAGGGGGATGAACCTAAGATGAGGACTTCCGTTTTGTCCGAGTTCAGTTTTCAACGGCTGTTCTTCATCCACTCGGCTACTTCTTTCATTCCTTCGTGTAAGTTGGTTTTGGCGGTGTTTGGGTCTTTGGTGAGGGAGAGGATCAGCTGGGTGTCATCTGCGTATGAGATGATGTTGAGGTTGTGTTGGCGCGCCATGGATGCGAGGGGACTCATGTATACGTTGAAGAGGGTGGGACTGAGTGAAGATCCTTGTGGTACGCCGCAGATGACTTCGGAGGCCTCTGATCTAAAAGGGGGGAGGCGGACTCTCTGGGTTCTTCCGCCGAGGAACGAGATGATCCAGTCCAATGCTTTTCCTTGTATTCCGATGTTGCTGAGGCGTTGTATGAGGGTGCTATGACAGACTGTGTTGAAGGCTGCGGAGAGGTCAAGTAGGATGAGAGCGACTGTTTCTCCGTTGTCCAGTAGTGTTCGAATGTCGGCAGTTGCTGCGATGAGGGCGGTTTCGGTGCTGTGTTTGGCTTGGAAGCCGGACTGCGAGGGGTCGAGGGATTTGTTGGATTCGAGGAAGGTGGCGAGCTGACTGTTGACGGCTTTCTCAATGACTTTTGCAGGGAATGGGAGGAGCAAGATGGGGCGGTAGTTCTTAAGTTCAGTGGGGTCTGCTGTGGGTTTCTTCAGGAGGGCGCTGAGTTCGGCATGTTTCCAGCTTTCCGGGGAGGTAGCGGAGTTGAGGGAGCAGTTGATGACGTCTAGGAGATGGGGTGCGATAATGGAGTCAGCTTTGTTGAAAATATGGTGGGGACAAGGGTCGGTTGGCGATCCTGAGTGGATGGAGTTCATCAGGCGGATGGTGTCTTGAGTGGTGATTGGGTACCAGGCGCAAAGGTTGTTAGAGGGGGGTTTGGTTCAGAGGTGGGTAGAGTGGACTGGTCTCTGGACTAGTTTTTAAAGCTGTTATGTATGTCGGCAATTTTATTGTGGAAGAATGAGGCTAGAGAGTTGCAGAGGTCTTGGGAGGGGTGATGTCGTTGGTGCTGGCGGTAGGGTTGGTAAATTCTTTGACGATGTTGAATAGTCCCTTGCTGTTGTGGGCGTTGTTGTCAAGTCGATCCTTGAATGCTGACTTCTTGGTGGATCGGATTAGTTGGTGGTGTTTGCCGGTGGCGTTCTCGAAGGTGGCCAGGTTGTCAGTGGTTGGGTTTTTTCTCCAGGCTTTCTCGAGGGTGCGACAGAATTTCTTGGATTTCTTAAGGTCATCGTTAAACCAGGGGGCATTTTTGCTACCTTGCTTGGTTTGATGGTTTTTCAAGGGTGCTAGTTCATCGGCGCTGTGGGTGATCCATTGTGTGAGGTTCGTGGCTGCTTGGTTTGGGTCCGAAGATTTGGCAGGAGGGTTTAGGAGAAGCAATGTAAAGAGCTGGTCGATGGTAATTTTGTTCCAGTTTCTTCGGGGAATTGGTTGTGGATGGTTGTGGGTCTGAACTCGTTGTGATGCGGATGGTGTTCTTATGGGTGATGGCGATGCCTCCTTCTGTTAGGTTGGTGCGGTCCTTTCGGATGATCTTGTAGCCGTCCGGGATGGCTATGGGGATATCGGGACCTGATGAGGCGTTCATCCAGGTTTCTGTAAGGAAGGCGACATCCGGTGATGTAGAGTCGAGTAGGTTCCAAAGGTCAATGGCGTGTCTGTGGACCGAGCGGGTGTTGAGCAGGATGCATTTCATGTGGTTAGTGTCGGAGCTCTGGTTGGCGTTTGTGGATTTGGTGTGGGTCCTGATGCAGTCGAACTTGCAGGAGTGGCAGTTGAAGGGTCCATGGGTGTGTCCAGGGGCGGCTTGGTAGCAGTTGGGGAGACGGCTGGGGTTAAGTGCAGAGAGGGTAGCTGCGCTGTACATTATGCGGTCGGAGAGGAATTTGCGGGGGCCAGGGGGTATGGCGCTGAGCGCGGTCCAGGCGCGGACGGGCGTAGACGGACTTACCTTTAGCGCACATAGGGCGCGCCCGCTGCGCGTGAACGCTGCACGCAAAGGCATCTGTCATAAGTGGAGGGGGGAGGGGCGGGGGAGGGTCAGCTGGGAGGCGGGAGCGGGGTGGAGAGACGGGCTGGGAGGCACAACAACAAAATGGCAGCACAAACAAACAAAACGCGAAACAGGCCGAGATTGGGGCACAAATTAGGAATATCGCTGTGATGTAGAAAGTGGCACCGGCACAATCAGCTCCAAAGAATTTATTCAGCAATACGAACTTGGCACCTAATGAATTTACTAGCAATGCAGAATATGCGTTATAGCGCTAAATACAGGCAATGTGGGCTGTGCGATATAGCGCTACGCAGTTAATCAGGCACAGCTAAAATTCCACACAATGCGAGCAGAGCACAATTATGTCTTGGCGGCAATGAGCAGTAGCGCTACGATACCAGGTGGCCGGGAGCGTGGGGAGCGACCGCTTCTGATCTTGTCAGGACGGTCACAGCGCTGGAGCATACAGGTCAGTCCTGGAGTATCAGTGGGAGGGAGAGTCAGCTGGGAGGCGGGAGCGGGGTGGAGAGACGGGCTGGGAGGCACAACTACAAAATGGCAGCACAAACAAACAAAACGCGAAACAGGCCGAAATTGGGGCACAAATTAGGAATATCGCTGTGATGTGGGCAGTGGCACCGGCACAATCAGCTCCAAATAATTTATTCAGCAATATGAACTTGGCACCTAATGAATTTACTAGCAATGCAGAATATGCGGTATAGCGCTAAATACAGGCAATGTGGGCTGTGCGATATAGCGCTACGCAGTTAATTAGGCACAGCTAAAATTCCACACAATGCGAGCAGAGCACAATTAAGTCTTGGCGGCAATGAGCAGTAGCGCTACGATACCAGGTGGCCGGGAGCGTGGGGAGCGACCACTTCTGAACACGTAGGACGGGCACAGCGCTGGAGCATACGGGTCAGTCCTGGAGTATCAGTGGGAGGGAGGGTCAGCTGGGAGGCGGGAGCGGGGTGGCGAGACGGGCTGGGAGGCACAACAACAAAATGGCAGCACAAACAAACAAAACGCGAAACAGGCCGAGATTGGGGCACAAATTAGGAATATCGCTGTGATGTGGGCAGTGGCACCGGCACAATCAGCTCCAAATAATTTATTCAGCAATACGAACTTGGCACCTAATGAATTTACTAGCAATGCAAAATATGCGGCATAGCGCTATTATTGTTGGTGTATTGTTCAAGTTCACACTTCCAGACTGCAGTGATGTACCAGTGACCCCCATATTATGTACAATTCCCTTTTGTATGACCAGACTGGTTTTCAAGAATTTTCTTTAGGC
This sequence comes from Lissotriton vulgaris, assembly GCF_964263255.1. NCBI lineage: Eukaryota > Metazoa > Chordata > Amphibia > Caudata > Salamandridae > Lissotriton > Lissotriton vulgaris. The sequence goes on from NW_028253262.1 coordinate 104,694, forward strand.
CCACTTCGATGTTTTCCAGTCTGACTGTCAGGGTAGTGATGGACTGGTCAACTGACTCAATACTATAGTAAGATAAGTTATCCACCTCAATAGGAGATACCTTACGTTGATTTTTTGAACATGACAAATTTTCAATGCCTATTTTAATTTGTTTTTTACCCTTTTGTTCCTGCTGCTTTAATTTTCAGTGGGATCAGATGTGTTCTAATCATGGAAATACCAGGACTCTCTAGTTCTTGCCTTTCGTTTCCACATTTTGATCATTAGCCTGTGTATTGCATAGTGCACCTGATGCACAATTATTAAAGGGAGGTATCTACATGTCCCTGATAATCAGTATCATGTGATTTCCCTTTGAGGTGTTCTAGATAAGGAATTTAGGAACACCTAGACTTAATCATAAAAAAAATGTTTACCCCATTAGACAATGCCACCATGTGTGAGGACACACATTTAGGTAGAATTCCCATGTAGCTACTTACCCTTAGATGGCAGAGGATATTCTCTCACATTGAAGTTAGTGAGGATAATGAAGGGTACCCAATTGAAGAGACTAGAAGTACTGCCTTTGAGAGTGACAGTGCATTCTAGAACAGAGTTGTCCCATGTCTTCTGGCCACTCCTTTGAAGATTGCAGGCCATCTGCCGCAGTCCCATTGTTAAATACAATGAACTGTTTTTGCGCTAATTTGAAGGAAACTAACATCTGTGTCACATTTCCTATGTCACTAGGTTCTGCTGGATCTTTTAGAGTAAAAGGAAGATTCATAATAACCTGCAGAACAATCATTTAAACTGAGTCCTAAATCCCATAAGTGACAGCTACAGATGAAGGGCAGACGTCTTGGACCTACAGTCCCAGCACCCAGAAAGTAGCAAGGCTGGACAGCGATCGCCAGCGCTTCATTAATGGCATCTCCAAACCATCCTGCTTGCTCCATCAGACGGCGTTGGACATCAGACAAGAAGGAGGAGCTGGTTACCTGTTTGCCACAGAACCAGAGTTTCAGTGCAAAAGCGCGAAAGAGAAGGTTCCCTGTTGTTGATGGCAGGACTGGCTGAGGCTTCAGTTTCTACCTGTCATGTGCTGGTAACCTCTGACAGCGCGCGGTGCCTTGAGCCCCTGGCCTGAATTTTGGCCACCCCCCTTTTCTTTGCTCCAACGGAAGGGCAGTGCACCAGAGGATCCAAGATTGGCAAAAGGCACTATATTGTGGTACCCATGATGAAAGGAAAAATAAAATGAAAGAGCAGCCCGCGCATCCTCTGACACTGAATAATGAGTGTTGGAGCCTGAGAATGTAGACCCGGGTCTGCACGAGATGATCTGTGCCCACAACCAACAAAGATCACAATATCTGTAGTGCCTGCCGCAGAGGAGAGACACTGGTGCACTGCATTGAGACATTGAGACTTTCGAGTGAACTGTCAGTGTTTGCCAGGAGGGCACTCCAACAGATACTGAGAAGCATTATTTTCATGGAAGGCCTGGATCAAGAGGCCCAATGCTGGAGAAGACAACAGAATCAGATTTGATGGACGATAGAAGCCTACCAAAGAGGCTTAGAACGGACTTTGGCATAGTTGCACAAGTGTTTCAAGTGTCACTGTATAAAGTGGGTGTTGGATATGTTCCCATTTGACTGAACTGCCATGGAAGAGGAATAGCCTCTAGTGGCTCCGCCCCTAGCATCCAAAATGGTCCACCATAAGTACATTTGTGTGACTGTTCTTACTGTTATGCTGGCATCGTTTTAAAGTAATGTTCTGTCTTTACTCTGATAAAGGGTATTCCCATTTCATCTGAGAGCCTTGATAAGGATCGCCACTGTCTCACCTGAGTATATAATAGTTACTGAAATGCATAGGAGCCCTGAAGGTGATTACTAGATGATTTTAGGATTTGCTTTTGCTTAGGACTAGAAAAATGATAATTCTATTTGTAATAGTGAACAAAGCGGGGGTGGTGATGGACCCTCCTAGAAAGCTTGAATCCGGTCCAGGGAAGGCTTGGCTTGGCAGTTCAGGCTGGACTGTTCCCATGAGGCACAGGGTCAGACTGATTTGCATATGGCCATGTCTGAACCGGGGTGGCAGAGTGGGCAAAAGAACGGTGATGGATTAAACCCACATCTGTTGACTGGGTGTGAGTGTTTGATTGGTTCAGATGCTTCGTCCATCACCACCCCCTTTTGTACCGCTTTGTTCGCAATAAATTGGCAGGGTATCCTCAGATGTGGGTCCCTTGCTCACTTTGCCACTGGATTCAAGCAAGCCTGGCTGAAGATGGCTGTAATGCCAGAAACCAGTCCTAGGAAGCTTGAATCCGGTCCAGGGAAGGCATGGCTTGGCAGTTCGGGCTGGAATGTTCCCATGAGGCACAGGGTCAGTCTGATTTGCATAGGGCCATGTCTGAACTGGGGTGGCAGAGTGGGCTAAAGAACAGTGATGGATTAAACCCAGATCTGTTGACTGGGTGTGAGTGTTTGATTGGCTCAGATGTCCGTCCATCACCACCCCCTTTTGTACCGCTTTGTTCGCCATAAGTTGGCAGGGTTGCTCAGACGTGAGTCCCTTGCTCACTTTGCCACTGGATTCAAGCAAGCCTGGCTGAAGATGGCTGCAATGCCAGAAACCAGTCCTAGGAAGCTTGAATCCGGTCCAGGGAAGGCATGGCTTGGCAGTTCGGGCTGGAATTTTCCCATGAGGCACAGGGTCATTCTGATTTGCATATGGCCATGTCTGAACTGGGGTGGCAGAGTGGGCTAAAGAACGGTGATGGATTAAACCCAGATCTGTTGACTTGGTGTGAGTGTTTGATTGGTTCAGATGCTCCGTCCATCACCACCCCCTTTTGTACCGCTTTCCCATAAATAAGCCCTTATGTTTCTCCACAGGACAATGTTTTGAAACATTCAACATAACTCAACAACTTACAGACCTTCCCAGGAAAGTAGAGGAGGGCCCCTCCTGTCTTGTCCAGGCTCCAAAACGGTGCCTTCAGGAGCTCAAACGCCCACTCCACAGGCCCTCTTTTTTTGCACATGGACCTCAAGGAAGTGCACTTTCCATGGCATTGTTGAATTTCACAGTGGTGTTAAAAGCAACGTACGGCTAGGAAAATGGTACCCCTGTAAACTAGAATCACAAAAGAAAACGTAAGCGAAGGTTTGTTTGGAAGCCTCAAACATTTAAAAAAATTATCATAATGCTAATTGTAACTCTAAATCCACAAGTGGCCCTCCTTGGTGCAAGGTCTGTCATTTGTTTGATATGGTGGTGTTTCATAGCAGTAGTGAATCATAGATGGTGCCTGGAAATCTGGCACATACACCATTGATGTACCGATCTACTGTATACATCACCTGCATATTGATGGAGTGGAAATGCTGCTCATTGCAATGCTCTTGCTCCTGGACATGAGGTTACATGAATGCTACATGGCTTCTATCTCTGGCAACAACAGTGATGTGCCTATCAAATGATAACACTTGGCCTTGATGTTGTGGTGTGTACCATAATATGTTTGAAATGTGGTGTAGCCATTCGTATGTTTTAGCATAATATCCAGGACCTTGACTAGTTGGCTAAGACATCCCACAGGAGTGTCTAGCAGTTTACCGGAAGGAGCCAGTGGCACAGAAATGTAACACTGTCTTAATTTTCACGATAGGTGGAATGGAAGTCTGAATTCTTATATCCAGCAACAGTTCAGGTTGAAATTGTAGGCCTGGAAGTCAACAGGGCCAAGATTCAGCCTGCACTTCTTAATGATGTACAGTTCACATTTTACATAACAAGTGTACCTTTATTTTGCACCATATTTATCTGAAATGTAAAAAATGATATTGACATTAGATTTCCTCAAATCACTAATCAAAAATGTGGACAGTGCTTTGCAGGTACAAACATCAAACAAATGGTTACTTAAATAGTTACTAATTATCTACAATAATGTTCATATATATATATATATATATATATATATATTACCTACTGGCGGTCGCCAGTAGGTAGTTATAGTTAGGATTTTTTTCAATGTTAAATCTCAAAATTCTATTTGGAATAACTTTGGCGCTGGTTGACGAATCTGCCTGAAAAGTTCCTCAAAATGGCCTCGCGGCACCCCGGTCCTTCCCTGAAAGTTTGGGGGGGATTTTTCAAGCGGGGGCTGAGATAAAAGGGGGGTCCCAAAACGCATTTTCCCCATGTTAATTTCCATAGGGCGGTCGACCTCACTTTTAGCCCGAACGGCTGGATGGATTTCCACCAAACTTGGCAAAATTGTAGGGACTGGTAGCCCGATGTGCCTTTGCTATGTCTCAAGATATGTGCTGCAGTGGATTTTGAGTAATTTAGGTTAAAAAAATATATATATCTATAGCAGCGCCCCGGTACGCGCATCTGGGCGCGTACCGGGCGCGTCACGCGACTTGCGCACGGAAAGCTGATTGGCTGTCGGGTGTCTGTAAACATTCTAAACAGTCCGGAGCGGCCGCCATCTTATGTCTCGGTAGGATCGAGACACAAGAGGTGGCCAAAACAAAGGGGGAATTGACCATAAGGGGGCTGAGTAGACCCTCACTGACCCCCTAGGTTTGATGTGGGGGCTTTAAAAGGGCCCCGCGGGGCAAAAAAAAAAGTATTTTATTTTCCGTTTTTGGTGGGGGGAGCGCCCGGTACGCGCACCGGGGAGGGGACCGGGGAGCGTACTATGGGGAAAAAAGAATGCCAACTTTATAAAAATTGTATGTTTATTAATTGTTCTTTTTTTTTTTTTTTTTTAATTGAAGTACCAACATGTAGGTACCAATGCAGAGTCTAAAATTTAATATACACCGTCTCCTTTGTAGATATTTTGCATGTTGTTACAGAAGTTATTGTGGTATATGGAATTCATACCATAGTCTGTCAGGAAAGCAGAAACAATATGGAGGCAGGAGATGATAAATAGATGTTAAATACACATTGGAGATAATATAGTGGGAGAAAGGAAGTAACTATGAGCAAACTTACTATGTAACACAAAAAAGTTGCACAGTATATTTTAAGTCTCACTTTATATTACATCTATTTTGGTACTATTTCATAATTTACATATAAAAAAGAATAATGTCTCAAACAATTTTTAATTTTTAAATAAAAATTTATTGTTGTGATTTTTCAAAATCTAAAAGAATTTGCAACATTAATTCATCAGGTATGTCCTTCTTTTCATTCCATGATTCAATTTCTTCTCCACAATTAATTAAGTCTTGGTCCAGAGAGTGATCCAAAAAGTCTATTTCATCTTGTCTTCCTTAGGATTGTCTTCCATATTAATTTCAAATGAAATATTAATTTAATTTTGTTGTCCTTCCATTTTCTTGCTGTAAATTGCATAAAAAAGAAATATATCAGTAGAGATAGGGCACTGTTGGGTTTAAGTTCAGACAGGTACTTGTGAGTTTTTAACAGTGAAGTTATCTTTGAGCAGTGTATGGTTTCAGGCAGGAAGTAGAACTATTAAAAAGTGCCTGTGATGAAGCCTAAGTAAATTCATAATTATACCAGAGAAGCCTAACTCAATCCATAATTATAATAGACAAGCCTATCTCAATGTCTAACTCTTACAGAGGGACAGTATATAACTATCTGAAAACATTTTCCCAAATTAACTTAAAGTGCATAACATAGTTCTCCTTTCAAATTAACAACTTACCTTCTTCAAAGTAGTTGAAGTTTTCTGTCAATTTTTTTTCCAAATGTACCTTAGGTAGTGTTAGTCAAAATGGCTGTGTTTCCCTCTCATTTTTCATATATATTCATGTACTTAACCAATCAAATGTCAGCACATAAAAGTACAAAATGTAAGTAACATTTTAATTGGTTGAAAATTCAAACAGTTTCATATGTGTTTTTGTCATGTAATTTACCTCAGGATATTTAGACAGGGCTACAGCCCAAATGGCTCAATGGAATACCACCAAATTTGGGTAAATGGTAGGGACTGCTATGTAGTAGGGCATATTCTATATTTGGTGTAAGTGTCTCCAGTGCTTTTTCTGTAAATTACTTCACCACCTTTTTTTTGGGAGCGCTTACCGGTGCGCGCCCCGGTACGCGCACCGGCAGCGTTACGGGAGTCCTCCATTTTGTGTTGCGGTAGAATTGAGACACAAGATGGAGGACAAACAACGTTGGGAATGGGTAGAAGGGGGCACGGTAGACACTTCCTGACCCTCTAGGTTTTCTGAGGGGGGTTTAGAAGGCCCATTTATGTCCCCCCCCCCAAAAAAAACATTTTTACATTTTTCTCGGGGGAAGCGCCCGGTACGCGCACCGGGGAGCGTACCGGGGAGCGTACTTTGGTGAAAAATAGTGAAAAAAGTTTGAAAAAGAAAATCATTATGAGTGATCAGAGGTAGGGTAGCTCTGAAAAGAGCTTTTGGGTTCTGTGGCTGATTTAAGTACCCACAAGTAGGTTCCAATGCACAGTCTTAAATTAAGGAGGAATATTCTATTCCCCTCATCTGAGAAGTGCACACCATCTCCTCTGTAGATGTCTTGCATGTTGTAACACAAGTTGTTGTATATTGAACCCATTCCATAGTCTCTCATGTAAGCAGAAACAGATTTATTCACATGTTTCCGTGCTTTCTCAAATTGTGGACGAAATTGGTTGGACCAGTTCCATTTCTGTCTTTGGCATATATTGGAATATACCAAGGCAGTTTGTGGAAAAAGTGCCATCAATTGATCAAAGGTGTCCTTTAAAAGCATTTCCAGACCAACCCCAGTCATAGTGCCCAAATCATTTCCACCACAGTGCACAATTAAGAGGTCAGGGTTTGGCAGATGCAAAAAGGTTTTCACCAATGGTATCAATTGGTGACATCTCAATCCTCTCTGGCCAATCCACTTGATTTCCACATTTGATAAATCAAGGTTGTGATAATTTCTGCTTGCTGCATACCTTTGAGCCCAGTGGATGTAGTTATGTCCAATAATCCATACAGAATACATGATGAGAGAAGGTTCTGGTGCAGTTAGATGAAGTGTGGGAATGAAATGGCAGTTGGAACAGTAGGAGTTTACAAAAAAAGTTGTGGAGTTTCCCTGCTGTTGAATCACAAGCAATGATTGGTGGATTCAGATAGTTGAAAACTGAAAGTTAGGGTGCATGGTTGTGTTGTGTGAAAGAAGCAATTTGAATGGTTAAGAAAAAGTCACTAAAAGCAATCATGCCCTGGGTAAGCTGGTGTATTGAGAGGTCAAACATCCTTGCTGACTTAATTTGCAACATTGTAGAATAAACTTTTGAACCCGAGAGTTCAGGTAGGAGGGAGTTGCTATGGTAACAGATAGAAAGGTCTGAGAGGGGGAAGGGTGTTGGTTTGAAAATAGTGAGGGAAGACTTTTGATTGGTTGAAATAAGGCATATGTGTGTAGAATTAGAGATTTTCTATGCCAGTCTTGGTTTCAGTGTATTGAGTGCACACCTTTTGCTCTGCTGAAGAAAAATTGGTCTGTGTGTCTGACACTGTTCTCAATCTCCCAAAGCATTTGTAAAGGTAAGTAATGATTTATGTAATTTAGATAGAGACTTGTTTGCTCTATGGAGAATATTTGGAAGCAGATTGTGAAGTTTCAGTAGTGAAATTGATTGCTTGTACATAGGACTTGTGCTGTGTTTGTAAAAAGTTATTTAAAAAACGATTTTGGGGTAAAAGAATGGCTTTTATATTTTTGAGAAGTAATTAATAGTGTTTGCCTCATTAAATAAATATATTTGAACCTTTTAGAATGATGTCACTTGCATTACCTCAGATTTGGAAGCAGATTGAGATTCTTTTTTATTGGTTTGTGGCATGTTTTTGGGAAATGCTTGCTATGAACATTTGCAAGATAGGGGATTTGTATTTTGTGAAACAGTGAGGTTTCAGTAGTGAAATTGAATGCTTGTACATAGGTCCTGTGTTGTGTTTCTAAAATGTTATTCAAAAAACGATTTTGGGGGCAAATCAATGGTATTTACATTTGGGCTTCATTTATGATTGCTTTGTGCTGCCGGTGCATCACTTTAAACATGGGAAAAAAGTGACGCTCTGGTGGCGCAAGGCCTTCATAAATAAGGCCCTGAGTTTCTTTGCTGTTGGTTTGTGTCTTGCTTTTTGATAATGCTTGCTATGAACATTTGCAAGATAGAGGATTTGTACTTTGGGAAACAGTGAGGTTTCAAAAGTGAAATTGAGTGCTTGTACATAGGTTCTTTGCTGTGTTTCTAAAATGGTATTCAAAAAACGATTTTGGGGGCAAATCAATGGTATTTTCATTTGGCCCTTATTTATGATTGCCTTGTGCTGCCGGTGCATCTTTTTAAACATGGGAAATAAGTGACGCTCTGGTGGCGCAAGGCCTTCATAAATAAGGCCCTGAGTTTGTTTGCTGTTGGTTTGTTTTTTGCTTTTTGATAATGCTTGCTATGAACATTTGCAAGATAGAGGATTTGTATTTTGGGAAACAGTAAGGTTTCAAAAGTGATATTGAGTGATTGTACATAGGTTCTGCGCAGTGTTTCTTAAATGTTATTCAAAAAACGATTTTGGGGGCAAATCAATGGTATTTACATTTGGCCCTTATTTATGATTGCCTTGTGGCACCAGTATGTCACTTTTAACATGGGAAGAAAGTGATGCACTGGTGGCGCAAGGCCTTCATAAGTAAGGCCCTGAGTTTTTTTGTTGTTGGTTTGTGTCTTGCTTTTTGATAATGCTTGATATCAACATTTGCAAGATAGAGGATTTGTATTTTGTGAAATAGTGAGGGGTCAATAGTGAAATTGAGTGCTTGTACATAGGATCTTTGCTGTGTTTTTAAAATGGTATTCAAAAAACGATTTTGGGGGCAAATCAATGGTATTTTCATTTGGCCCTTATTTATGATTGCCTTGTGCTGCCGGTGCATCTTTTTAAACATGGGAAATAAGTGACGCTCTGGTGGCGCAAGGCCTTCATAAATAAGGCCCTGAGTTTGTTTGCTGTTGGTTTGTTTTTTTGCTTTTTGATAATGCTTGCTATGAACATTTGCAAGATAGAGGATTTGTATTTTGGGAAACAGTGAGGTTTCAAAAGTGATATTGAGTGGTTGTACATAGGTTCTGCGCAGTGTTTCTTAAATGTTATTCAAAAAACGATTTTGGGGCAAATCAATGGTATTTACATTTGGCCCTTATTTATGATTGCCTTGTGGCACCGGTGCGTCTCTTTTAACATGGGACGCACTGGTGGCGCAAGGCCTTCATAAATAAGGCCCTGAGTTGCTGTGGTATATACTTTAATATGTTGCAAATTAGTGTTTATATTGTTTGCTTTTTGTCATTACTTTGTTGTTTGCTAATAGTGGTCTTTAATGTGTTATTTTTTCAGAACCACAGATTGAAATCAACATTTTTAAAGCAGGCAAAAATGCGTCAAGGCAAAGGAGTAGAAAAAATACCATACGTAAAAGAACAAAATCATCAAAGGAATTAAAGGAATCCTCTACAACAAGTACTTCAAAAAACACCAGAAAAGCTCCTGGTAAGACAATTAAGTCTTTTCTTCGCAATTTACATAGATCAAAAAGAAATGTTAACGCTAATGTGAAGATCCAGAAGCAGAGAGCAAATCTAAAAAGGAAGGAGAGGCCCTCAAAAAATGTCTCTATTGGAGCAGGAGAGAAGAGTATGGATAGCAATAGAAGGTTAAATCAATTTAGGGACATTCGTAGACAAATGTTTCGCAATAGGGTAGTTTTAAATTTGCTAAAAAATTAAAAGAAAGGTAAACAGAGAGCTGCTTTTTACAAGAAAAAGAAAAGTGTAGGAAAGATTGTTGATCAGGCTTTTGAAGTTAAGAAAAAATGTTTTATTTTAGTAATCAATAGAATTAGGATACTTAATAAGGCAATTGATGTTTTCAAATCGAACAGTAGATGGAAAAGAATTATTAATCGGACTAATTTTTGTGAAGTATTTTCTGGAGAATGGATGCATGGTTCAAGTTCTGTGCCTTTTTTTAATGAGGATAGTTACTTTCAGGAAAATGATTTGGTGCATGCAGTTGACACCAGTGTTTGAGCATATGAGGTGAAAGATGGTTGTGTGATGGAAAAAGAGAAACTTATGTCTAGAGATGCAGAAGAGGTGTTAAGTGATGAAGTTTTAGGGAGACGTACTAAGGGTCCAGTGTACACATGGAAGTGCAGTAGTATTTGTAGTGTGCGACAGGATTCAATCGATTTGCTTCGAAATTTCTTACGTACATATAGTAAGAAAAGTCTAAAACAAAAAATGAAGATCTTGCAAGAGTTAGATCCTTGCAGAGTGAGAGAAAACACAGGTTTGCATGGGCATTCACTGGCTTGTCTTTCTAGAAAAGTATGTCAGAGTGTTTTTCATCATTTTAGGATGTTAGCAGTGCATCATAATAAGGTGAGGAAATTAGTGAGAAGGTTGTATTATGCAAAAAGTCCAGCACTTCTGCTTAAACAGTTAAACAGTGCTCTTTTGCATGGATCTGAAGTAGATGTGAAGACTATTTGTGAAGAAATTGAGTTTTGTTATTTTGGGAACAAAGAGGACAGTGTAGAAATGGATATAGTAATGGATGGTAATGTGGAAGACAATGTACAGATTTCAAGTACAGAAAAATTTGACGAGGAAATTACCAAGTTTAAGGTGAAATCAAGTGAAAGGCCTAATTTAACTTGTGTGTGTCATTATAAGTTTCAGACTAGGTTAGTTGATTTATATGCAAAATGTGAATTGGAAAATAATAGTGAATGGAAGGATTTTGTAAGTTAGTTGTTGGTGGAGAATTCTTTTGATTTGAGTTTTGATCAGCGTATTTGTAATTATTGTTTGAAAAAATTAAATGAAAATATAATGCCTGCTAGAGCTGCTCATAATAATCTTCAGTTGATAGCTATTCCTTCTGAATTTATGGATTTAAATACTTATGAATCAATTTGGATTCAATGTGTCCATCCTTTTCAAGCTATTGTTCGCATGGAGCCTAAGATAGGGAAATTACCTCCTACAGATTTACAAAGAGGATTAAAGGGAAGAGTTGTTTATTTGCCTCTAGATGTTAAGAAAAATATTGATACAATTGGTGTAGAAAGAGTAGAAGAGGATCCTCTGGTTATTCTAGTTAATGGGGTTCCGACAAAGAGTAAGAAAATCTGGCAAGATTTAGTGGATGTTAGGAAAGTCAAAAAGGCAATGTTGTATTTGGTCAAAAACAATGACTACTATAAAGATGTAAGTGTTGGAGCAGAGGAAACAGCTACAGAAGAAGACAGTGATTGTTCAGTTGGCCAAATTGAAAAAGTTGATGTGTCTAGAAGTGAAGAAATATATGAACATTATACTGTTCATCCTTTGCATTCCAAAGAAGTAATGGGGAATGCAATTGACTTGTTTCAAATGAAAGCAGCAAAAGGAAGTCCTATTAGTGTATGGGAAGAAAGTTTGGAAGCTCGTTGTTTTCCACAGTTATTTCCAACAGGTCGAGGTGGACGATATGACGATCGACCAGTTCAAATTCCTGCAGCTGAATACCGGACTTTAAGATTATATGCTGAAGATCCAAGGTTTCGTCAATGCATTCCGTATTTGTTTCATCTACTGTATGAAAGTGATTTGTCTGGGCTTTTTTTATGCAGTTAATCATATATTGAAGAGTGGAGCTCATCTGCAAAATGTTTCAGCAAGGGACTTTATGGAGAAAGTCAATCTGCAAGACAGTATTTTGGAATCTCAGCTAATCAATCTCATGGCATGTCAGCGTGGAACAAACGAGTATTGGTTCCATCATCATGGGGAATTGAAATGTATGCTAAGAAACTTAGGAACTCCTACATGGTTCCTCACTCTTAGCTGTGCTGAGTATGCATGGGACGACTTACTTCAATTTCTACGAGAGGCAAATGGAAACATACAAAATATAGAATTGAAAACACCTGGAGAACTGTGTTCTTTGGATCCAGTGAATGTTTGCAGATATTTTAATCATAGATTTGAAGCTATGATGTCTTTTATTACCAACAAAATAAATCCTCCCCTTGGAGAGATTTTGGATTTCTTTTGGAGGAAGGAATATCAAGCGAGAGGTGCTCCTCATATACATATGTTGTTATGGATTAAAGATGCACCCAAATTTGGATCAGATTCGGATGAAACAGTGATGAGTTTCATTGAAGAGTATTCAACATGTGCTGTTCCAAAAACTACTGAAGAAAACAGTTTAAGGCAACAAGTTTTACGTTTTCAATCTCATCGTTGTGGAAAGTACTGTCGTCGAAAATTCAAAAACAAGAAAAAGTACTACACAAAATGTTGTTTTGCGTTTCCACGACCAGTGATTTCTAAGGGAAGAGTCAATAATGTTATGTCATCTCTACGACATACTGTGACGAGGAAATCACCCAAAAATACATATAATTTAAAAAGAAACGAACAGTCCAAGTACATCAACGATTACAACCCAGTGATTTTGTCAATGTGGAATGCTAACATGGATATTCAGTTCGTTGCTGACAACTCTATTGCTGTGGCTCGATATGTGACATCTTACATCACAAAAAAAGAAAAGACAGAACTGAAGGAAATGTGGGAGGACATTTCACATGAAAAGAGTCTAAGCAAGAAATTATACAGTTTCAGTCTGAAGATGTTGTCGCATCGAGAAATTGGAGCATATGAATGTTCTGATCGGTTATCATCAGCAAGTCTATATGCCAAATCAAGAACAATCATTTGAGTGAGTCTAGGTCTTGCTGCAACACGAAACCAAGTTTTGAAATCTGTACAAGAAAGAACCAAACAGTACAGATATTTTGAAGACAAATATGTTGGATACATACTATCCAAATAGAAGTACTCACCTTGAGAACACTTGTTTGTATGAAGTTCTGCAAAACTACAGTTATAAGAGGAACATCACAGAAGATATCAATAATGGAAAATATGCTGTCATTGGGTATGAAGGATGTCTAGTGAAGCAGAGAAAAGGGAATTTTACTATTTAGCTCTTTTGCAACTCTTTAAGCCATGGCGTACAGAAGAGGAACTACTTGGAGATTTTCTCTGTTATAAAGACTCTTTTAATGCAACTAAGGATACCATAGAATGTCCTGTTTTTCCAAATTATCTGCAAATGTTGAACAAAGAAATAGAGCAAGAAACCACAATTGCTGAAGAGATTGCTAGAGACAGTTCTCAAGACAGTCAGAGTTCTACTTCATTGAGTCAGGATCCACTAGGAGGACCAATTATCCAAAATGAAGCTGCAACTGCCATGGATGAGGTGGAAAGAGCTATGGAACAAGCTCAAAAGGATGGAGTTAATTTAGAAGATTTGGTAAAGCAACTAAACGTTGAGCAGAAAAAGATATATGACAAAGTTACAGACCAGATGGAACATGGATTCAGACATGAGAAAAAAGTGTGCTTATGTACATCATTTAAGCCTGTTCGACTGTACGTAAGTGGAGAAGCGGGAACAGGAAAAAGTTTTCTGATTAAAGGCATTGCAACTTATTTGCAGAAAAGGACTGAATCACCGCTGTCTTGTGTTGTAACCGCTCCAACTGGACTGGCTGCACATAACATTAAAGGGATTACTCTACATCGTTTACTGATGCTGCCAGTTGAGCATGATAATAAATTGCATTACAACAAGTTATCTGGAGATGCGTGTTCTGAAGTTTCCAGAGTCTTGAAGAAAATGAAACTTCTTATCATTGATGAAGTAAGCATGGTCTCAAATCTAATGCTTGCTTTTGTGCATTTGAGAATGCAAGAAATTCTTAGAACAGAGTATGATGACATTATTGTTTTTGGAGATCTACTGCAGTTGACTCCAGTAAAAGGACAACCAGTGTTTAAAATGCTTATGCATGAAGATACCAGGTTGTCCCTTGAAAGCATTGGAAACGTTAATATATGGTTACATTTTAAATATGCTGAACTGCTTCAAAATATGCGACAGGCAAAGGATGAAGATTATAAAAATATTCTACAAGATGTAAGAATCAAAAAAGTAAGTGAGCTTGGGAAAGAAGCTTTACATGCTCGATTAATTTCAAATTTGTATCCAAATGAAAACATTCTTCCAGAGAATATTTTTTAAAAAATGACTGAGAAGAAATCTGAGATATGTTTGATGCCAACTCTGCAAGAATGTTCCATCTTCAACAACAAAATGTTAAAGTTAGAAAATGAAGAGATTGTGAAACTGGAAGCAATAGATAAAATAGAGCATATGGGTGCAACAATTGTTTTGTCAGAAAATTTGAAAACAAAATTGGATTCATTAGAGAAAAGTATTTCTAAAACAGCTGGTTTTGAAAAGACTCTGAATGTGTGTTTAAATTGTCGTATCATTTTGAGAAGGAATTTAAATGTTGAAAGAGGTCTGGTAAATGGAGCAATGGGTTATGTTGTTGATTTTGTGAATTATAGAAATAGAGATGGAATTGAATTTTTAAAAATAAAATTTGATGGCATTGAGCAAGTACAACAAATCAGTCGTTGTTCTGCTAGATTTTTGCTTGTAAAAGACTTATATGTTCGCCGAAAACAGTTTCCTGTTTGTTTGGCATATGCGGTGACAATTCATAAATCTCAAGGTTTAAGTGTAGATTTGGTGAACATTGGAAGATCTGTGTTCAAAGAGGGTATGACATATGTGGCATTATCACGAGTCAGAACTTTATCAGGATTGTACTTGATTGAGTGTGATGAGACAAAGATTTGTGCAGATCTAGATTGTGTTAAAGAATACAATAGGTTAAGAAGAGACTATGCTCCACATTTGCCTCCATATCCTCTGTTTGAAAAACATGTGGTAGGCCGAAAAAGAAGAAATTAGAATAATTGCAGTGAGGTAGTAGCAAAAAGACAAAAAGTAGATGAAACTGTAATTCAAAACAGAAAGTTTGAAAACAGTTCTGGTGTCAACTGCTATGCTAATGGAGTGGTTAATGTTGTTTTTTTTCTTCAAACTTTACAAGAACAGATTGTTGATAATCGGGATCACAGATTGTGTGGTTTATTGAATTCTGTGTTTGAGAAATGTAGCAGTGATAGAGCAAAAATTGAAAGTGTAACAGAAATTCGAAATATTTTAGATATGTGTTCTGGTCAAGATACATTTTCACAGAACATTCAGCAGGATTGTCAGGAATGTTTAATGTATATGTTTGGTATTTTGGAAGATGAAGGTGTAGATGTAGATAATCTTTTTAGCCTTTCTTATCAATGGCAGCATGACTGCCACAAATGTAGTTCATCAAGTACTACTAGAATAGACACTGAAAGATTTATATATTTGACTTTACCAGACTGTAAATCAGTGTCATTCAAAAATCTAATTAAAGCAGCTGATCATAATATGGTGTGTACCCAATGTAAGTGTCCAATGCTATCCATATTATTTATAAAAAGTTATGGTCAGTATATCATTTTAGTTTTCCAACGATGTAGACCTGATGGAACTAAATTGACAACTTCTATCAAAAATGTTGTGGCTTCTCAGTTATCAATTTCAGGAAGAACCTTTACAACTGTAGCTATTATTTATCATGAGGGTTCTTCCACAACATCAGGATATTATACATGCTACTTAAAATGTCAAAAAGGTTGGAGTTACTGCAATGATTCTCATTTGACTTATAAACAATGTTTGCCTTATAACTTTAAAAATTCTTACCTAGTGTTTTTAAAACCAAAGTTTTAGTAAAGGTAATTGGCCTTTGAAGACGGTAATAGTTAATAAAAGTTAGTTAGTTAGTTAGTCTAATGTTTAAAATTATTTATCTCATATAGGTACTGTAAGTGGATCTCATAGTAAAAAATACTCATATATCTGACACGATTTGGCCGTAAGGAAAGTGTAAGGTATGATGTTCTTAGATCTTTTTTCATAGGAAGTCAATGAAATGGAAGTTATAGAGAACAGCAGACTTTTTTTCCACCAAAAGGACCTTCACTATCTTCTATTTGGCCTCAAGGAAAAGTAAGTGAATCAAAGATTAGTGTACATATATGAGTTGTAAGTTTATATGTTTTTTTTTAAACACAATCTTTTAGATTGTGGTTTTTTTCACGCTGTTATATGATGAAGAGTTTGAACTCACTAATTTAAGTGAAATTGAATATATTCTGAGAACAGCAAAAATAAACAATGTAACATATTGTATAAGTCATTCTATAGTTTGCATTGTGTTATTTATATTGTATTCCCATTGTCTCACACTCATTTTCCTTTATCCACCCTTATTTAGCTCTCTTAACTCACTTACACTGCCATTTTTCACTTTGTTTCATCGCTGTTCCTTTACTCCACTTCATTCACAACTCCTCAATCCAATTTCAACTGTCTGCATTTCCTCTCTCCCTTCCACCACTTTTCATCTTTCTCACATTCTCTCAGTACCACTGCTTTAGTTCTCTTCCCCTCTCTTTCCTTCTTTTGCTCCTTTACTCTTTTTCCTTTCTCACTCATTGTACTGCAGTTCACTCAGTCCTTCCCTTTGTCTTTCTGTGTACTTACTCTCTCACTCCTTTTTCCTCTATCGTTCTATATTAACCTCATTCCTTTCATCCCTTCACTCTGTGACTCCCCTTCACTCATCTCAGTCATCTTCCATTTCTCTTTCTTATTAATAGTTCCTCATTTAGACTCCTCCAAGTTTCACTAATTTTCCTTTTACTTTCTTCTCTTTCCTGATTTCGTTTTGGTATCTCGCATTCTTTCAGTATCTTACTTATCTTCAGTAATTTGTTCTCTTTCTATTTCTTTTTCCATCTTTTTTCTCTTTCTACATTACTTTATTTCTGTTTTTGTATCCTTCACTATTGCTTTATTTCTTAGTACACTTTTTTTTTATTTTTTCCTCGTGACCTGTTTCTTCTATTTTAAAATATATATTTTACTAATTATAACTTGTTTTTTCTTTTGTCTTTCACAGATACAAAGTGTAGTTTAAAGATGCAAGTAAGTTTTCATTAATTATATGTTAAGTGTGACTACAAAATGTAGTTTATCATCACCCTTTGTTTTAACCTTACTACTTTTCTCTCACCCTACCTCACCCCTGTTTTCTTACTCTGCTTCCCTCACTTATTCTTATCCTCCATATTTACTTCTCTTTTCCTTACTTTCCTACCACATTCAACTTCTTTCAGTGCCCCTGCTCACCCACACTCCCTCTCTTTCCTTTTTTGTCTGCTTCACTTAGTCCCATTCTGACACTCCTTCCTTTACTCTCTCTGTTCTTTCTCTCTGTCACTCCCCATGTCTTACCCTTATTCACTTTTATCCACCCTCTTTCACTCCTCTTTACTTACACTCACTGCTATTTCCTTTCCCTCCGTCACCACTATTCCTTTTCTCTGGTTCCGTCACTACCTTTTATTCCTCATCCTTTACTCTCCTTCCTTTTACTCTCATCACCCATTCACATTCTCCCAGAACTTCTGCTTTAGTTTTCTTCCTCTTTCTTCTCTTCTTTTGCTCCCTTATTCATTTTCCTTTTCTCAGTTACTTCCTCTAATACCTTTTCTCTGTTTTACTATCTATTACACAGTTCCTCTGTGTTTCTCCCTCTAGCTCTCTTTCTCTTTACACCACTCTCTTTGTCCTCATGATCACTCCTTCATTTTTTTTTTTACTTTTTTTTGTTGGTGCGCTGACGGGACGCGCCCCGGTACGCGCACCGGGGCGCTCACCCGTACGCGCACCGGGAGCGCTCCAGAGTGAAATATTAAAAAAAAGAATATACTTTAAAAAAATATATATTATATTAATATGCAATATAGTATTAATTTTTTGAAAAACATACCTTTTTAAGCTATAGATATTTGCGAAAAAATAACCTTAGAAATTCACTAAAAAACACATAGGTATGAGGCCCTATAAAAAGTTAATAATTAGCAGTTAAAAAACCTATGAAATTCACTGAAAAAACCATAGGTTTCACACCAGTTATAGTTAGGAATTAGCATTTAAAAAACCTATGAAAATCACTGAAAAAACCGTAGGTTTCATACCAGTTATAGTTAGGAATTAGCATTAAAAAAACCTATTAAATTCACTGAAAAAACCATAGGTTTCACACCAGTTATAGTTAGCTGGAAATTTTACTGACATAAAACCAATGAAATTCCCACGTTATAGTTAGTTCGACTCACTATAACTTGCGCGTGTAATGCACTGCTGATGACATCACATATTACATCACTCATGACATGGTCAGTGACATCACTCATGACATCACTGATGACACCATCCTTGTGACAGAGTGACTTTTTGGTTTTAGCGCCGGGAAACCTACGGGTAGCTGAGCGCTTTAGAAATTTAATAATAATAATAATAACTGACCTCCTTTCACTGTAAAGTAACCCTTGAAACACATATTCAAAAATAGAAAGTAACATTTACAAAAAAGTGGAGATACCTATACCAGTTACAACAACGAATTCAGTAATTCCACCATTTATATACACATCCACTCATTCACCAACAGTTCTATATAGTCATTCATACATATACTCACTTATCATATGTAGTGAGACACCTTTACATCCGTTAACACACCGACAGTCTTCCAAAAGTTGCTCACACACATACTCACACATGCAAATAAACTATTGAACATCCATTTTTTTGCATATACAGCTATACACACACTACCACCTTACTTCTAAGGAAACTTACACATACTTACTCTCTTAAACAATCACTTATAGAAACACATACTTATTAAAACAAGAACTCTTTCAATCTCTCACTCTCACATATACTCACTTATATACATCAATACTCGCATATACTAGATTAAAACATATGTAGTTACTGATAAAGACACTAGTGAGACAGTCATTCACTTACTAACACATACATATACACACTCATTCACCCATACAGTCCGGCACATATGCTGTCTTCAAAACACATACAAACAGTGAGTCAGTCATTGATGCATCTATGTGCTAAGTAACACCCCCACCAACTCAAACAGACAATTATAAAGATACTAAAAAAAATCTAATAACCCATATACACACACATGTAGCTACTCACCAACCTATGCAGCCACTTATACACAAAGTGAAACACTGATACAAACATTTAAATATTTAAACAATACTCGCTAATATATGTATTCACTATGATACACTTTGTGTTGTATAGCACGAGATAGCACGAGGTTGTGACTCGTGTCTATCTCGTGTTGGTTGTTGTTGCTTGGTACACATGCTGCATCATTTGAAAAGTGGGTGAGTTGGGAGGTTGGAATGATGCGGGCATAACTATATTTAACGGACTTGTGACCGGACGTCTTTCCATTAAATACCTGAACCAACTTCATCCTGCTTCCAGGTATCTTTTCCACACTGGCGACGAGGGGAAAAGAACTCATAAATCAGACTTAAGGAGAAGGATTCTTCATTAATTTTGAACTTATTTAATTTGAATTTAAAAAAAAAAATTGGAGTTTAATTCATCGAGCATATTGCCTCTACTCTTCTTGCCGGAAGTATCGCCATGACAGCGGAATCGCTATGCTTATATCAAGGTACTTGTTTAATAATTACTTTTACCTAGTGATTTTCGTCAGCGCGAGGTCTATTTCTCTTCTGAGCACGAGCGAGGACATTTATTTTCTTTAGAAATAGACGCTCAAACAAGATTAAACGTGTGACGTCAAACGCTGGCAAAACAAGCTCTATTTTCCTTAAAAAGAAGCGTGATAACCACGGCGGCCATTTTGGAAAAGTAAACTCCGACTTAAAGTAATTTTTCATCGTCTCTTTGACATTTTCAACTTTATGACTGATGGAATCCTCGAATTAAAACTTAAAATACGATTAAGTTTTGGATTAAGGTACCAATTAATTCTGGATGTTTTGGTTTTACTTTGTACTATTATTTATGTATTTTTTTTTAATTATTTGAATACATCATTAAAATAGTAGTAAAATATTAAACAATGAGTGGTATTATTCCTCCTCCCTCATTTTTGGCAAACAAAGGTGATCCACCCATGGACTGGGAAATATGGGAACCTGTTTTTTTAGCTTATGTAGAAGTTTTGGAAGGGACAGAATGTGAACCCGAGAGAAAACTTTCTCTTTTAAAACATTGCCTTGGAGGAATTGGATTAAAAGAGTTTCTCACCTTACCTGCTTTAATCAATCCTGGTGATAGAAATGTTTATGACCGCGCTGCAGAACAATTAAAAATAAGATTTGGCAAGAAAAAGAACGTTGTTATGCAGAGATTTATTTTTTATTCTCGTAAACAGCTTGCCGATGAATCAATTGAAGATTTTGTATCTGTCCTCAGATCTCTTGCTGTTACTTGTGACTTTGAGCATATCACTTATGAACAAGTATTGAGAGATCAAATACTAATGAGAACAAATAATAAAAAGGTTCAGGAAAGACTTTGGACAACATCAGATATGTCTTTAAATGCCGCTATTGATATTGCGAGGTCAATTGAACATTCTGAGAAGTTTGTTAAAGAAATAAGAGGAAACGAAAAAGGAGATGTTTTTAGTGTTTCAAAAGAAGGAGAAAAATTTAAGAAACCTTTCATTAAAAAAAACGACTATGCTAATAATAAGAACGATTGGAAACCTAAATATGCTAAAAATGAAAGGAAGAACACTCAATGGATTTGCTTCAGATGTGGAAGTCCCAACCACTTAGCAAATTCTAAATCTTGTTCTGCTCTTGATAAAATGTGTTTAAAGTGTAATAAGAAAGGGCATTTAACTAAATTTTGCAAATCTACCACTAAAAAAGTTAACATTGTTCAAGATGTTGATGATTATGAATTGCTAAATGAAAATGATATCAACACTGTCATTAATATTTGTGGAAGTGAGGGCGTAAGTAAGTTTCCATCTTGTGATGTGATTATAGATGGAATGATTATAAATGTATTTGTTGATACATGTGCATGGTATACCCTAATTGGTTTAGATGTAGTAGAGAAAAATTGGCCAAACAAAGTTTTACTCAAGTCTGACATTTCTCCAGCCGCTTTCAAAGACCGACTTGACAACAACGCCCACAACAGCAAGGAATTATTCAACATCGTCAACGAGTTTACCAACCCCACTGCCAACTCCAACGACATCACTCCCTCTCAAGCCCTTTGCGACTCCCTAGCTTCGTTCTTCCACGACAAAATCGCAGACATCCACAACAGCTTTGACAACCAACCCGGAGACCAACCCACCCAACCTTCTGCCGTACATTCACCCCCCTTGAAAATCCTTAATGACTGGAACCCAATCTCCACCGAGGACACCATCCGCCTGATGAACTCCATCCACTCAGGATCCCCCACAGACCCATGCCCTCACCACATCTTCAACAAAGCTGACTCCATCATCGCACCCCAACTCTGAGATGTCATCAACTGCTCCCTCAACTCCGCCACCTTCCCGGAAAGCTGGAAACACGCCGAACTCAGCGCCCTTCTGAACAAACCCACAGCTGACCCCACCGAACTCAAAAACTACCGCCCCATCTCGCTCCTTCCATTCCCGGCCAAAGTCATCGAGAAAGCTGTCAACAACCAGCTCGCCGCCTTCCTCGAAACCAACAAATCCCTCGACTCCTCACAGTCTGGCTTCCGAGCCAAACACAGCACTGAGACCGCACTCATCGCAGCAACAGACGACATTCGAACTCTACTGGACAATGGAGACACAGTCGCACTCATCCTCCTCGACCTCTCCACAGCCTTCGACACAGTCTGTCATAGCACCCTGTTACATCGCCTCAGAAACATCGGAATCCAAGGAAAAGCACTGGAATGGATCACCTCGTTCCTTGCCAGAAGAACCCAGAGAGTCCGCCTCCCACCATTCAAGTCAGAGGCCACTGAAGTCATCTGCGGCGTGCCACAAGGATCTTCACTCAGCCCCACCCTCTTCAACGTATACATGAGCCCCCTCGCGGCCATCGCACTCCAACACAACCTCAACATCATCTCCTACGCTGATGACACTCAACTGATCCTCTCACTCACCAAAGACCCTAACACCGCCAAAACAAACTTGCATAAAGGAATGAAAGAAGTAGCCGAGTGGATGATGCACAGCTGGCTGAAACTGAATTCCGACATAACAGAAGTCCTTATCCTAGGTACCTCCCTCTCCGCCTGGGACGACTCGTGGTGGCCAGAGTCCCTTGGAAAAGCACCCATCCCAACAGACCACGCACGGAACCTGGGCGTCATTCTGGACTCCTCACTCTTGATGGCCAGACATGTCAACGCCGTTTCATCATCTTGCTTCAACATCCTTCGCATGCTCAAAAAAACATTTCGCTGGATCCCCACCGAAACTAGAAAAACGGTCAGATCCCCCTGCACCGCTGCAAATGTCTCAACTGCCATTCAAGTCGGTGCAATATGTCCTTGTCATCATGGACGAATATTCCAGATTCCCCATTGCACATCCACCATAGCCTCCAGCGCCATACCAATTCTAGATGAAGTCTTCGCTGCGTGGGCATTCCTCAAGTGGTAAAATCTGATAACGGGCCCCCATTCAATAGCCAAGATTTCGCTGAGTTCGCTCAACACCTAAACTTCAAACACCGGAAAATCACACCACTCTGGCTGCAGGCGAATGGAATGGTTGAACGCTTCATGGCCACAGTCAAGAAAGCCATTCAGCAGGCGGAGCTCACTCGAAAAAGCGTACAGATAGCGCTCAATGAAGTACTACGTGCCTACAGAAACACACCCCACTCCACCACAGGCAAGTGTCCGTCCACCCTCATGCTAGGCAGGCCAGTGCGCACCAGACTGCCCATGAGGAACGTCCCAGTGAGGGAACCCTATCCGGATTCTGACCATGAGGAAATTGCGGCCGTGGACAAGTTAAAGAAGGAAAAAATGAAGGGATATGCAGATGAATGTCGAAATGCCTCTCACGCTGAAATTCGGGAAGGAGAATGGGTGTTGGCGCGGCAAGAGCAGCACAGAAAGACTGACTGCAAGTATCATGAAAACTCCGTTGAAAGTTGTGAAACAGAAGGGAACCATGATCACCGTGTAAACAGACGGAAGTCGAGTCACCAGGAATGTGACACACTTTAAGAAGTGCAGCCCTAGCGTAATTGACTGAATCCCTCGTTGAGAACAATGGACATGAGACACCGCTAAGCAGCAGTTAGGCATTGATGCGGACTCCTGATGAGCCTGAGCGAGAAATCGCTGATCCTCAGCTGCGCCCCAGACGGACCATTAGAAAACTGTCTCGCCTAATTGAAGAACTGTAAGGGGCGATCCTCAGCGACGTGAAAGAAAAAAAATGTTGTTACATTGTTGTGTTCTTGTTTTTATTTACAGAGGGGGGAGAAGTAATGATGTGTGCACATGCACGGGGCACTAGGACCTGGCCGAGGGAGAACGAGGGCGGGCGGAAAGGGAGGAGACAGGGACCAGGGATGGCAGTTAGCGGATGACCATGTAAGCAGAAGGACGTGCAATAAAGAAGCTCCTGCAACTTACCCCATATCCGAGTGCCTGTCAGGACACTACACGGGGTGACTGCATGCTCTTCCGGCAGGGGGCGACACTGCGCGTCCTTTACCACAAGGTCAAGCGGCGGCACAAGGACATTCCAGACACAGGCCCTGGCAAGGCAGGAGGCACCAGGGGCAGAGGCACAGCTGCTCCCAGGGGCTCAACAGCTCCCTCTCACCCTCTGCAAAATCAGCTGCAGAAATCGTCTGGATGAGTGACTTCCAAGGGATCTCATTCTCTGCATGATCGGATCAACAAACGCAGTCATTTGTAGCCACATTCAAGAAGACACTTCTCCCACCTGACTCC
Organism: Lissotriton vulgaris; assembly: GCF_964263255.1. NCBI lineage: Eukaryota > Metazoa > Chordata > Amphibia > Caudata > Salamandridae > Lissotriton > Lissotriton vulgaris. Next base: position 128,588 of record NW_028253262.1, read on the forward strand.
TCTTCAGCCACCTATGGGGCAACATGCATGACAGACAGAGCACGAATGTCCCAATGTTGGCCCCGGCGGCAACAGAGGGACCAAAGCTCCAGAGTCATGCAGAAATTTCAAATTTACGAACATGAGATAAATGCACATCCACCGAGTCTGAAATGGAACACAATACATAGTCTGTGCTCATCCCAACACCAGCTGAGGATCCAGCCTTCCTGGACCAAACTTGGACGCCTCTGAGTCATCATTTCAAATTTGCTGTAAAGTGCAGCAGTTCCGAATGAAGAGACAACGTTTTGACGTGACGATTGTCAGTCTCACTTTTCTTTGGTCGAAGTGCAAATATCCTATATCTGCACCCAGACAGCATCAGCCGGACTACGAGCTGTCAACTTGCCCCAATGAGGAGTTTCTGCACCACACATACAAAGGTGGAAAGAGGGATGGACAGAAGGAGTGGCAAAGGAGAGGAAGGTGAGAAAGCAGAGGCAAGGAGCATGTAAAAGAGGATGAGAAAGGGCTCTTAGGATAGAGAGGGGAGGGTGTAAGGCAGAAACAAAATGCATGAACAGAAGAGGAAAGAGGAAGGGTTGAGATGTGCACTCCTACTGAGTTATAAAAGTTACACGACATGAACACATATAAAATGAAAAATAGTTAACCACTATCAGCAATTGAAGAACACATCTCATAAAAAGAAGGATGGTGATATCAAACAACTGTAGAAGTGGGACAAACACGAGTATAAGGGGAAAAGCCACCGAATCAGGGAAAATAAGATATATGCCATTGATGTATGATCAAGGGTTATCTTTAAAGCCAACTAACTCTTTATATGTACTCTGTATATGTTAAATACATTGCTAGTAAATCTGTCCGTTGCCAGCCTTAAAAAAGAAAAAAACAGAGGAGTAAGCAGATAGAGGACGAAAACATAAGAGGGGAAATGAAAGGAAAAGGAAAATTCATGAACAGACCAGAGACAGAGAAAAAACATGGCAATGAGAGAAAAAATAATCAGATAATGTTAACTCTAGGAAACAATCACTACAGAGGCAAGGGAGACAAAGAGAAAAATAATAGTCAGTGAATAAGGACTCAAAGAATGAATGTGTACCAGGTAATAGGGAGAAAATGACAGAAAGAGGTAGGAGGAGAATGAGGAGTCGAGGAAATAATCACTATGACTACAGAGCAGAGGGAGCCAATGAGAGAGAGAATCAGAAGAGAATGAGAGGTCTCTGAAGGAATCACTACAGAGGAGAGGGAGACAATTAGAGAAAGAGTCAGATGAGAAGGGGAACTCTAGGAATGAATCTCTACAAATTAGGGGGAGACAATTTGAGAAAGAGTCATATAAGAATGGGAATTCTAGGGAAGTATCGCTACAGACGAAAGGCAGATAATTAGAGAAAGAATCATAAGAGAATGATACCATAGTGGAAGTTATTGACTCGTTCACCCCCTTCAACAAAAGGATATATCCACTAAAGTCTCCAAGCCCTGGTTCAATAACAACTTGAACTCTGAAGGACACATTCTAAAATCAGCTGAAAGAGCTTGGAGATCTTCTGCCTCCTTAGAACTCCTAAAATGCTTGAAAAAAGTGAGGAACACATACAACAAAAGGATAAGAAACTTTTTTAGAACTCAGCTGGACCAAGACAGAAATTGACCCAAAAAACTATTCGAAATCATCAAACAACAACTAAGCAATGTTTTATTTATTTTATTTTAGGAGTTTTATATAGCCCTAGCTGGACCCGAGGGTATCAGAGCGCTTCACAACATGTACACTTATGAGCAAATAAACAGTACAGATAATTGATATTACATGAGGGTTCGGGCCAGGTAACGAGCGCACACAGAAGGGAAGGGCAAAAGGGGAGGCAGGAGGGTGCAGGACAGATCAGACGAGCATCTGAGCGGATTCATTGTTCAGTCATGATGGGAGTTAAAAAAAAAAGGTTTCTTGATTCAGGACGGTGTCGTCGGTCTTTAAATTAAGGAGCGAAGGAGAACCGGCTAAATTATGTTTTTTTTCGGGTTGTTATCGGCACCCTCAAGATCGTTCAAGGAAGAGGACTCTGAGTAGGTTCTTGAATTTTGGAAAAAAGGGGGTCGTTCTGATGTGTAGCATAGTGTTGGAGCTCCTGAGGCTTCTGGACTGGCCAGCCCTTTTGAGTTTGGCGGCTAAGTATTCAGGTTTGCCTGTCTGCAGGGCTTTGTGTGTGAGGCAGGCAGTTCTGAAGCTGTCTTGCAGCTCAATTGGGAACCATTTAAGTTCTCTGATAGCGGGAGTGATGTGATCGAATTTCCTAGTTCCAGTGACCATCCTAACTGCTGCGTTGAAGGTTGTCTTCACGGGGGCGAGGTGTGATATTGCTGTCCCGGTTAGGGCTGCAATCCCATAGTCAGTTCTGGAGAGTACCAGTGCTTGGGTCGCTTGTTGAAGGTGCTAGGGAGGGAGGAAGGGTTTGATTTTGTAAAGTAGTTTCAGGTTGAGAAAGGCACTTTTGGCAGATCTTGAAATATGTTTTTTCATGTCCAGTTTCGTGTCTAGGGTGATGCCTAGAGATTTTACTGAATCCGCCAGGGCGAGGATACTGTTGAGGGCGTCAATGATTTTGAGCCATTCTTCAATTTGGGTGTTGTCGTTTTTGTTGGAAATGAGGAGTATTTCCATTTTCTCTTGGTTGAGTTTCAGGTGATTATTTGTGAGCCATAGTTGCACCTAATTGAGCGTGTCTTTAAGTCTCTGGATGTCATCAATGGAGGTGGTTTCCAGATAAAGCTGCGTGTTGTCAGCATATAAGTGAAAAGAGATGTTGGATTTCCTGAGTAGAGAGGTGAGGGGTTTCATGTAAATGTTGAAAAGCTGAGGGGATAGCATTGATCCTTGAGGGACACCCCTGATGACCAGGTGGAGGTCGGACTCGAAATTTTTAATATTAATTTTTTGGGTGCGGTTGTGGAGAAAGGAAGAGAACCAGTGGAGGACCGTCTTCTGAAGGCCAGTCCTTTCTTGCAGTACCTTGATGAGCAATTTGTGGTCAACTGTATCGAACACTGCCGATAAGTCTAGAATGATGAGAAGGCAGCAGTGATCTGAGTCCAGTGATTTGAGGATGTCATTTATGACATTAAGGATTGTGGATTTGGTACTGCAGCCTTTTCTGAAACCCGATTGATGGGGGTCAAGGAGATTGATATTATCCAGGTGTTGGGTCAGCTGAGGGAGTACCCATCTTTCCAGGATTTTGGATAGGAGAGGTAGATTCAAAACGGGTCTGAAGTTGTTCAGGTCCTCGGTGTCTAGTCCTGGCTTTTTCAGCAGAGGCGTAACTTGGACTACTTTGAGGCAGTCTCGAACGCATCCAGAGAACATAGAGCTGTTAATGATCTTGTACCATAGTGGGGCTAGGACAAGCTTTAGGTCTTTGGCCAGGTGCGGGGGAAGCTGATGGAGGGCGTGTGATGAGGGTTTAGCATTGGAGATTAATTTATCTATCGCTTCTTCCTGGATGGGAATGAAGGAGGACCAGTATTTTGGGGGAATAGAGCTGTCACTATCATGGTTTTTAGAAGCTATGTTCTCGATGGAGGGAAAGAGCTTTGAGCCAAGCAAGAGATCTATCTTGGCAATGTTTTCATTGAAAAAGTTGACGAAGTTGTAGCAACGTTCTTTGGATGCCTGTTTTGAGGATGTCACTGGCTTTGAGGTTTGGTTTCTGATGATATTGAAAAGCTCTTTGGGTCGGTTTCTTGCAGTCTCTAGAGCAGAGCAGAAGAAAACTGTCTTTTTGTTTTTAATGTGTTTTTTGTACCACCTGTGGATTTCTAGGAGTTGATCACGATGGAGGACGGAGGGATTGTCTCTCCAGATTCTTTCTGCAGTTCTTAGCTGTCTTCTTTCTTCATTGATATTGGTGGTGAACCATGATCTGGAGGGAGTAATTCAGTTTTTCTTTTTTGTTTCAAGGAGGCAAGGTGGTCCAGGGTGAGCGTCAGATTGGAGTGGTAAAGAGAGGTGAGTTCAGTGGTTGAGAGGTGATCAGTGGTGTTAGGGAGGAGCAAGCTGCTTTTTTCTTGCAGGTCAACTCGAGGGATCTGAGCTGTGTTTCTGACCCATTTGGGAGGGTCTAGCTTGGAGTGGTGAGTTTGTTCTACTTTGTTAATATGGAAAAGAACTATGTGGTGATCAGACCAGTCTACCGGGAGGATGTGGGCAACAGAGATTGCGTTGTTTCCGGTGATAATTATGTCGAGGATTGCTCCTCTATGATGAGTTTCTTCTAGGCAGTGTTGGGTCAGATTGTTTCTAGTTTTAGGTTGTTTAGGGTTTGAATGAGCGGGTTTTGTGTTTCGTTCCATCTAAGGTCGAGGTCACCCAGGATTATGTTGTTAGAGTTACCTAGAGAGCATTGAGCAATTAAGTTGGAAAGGTGGACCCCGAATTTAGAGGAGTTGCCTGGGGGATGGTACAGAAGATGGACAGGTGTGGGCCTGGAATTGTGTATCAAATCCGCTTGACACGGGAGCCATCCCTCTCTCAAACTGTGAAGAATTGGCTTCCTTCTTCACGGAGAAAACCACAAATTTTGAGAATGAACTTCAATCAGCAAAAGAACTACTCCCAGCTGCCCCACTCATCTTTTAATACTCCACCCAGCCTGGTGAATGGAGCGATTCATCCAGACAGGTCCCCAAAAACAATGCCTCCTGGCACACTTTCACATCAATTAATGATAGTGATATCCACAACATCCTTTCATCCTTAAACCCATCTAATCACTTTATTGACCCTCTACCTCCAACTATCTTCTAAGAAATTAAAGCCATTATTCTCTCCTTATGGTCTAAGAATGTAAATGCCTCACTACTTCACGGGACCAACCCTGACTGTCTCAAAGTAGAACAGGTAACCCCCACTTAAAAAAAACTAACACAGATTGTTCAGATCCTAACAACTACCAACCTATCTCCAACATCCCCCCTCTTGACAAAACTCCTTGAAAAATGTGTCCAGATCCACCTCTGTAACCACAAAGACAATTTCCAACTCCTCGACAGACAGTAGTCAGGCTTCCATCATGGTTACATCACTGAATCAGCACTCACTCATGTGATGGATGACATGTTAAAAATGTCGGATGTAAATGAATCATGCTTTCTGATACTACTTGACTTATCCCCTGCCTTTGACGTGGTTAAACACAACAGTCTATTGATCCTACTGGAACGAAGGATGGGCTTACCAGAGGTCGTACTGCAAGGGTTTACTCCAATCCTCCACAACAGATTCCAAGGAGTCAACTTGAATCAATCCCTGTCAAAGCCTTCCGCAGTTCCACAGGGATCCGCCCTCTTACCCATTCTCTTCAATCTATTCTTGGAACTACTAGCAGATTCTTTAAAATCTGCTAACATTCTTTATCACATGTATGCAGATGACACGTGATTGTATCTCAAAATCTCTTCCCCAGATGACATCATGTCCCTCAAATCTAGTCTACAAAACACTCATCTTTGGCTCACCGACAATCATGTCAAGCTCAGCGCCACCAAAATGGAATTCCTAACTGTTCTGCTTACATCATAGACTCTGGTAGATCTTTGGGAATTACATCAGATAAACACTTGAATATGCAAGATCACATCAGTATGGTCAACAAAGGAGCAAATAATCAGATGAACATTCCGCGGAAACTTAAACCTTTTCTCTCACAGGAGGACCTCAAACATGAGAACCTGTTTTGCCCAGATTGGACTACAGTAGTGCCACTCTATGCAGCCTACCTAGATACAACTGGCCCCTCTAAAAGCTTCCCTCAATGCGGCTGCCAGACTTGTCTCCAGAACAAAAAGAACCAAACACATCTCCCCTACTCTAAAATCCCTCAATTGGCTCCTTCATGAATCAAGAATTCAACTAAAGATAGCATGCATGGCACATAAAGCCCTACATTTCAATTACCCCAGATATTTGGCTCAAAAACTAGAAATATCAGGGGTTTGCAGACCATTGCTAAGTGCGAGATCCCTGCTACTGAAACCACAATGTTTCCATGAAAAGAAAAGTGGATACAGAGATTTCCCGGGGGTCGCATCTAAGATAGGGAACTCTCTGCCACCAGATGTCCGCCTAATTTCATCCACCCCTTCCGTCAAAAAAGAAGCAAAATAATTTCTAAAGAAAAAGTTTTTACCCTAACGTATCACCTTTGTGTTTATTGTTTGTAACCATACCTGTGACTCTTTTACGATGCTTGACCTTTTCTTTGCTGACTACCTTTGAGAACAAGTGTAGTAATTTATGTAGCCTCATTGGCATTTTACTTCATTCGTGTAGGTGGACATGTTAGTTGTTTAATTACACCCTACCTTCCCCTCATAAAGAGTGCTCTGATACCCAACAGGGTCATGTTCACGCTATACAAAACTTTATAAATTAAATAAAATAAAGAAAGAAAAGACGAGAATTAGGATTAGAATCACTACAGAGGAAAAGGAGACAATTAGAGAAAGAATCAGAGGAGAATGAGAGCTCTGGGGAAGAATCACTACAGAAGAGAGGGGGCAATTAGAGATAGAATCAGAGGAGAATGGTAGCTTTAGGAAAGAAGCACTCCAGAGGGGAGGGAGCCAATGGCAGAGAATCAGAGGAGAATGAGAGCTCTAGGAAATAATCACTACAGAGAAAAATGAGACAATTAGAGAAAGAATCAGAGGAGAATGAGGAGTCTATGAAAGAATCACTATAGAGGAGAGGGAGCCAATTCGAGAAAGAATCAGAGGAGAATGAGAGCTCTGGGGAAGAATCAATACAGAGGAGAGGGAGACAATTAGAGAAAGAATCAGAGGAGAATGAGGAGTCTATGAAAGAATCACTATAGAGGAGAGGGAGCCAATTCGAGAAAGAATCAGAGGAGAATGAGAGCTCTGGGGAAGAATCAATACAGAGGAGAGGGAGACAATTAGAGAAAGAATCAGAGGAGAATGAGGAGTCTATGAAAGAATCACTATAGAGGAGAGGGAGCCAATTCGAGAAAGAATCAGAGGAGAATGAGAGCTCTGGGGAAGAATCAATACAGAGGAGAGGGAGACAATTAGAGAAAGAATCAGAGGAGAATGAGGAGTCTATGAAAGAATCACTATAGAGGAGAGGGAGCCAATTCGAGAAAGAATCAGAGGAGAATGAGAGCTCTGGGGAAGAATCAATACAGAGGAGAGGGAGACAATTAGAGAAAGAATCAGAGGAGAATGAGGAGTCTATGAAAGAATCACTATAGAGGAGAGGGAGCCAATTCAAGAAAGAATCAGAGAAGAATGAGAGCTCTGGGGAAGAATCAATACAGTGGAAATCAACACACCAAGAAAACAATAGGAGGAGATTGAGGACTCAAAAAACTAATCTCCAGTGGGTAATAGGCAGCAAATGACAGAAAGAATGTCAAAAGAATACGAGGTCTGGGAATGAATCACTACAGAGGAAAGGAAGAAAAAGAGAATATAATAAGAAGAGAACCAGACTCTAGAAAAGAATCACTATAGGGGTGAGACAGACAATGAGAGAAAGAATCAGGAGTGTAGAAATTTAGGAAATAATCTACACTGAGAAAATGTTTTGGAAGTTGAAGTGCAAGTAACTGTCAAACAACCTAGGAGGTGGACTTTTGATAGAAAGTTAACTGCAAAAAACTACGTTTGTCGAACATATCAGGAACTGGTTAGAATGGTTCTACTATGTTAACAGATATAGTGCTTCGTGTGCCATAGTATGGGACACCTTCAAGGCAAAGGGGGGAAATTATTAGTTTTGTCACCCAGGAAAGGAGACAACTCCAGGCTGAAAAAGAAAGACTACTGAAGGAATTGTCAGAGACAGAGCAAGAACCTGTGCTGCGTATATCACAGGGGCAGAGGGCGGCTTGAACCCAACTTTAGATCATCACTTTGAAGCCAGAAATTAATAGTTTGATAAATCGAAGAATGGCTGTTGAATGTCAAACACATAGAACCGAAGCATATGAATTTGAAGAGTCAGTTGGTAGAGTACTAGCGCTACGTATAAGGCAAAGGGAAGACAGAAGTAGGATAGCCGCGATACAGAAGGAACAAAGAGCTTATACAGAGGCCAGTGATATACTTTGGATATTTCAGGATCCATACAAAGGGGATGATGGGCAACCTTCAGCTATCGCTCATATTATTTCAGAAGGGGATCTCGGGGGCTCTAGACCAATCCGCTAGAGCTGAATTACAGGCAGAAATAGCATTAGAAGAGGTCATGGGAGCCATGCAACATCTGTCTTCGGGGAAAGCTGCCGGGCCTGATGAAATACCTATAGAAGTTTATAAAATACTCCAACCCCAATTGGACCCCATTCTTTTGGATCTGTTTTTGAGGGTGCAATATAGTGGGATCCCCCGAGAATCGTGGAAGGGTACCGATATGTGATAATCCTCAAGAAAGGTAAAGACACAGACAATCCAGCCTAGTATAGGCCAATCCCACTGATAAATACAGATGCCAAAATCTACTCAAAAATCTTGGCAACTCGGCTAGGTATGGTCATAGCCCATCTAATATCACCATGTCAACTTTGGTTTTTACCAGCAGGGGGACTACGAACCATATACGGTGGGCGACAACTCTGTTTGACAGCGCAGCCAGGAAAGGTGGATGGATGGCTTTGGCCCTACTCGATGCTGAGAAGGCCATGGAATGGGTGGATTGGAGGTTCCTATGGGGGATTCTAGCATTAAGGGCGTTTGGTCCCTGAATAATTACTGCTTTCAAAGTCATGTACTCCTCGCAATAGGCACAGCTTTAATAATGGGAGAGGAATCAGATGCCACAAGGGTCGCCAAGTTGACTAGGCAGGCGTGTCGGTGTTCCGTCATCCTAGTTGCACTCTATATACACCCTCTGATTGAAAGGATTATAAATAACCATGGGATAAGCCCTATAATCAACAAAGGGTATGAGACCAAGGTTCTCGCATATGGTGACGACATCGCTGTTGTTACCATTGACCCCAAAGGAGCAATCAGGGAAATAGGAGTTATGGCTGAAGATTTTGGTAAAATCTCAGGGTATTCTCTGAACAAAAGCAAAACAGGGATTATCTGTACAGATAAACTTACCTTTCAAGACCCTCAATGTGTCAATTCAGCCGTGCATCTTGGAGTCTTCATCAACCCCAAAGTTAATACGATAGCAAAAATATATTTTGACCCTCTATTGGAGAAAATGTCAGCTGACCTACGACGTGTAAATGGGTGGCACTTATCAATTATTGCAAAAACCTCGAAACCGGTCCGGTCCTCGGATGCTTGATTCCGGTCTGGGAAAGATATGGCTGTTGTAGTTCGGACTGGACTGTTCCCATGGGGCACAGGGTCAGAGCTGATTTGCATAAAGCCATTATCTGACCCAGGGTAGTGTGGAGTGCAAAAAACGATGGATTTAGGCCCAGATCCTTGTACTGGGGTGAATGTAAGACACTGATCTACATTCTGTCCATCAAATTGTTTTTTGTAATTTTCTCCCTGAGTGTACTGGGGTAGCTCAGACGTGGGTCCCAGAGCCTCCACACCACTGGAGTCAAGCTAGCCGGGCTGATGAGAGGTGTTACCTTGAAACCGGTCCGGTCCTCGGATGCTTGATTCCGGTCTGGGAAAGATATGGCTGTTGTAGTTCGGACTGGACTGTTCCCATGGGGTACAGGGTCAGAGCTGATTTGCATAAAGCCATTATCTGACCCAGGGTGGTGTGGAGTGCAAAAAACGATGGAATCATGCCCAGATCCTTGTACTGGGGTGAATGTAAGACATTGATCTACATTCTTTCCATCAAATTGTTTTTTGTAATTTTCTCCCTGAGTGTACTGGGGTAGCTCAGACGTGGGTCCCAGAGCCTCCACACCACTGGAGTCAAGCTAGCCGGGCTAATGAGAGGTGTTACCTCGAAACCGGTCCGGTCCTCGGATGCTTGATTCCGGTCTGGGAAAGATATGGCTGTTGTAGTTCGGACTGGACTGTTCCCATGGGGCACAGGGTCAGAGCTGATTTGCATAAAGCCATTATCTGACCCAGGGTGGTGTGGAGTGCAAAAAACGATGGATTTAGGCCCAGATCCTTGTACTGGGGTGAATGTAAGACATTGATCTACATTCTGTCCATCAAATTGTTTTTTGTAATTTTCTCCCTGAGTGTACTGGGGTAGCTCAGACGTGGGTCCCAGAGCCTCCACACCACTGGAGTCAAGCTAGCCGGGCTGATGAGAGGTGTTACCTCGAAACCGGTCCGGTTCTCGGATGCTTGATTCCGGTCTGGGAAAGATATGGCTGTTGTAGTTCGGACTGGACTGTTCCCATGGGGCACAGGGTCAGAGCTGATTTGCATAAAGCCATTATCTGACCCAGGGTGGTGTGGAGTGCAAAAACGATGGATTTAGGCCCAGATCCTTGTACTGGGGTGAATGTAAGACATTGATCTACATTCTGTCCATCAAATTGTTTTTTGTAATTTTCTCCCTGAAATGTAAATGTAAATGTAAATGTATAGGCATTTATATAGCGCACTACATACCCGTAGGGTCCCAAGGCGCTTCGACCGCTGCGAAACCCTTCCTGGCTTCCCTGAGAGATGGTCCCTTAATGGGTATCTCCAGGGTGAGACCAGGCATCCCCGGCGGTCTGGTGGGGCCGTTAGTGAAGATGAGGCAAGCTAATGCCCAGAGTTGCCGAGTGTGATCGCTGATCAGAGTGGGCACCAAGGCGAGAGAATTATCGAATCCGCTGACCCTGGTCCAGAAACCTGCCGCGTCGGGAATCGAACCCTGGTCCCGGGCCGTCCTCTGCTCTCGGGTCTGCCGCCTCTAACCAGTGAGCCACACTACTTCACTAGTGTACTGGGGTAGCTCAGACGTGGGTCCCAGAGCCTCCACACCACTGGAGTCAAGCTAGCCGGGCTGATGAGAGGTGTTACCTCGAAACCGGTCCGGTCCTCGGATGCTTGATTCCGGTCTGGGAAAGATATGGCTGTTGTAGTTCAGACTGGACTGTTCCCATGGGGCACAGGGTCAGAGCTGATTTGCATAAAGCCATTATCTGACCCAGGGTGGTGTGGAGTGCAAAAAACGATGGATTTAGGCCCAGATCCTTGTACTGGGGTGAATGTAAGACATTGATCTACATTCTGTCCATCAAATAGTTTTTTGTAATTTTCTCCCTGAGTGTACTGGGGTAGCTCAGACGTGGGTCCCAGAGCCTCCACACCACTGGAGTCAAGCTAGCCGGGTTGATGAGAGGTGTTACCTCGAAACCGGTCCGGTCCTCGGATGCTTGATTCCGGTCTGGGAAAGATATGGCTGTTGTAGTTTGGACTGGACTGTTCCCATGGGGCACAGGGTCAGAGCTGATTTGCATAAAGCCATTATCTGACCCAGGGTGGTGTGGAGTGCAAAAAACGATGGATTTAGGCCCAGATCCTTGTACTGGGGTGAATGTAAGACATTGATCTACATTCTGTCCATCAAATAGTTTTTTGTAATTTTCTCCCTGAGTGTACTGGGGTAGCTCAGACGTGGGTCCCAGAGCCTCCACACCACTGGAGTCAAGCTAGCCGGGCTGATGAGAGGTGTTACCTCGAAACTGGTCCGGTCCTCGGATGCTTGATTCCGGTCTGGGAAAGATATGGCTGTTGTAGTTCGGACTGGACTGTTCCCATGGGGCACAGGGTCAGAGCTGATTTGCATAAAGCCATTATCTGACCCAGGGTGGTGTGGAGTGCAAAAAACGATGGATTTAGGCCCAGATCCTTGTACTTGGGTGAATGTAAGACATTGATCTACATTCTGTCCATCAAATTGTTTTTTGTAATTTTCTCCCTGAGTGTACTGGGGTAGCTCAGACGTGGGTCCCAGAGCCTCCACACCACTGGAGTCAAGCTAGCCGGGCTGATGAGAGGTGTTACCTCGAAACCGGTCCGGTCCTCGGATGCTTGATTCCGGTCTGGGAAAGATATGGCTGTTGTAGTTCGGACTGGACTGTTCCCATGGGGCACAGGGTCAGAGCTGATTTGCATAAAGCCATTATCTGACCCAGGGTGGTGTGGAGTGCAAAAAACGATGGATTTAGGCCCAGATCCTTGTACTGGGGTGAATGTAAGACATTGATCTACATTCTGTCCATCAAATTGTTTTTTGCAATTTTCTCCCTGAGTGTACTGGGGTAGCTCAGACGTGGGTCCCAGAGCCTCCACACCACTGGAGTCAAGCTAGCCGGGCTGATGAGAGGTGTTACCTCGAAACCGGTCCGGTCCTCGGATGCTTGATTCCGGTCTGGGAAAGATATGGCTGTTGTAGTTCGGACTGGACTGTTCCCATGGGGCACAGGGTCAGAGCTGATTTGCATAAAGCCATTATCTGACCCAGGGTGGTGTGGAGTGCAAAAAACGATGGATTTAGGCCCAGATCCTTGTACTGGGGTGAATGTAAGACATTGATCTACATTCTGTCCATCAAATTGTTTTTTGTAATTTTCTCCCTGAGTGTACTGGGGTAGCTCAGACGTGGGTCCCAGAGCCTCCACACCACTGGAGTCAAGCTAGCCGGGCTGCTGAGAGGTGTTACCTCGAAACCGGTCCGGTCCTCGGATGCTTGATTCCGGTCTGGGAAAGATATGGCTGTTGTAGTTCGGACTGGACTGTTCCCATGGGGCACAGGGTCAGAGCTGATTTGCATAAAGCCATTATCTGACCCAGGGTGGTGTGGAGTGCAAAAAACGATGGATTTAGGCCCAGATCCTTGTACTGGGGTGAATGTAAGACATTGATCTACATTCTGTCCATCAAATTGTTTTTTGTACTTATCAATTATTGGCAGGATTAATGTTCTAAAAATGACTATGCTGCCTAAGGTTTTATATCTCTTTCGATCACTACCAATGGTTATTGACAAAATAATATTGAAGACCCTGGATGCTATAATTATTAACTTTATCTGGCAGTATGGTAAGGTGAGGCGCTCAATAAACTAGCTTTCTCTCCCGCAGAGGCGGGCGGTGCTGACATACCTAATATTAAAATATACTACTGGGTGGATATTATACAACAGATGCGTATCTTACTCCTGTTGGAAAATAAGGAAGGGACGGATCAGCTGAGCCACAACAGACTCCCAACAATATAGGAACTTGTTTTGGGAAGAAGGGCTGGTGGGCTATTGCTGCGGCAACTGGAGCCAAGTTATTAAAAAAAGTACGCTTTAAGGTTGTATTTTGTGCATGGAAGATATGGAGTACCATATATAAAGTTATTACTTTCCCTAAGTATAGCAGATATACTCCCCTGTGGCGCTCCTCTGTTTTTCCTATGCTGTTCTGTACTGTAATGGGCAGACAATAGGCGCTTCTTGGTCTGATAGCAATAGGGAACAGACTCCACCTAGGCCAGCTTCTTCCTTTCACCACTTTACAGAAAAAATGTAGTATCCCGGAAACTCAGTGTTTTAAATATATGCAAATCAGGGAGTTTTGAAATAACACCAAGGAGGTTATAAACACTGATAAAATATCTTTGATGGAGGCAATCATCCGTGATGATTGTAAAATTGAAGATAACAGAAAGTATTATTTCAGAAATCCTCCCGGATGACCTTGAAAACACTGAGGCAAGCTGGGCCAGGAAGCTTGGTGACCCGGATGTCGATGTAGATAATGCTTTAGCACTGGCCGCAAACATATTCCTATCACTGAGCCTGAAGTCACAACATTTTAAAACATTATTTAATCTATATTTTACACCAGCTAAACTCTTTGAATGGGGAAAAATAACAGATGATAAGGGCCCTAGATGTTTGGAAGGCCCAGCTACCCTGATCCACATGTTTTATGATTGCGTTAGGCTAATACCCTTAAAAAGCGGGATGGAGCTATTTTGGGAACTACTGTTTGGATCGAACTTAGACCAACTCTTTTGATTCTGGGGTATGATAATAATACTGGTCTTCACACAACACAGACTTATTTTATATTTGCCTCAGTAGCTGATGCTAGGATACTAATCGCAGCCAGGTGGAAGGACCCGGATCCCCTCCCCCGCCCCCCCCGTTTCAGGCCTGGTTAGCTCGGCTGCCTGCTGTATATAAGCAAGAGACGCCCCTCTATGAATGTATGGGTAGACGCGCCAGGAAGCTGGGTAAAGATCTGGCCCCCTATTATAGATTGGAAAGATAATATGGACCATGCAGGAGACCAACTGGGTCGGTTTGTATGAAACCATAACAACTATTTATTAACGTTAAATATCCTTTTAATAATAAAGGAAGGGAGGACCCATGGTTTTCATTCAAGAGTGGTAATACTCCAGGCTAAAGGTAGTGTTGGTATCATTGCACTTTATGAAATATATTAAAAAGGCTGTTCTTAATATTGTTATTTATTGCAGAATTGTATGCACAAGATATAAATTGTGTAGCAGATATTATTTATGTATAATGACCATTTGTAAGGCACTGGGTTTAATACAAAAAAGAAGAAAAAGTGAGAAAATGAGAGAAGTAAGAAGAGGGGAATGAGGACGATATTTTTAGTTGCTCTCCACCTGTTTTAGATTGCCAATCATAAAACCATTGCATTTTCACTTTCAATGAGTAATGTTTAGGGCACAATGAACCTCTTTTATTAGGATGTTAAGGTGTTTAGATGTAAATATAGTCCCCGCTTGTTGTAAATTACGGTTTGATGGCCGAAGTAAGGCTGAGTCACAAATGCCCAATATCCCATCAACATGTAGCATAAATTAGAAACTTCCGAGATTTCATTGCAATAAAACTTCTATTGCTTTGGCATTCTTTTATCCATCACTCTAATGCGGTGCAATGTGTAATGAGGCTCAAATGGGTGATACACTCAAATGTAGCGCATCGCGGCAGCCAAAGTTGCTGTGCTGTGTTGTGCTATGAGGTGAAAGCAAGACAGTGCCGGGTCTACTGAGATATCTCACTACTCTCTCTTCCTCCACGCTGGTGCTCACTTTGGCGTCCTAGCACTCCACACACGTTTCCACCAAAGTGCAAAGGTGTCTGGGTGGTGTCTAGCATGGGTTTGTACTAGAAAGTCCTTACACTACAACATACAGTGACAGTGCATACTTTAAGACGCTTGAAACGTGTGTGTGCTGTACAGTGAAGCACACATGCAACATTTGGGAAGTTTGGAGGAATACAAAACATTTTTTTAAATTAACACCTGCTTTGAGGAGTTACTTTTGGTGCAAAATCATGTCTACAAATGTTAGCAGGTAGGGATTTGAATCAAAAACTATGGCTGGTTGCATGCGGATGAAGGGTGTTACCCAGAAACTGGTCCCAGGGTGCTTGTTTCCGGTTCAGGCAAGACCTGGCTTGGCAGTTCGGGCTGGACTGTTCCCATGAGGCACAGGGTCAAGAATGATTTGCATATGGCTGGGTCTGAACTGAAGTGGTGAAGTGAGCTAAAGAATGATGATGGATTCAACCCAGATCTGTGACTGGGGTGGGTGTCTGAAAAGTTTCAGTGCACTGTCCATCATCTCCTTGTGTTTGGTAGCATGGGAACGCCCATATACCAGCAGCCCAATACAGCTGGTTAGCCAAGACTAAGTCTGGATCACCTTCGGATACCTGCCCACTGAAGGTCATCAAACAGTGTAGGGAGACCCTCTTACCACCCCTGGTGAAGATAATGAATCTTGCCATTAGAGATGGTACTTTCCCTGCAGAGTGGAAGAAGGCGGTAGTGAAACCCCTGCTGAAAAAGGCCTCTTTGGATCCGGGGGTCCTAAAAAACTTCCGGCCTATCTCCCTGCTCCCTGCTCCTGCTAAGATGCTTGAGACACATCTTAACAAACATCTTGCTGCCTTTGTCGAAAGCTCTGGATGCTTAGACTCCTCCCAGCATGGATTCAGGAAAGAATTTAGTACCGAGTCTGCCCTCACCATCGTACTTGACAAGATCCGTACATCAGTAGATGAGGGCCAGACATCTCTCCTGGTCCTGCTAGATCTAACTGCGGCTTTCGACACCCTCACCCCCTCGGTACTTACATCACGGCTGAGGGGGGTGGGGGTGAAGAACGCAGCTCTGGATCTCTTGACCTCCTTCCTCATGGGGAGGGAACAAAGAGTCAAGCTTGGGGAGTTTCTATCTCCATCCCGTCCTGTGCTATGTGGGGTTCCTCAAGGGTCAGCACTTAGCCCGACCCTCTTTAATATCTATGTTACCCCACTAGCCAAATTAATAAGATCATTCGGGATGGAGGTAGTCTCGTACGCAGACGACACTCAAATCCTCGTCTCTCTACCCCATTCAGATGAACTAATCGCCTCCAAATTTAGATCTTGCATGGAGGCGGTTGGTAAATGGATGATCCAGAACTCTCTGAAACTGAATGGGGAGAAAACGGAGGTGATGGTGTTTGGGGGGAAAGAAAACATCTGGTCAGCCAATTGGTGGCCTGACTCCCTTGGTACTTGCCCTTCCCCCACATCCTCTGCTAAAAATCTCGGGGTGTTAATAGATCCTGCCCTTGACCTAGGCAGCCAGGTGAGCAGAACTGTTTCCACCTGTTGGGGCCTGATTCACACTCTACGTAGGGTCAGGAAATATCTTTCCCTCCAGGCAAGAAAACAAATAGCTGTTGCTCTTATCGGCTCGCGTTTGGACTATTGTAACGCGCTGTATGCTGGACTTAATAAAGGACAGCTGCAGCGCTTACAGGTAGTCCAAAACGCCATAGCCAGATTTGTCCTGGACACTCCCAGACGCTCTTCAGCCACTGCAGCCAGGAAAACACTGCACTGGCTGCCGGTAGAACAGCGTATCCGGTTTAAGGTCCTGTGTATGACCTACAGAGCCATTGCCAAAAAGAGCGACACTGGAATAGGATCCATTATCTCCCACTATGTCCCCCGAAGAAACCTGCGTTCCTCTGGGAAACTGCTTTTAGCAGCCCCCCGTGTACGAAGAGCCAAGTGGGGCGGCAGAGCCTTCTCCACCCTTGCTCCTAAGTGGTGGAACAAACTTCCTTTGGATCTGAGATCTCTCCCGTCCCTACAGAACTTTCGCACTGCCTTAAAAACCCTTTTCTTCAAGCAAGCATATGTCTAAGGTCTTAATGTTTCTTTTTTCCTGGTCTTTCCTGACCTTTTGCTAGGCGCCTTGATACCTGCGGGTTATTGTTCTGCGCAATACAAATTATTTTTCAATTCAATTCAATTCAGGTCTCATTTATGGCATTTTGGTGTATGGCAGCACAGGAAAGCACCTTGCTGTGCTGCCCTACACCAATGTAGGAATACTGTGCATTTCTGTGTTTTCTGCCTTCACTGGTGCAAATTCAGCAGCCTAGCGCCCATGTTGGCACCCTTGAACCCTGGTGCGAGAAGGTCCTTTGTTGCAAGCAGAATTGTTTTTGTGCAGGGAGGAACACCTTCTTGCACAAAACAATCCTATGCGGCGTTTCCCTCTTTCGATGTGCGCTGCAGAATGGAGAACGCAGCGCACATATAAAGAGGAAAGAACAAGGACCAATACATTATTTCTCCTCGTTACTCCTCACCTCATGAGGCGATTGAATTTGGCGCTTCCCTAGTTTCCATGTTTCGGTAAATCTGAGGCACCGTCAACATCCAGGGGTGTTGGTGGGAACACCCACCGCAACGCCCATACAACGCCTCCTGAGCGCAGAGTAAGACGACACCGTGATCTACGCTGCTTCGCCTTACTCAAGCTCTATGAGGCACTCAAAGTCATGCGGGGTAGCTTTGCGTGGCTTCATAAATCTTTATGAGAGCCCTGCGTCATGCAGGTGCAAAAGTTACACAGGGCTCTCATAAATAAGCCTCTACATTCGGTTACTTTTAGACAACTTTCCAGCACAATGCAAAGACTTGCGCTGGAAAGTAATCAATACTTTCTGTCAGTTTGCACCACTTAAGGTGACTTTGCACGGGCACAACGCATTGATGAATCAACCCCAGAGAGAGCTGTCTCAGTGTGTAACGTGCATTGGAGAAGGCACGTGAGGCCAAGGTACAGATGGAATGCAGCAGAACCACATCTAGTGACTTCAGAGCTCCAGCCCCACCTTCTGTTAGACACTCAAGTAAAGTGAAACCGCCCTTCATTCTCACCTTCTGTGGTCAGGATGGCGGCCCAAACCCTCTGCAGAGTCTGATTGATGAAGCCACCTGCCCCATCTGCCAGAAGTTTTATGAAGATCCAGTGACCACGGATTGTGGACACAACTTCTGCCGTGCCTGCGTCACAGTGTGCTGGAGTGAAGCAGGACCCGACGCCCCCAGCCCCCAGTGCAGAGCAGTCTGTGCCCAGGGGAACCTCCGACCCAACAGGCATCTGATGAACGTAGTAGAGCTGGTGAGACAGCTTGCTGAGCCACCAGAGAGACCCAGGGAGCAGAAACTGTGCCAGGACCACCAGGAGCCCCTGAAAGTCTTCTGTAAGGAGGACCTGAAGCCCATCTGCGTGGTGTGCAGTCTCTCAGCAGCACACAGGTCTCACACACTCATGCCCTCACAGGAGGCGGCTGTGGAGTACAAGGTAAGAGGTCACGAGGGGACTCAGTGCCATCCGGGACAACAGATCCTGGTCCAGGATTTGCATCAATAATATCTCCAAATATAATTCAAGTAATACACTTAAATGGAACCAGGACTACAAGTCCCAGCATGCACCATGGTCTTAAATGAGTCAAAGGCTGTAATATTTTGTTCCTGATAATATGGAAATATCCTCTAATATTATGTCTGAAATGAAAAATGCAGAATTTCAATCACACATTGACTACATTTATAAATGAAAGAAGAGTTTAGAACCTTCAGGTGCAAACGGGGAACTATGCATCATAATCAAAGTTGTTGTGTTTCCTCTGTTTCCTTTATTTCTGTGCAGTGCTGAAGTATTACCCTTCAGAAGGAAATTATTGTTTTGGTGTTCATAAAAGCAGTATTGATCAATTGAAACCATTGAAAGCCGCTGCATTGAAGTGATCACAGAACAGGGCGGAGCTCCTGCTGAATTGAAAGAGATATTGAGAAAGACAAATGTATTGTATTAGTTTCAGTGCTGCGCAATCGCGCCTCACACTATAAATCCCTTTTAAAGTATTCAAGCTACACAGTAGTATTGAAAGAGTTTGAGCTGGCAGAAGGCTACTGCTTTTCATTGGCAGCCTTGGCTGCCAACCTTTTCTTTAGGTCTGGGAGAAATGTAAATCTGGTAGGTACAATTTAGGCAATTTTGGGAATTTTGCATTGCATTATTTACTTTACTTTACTTTACTTGTAGATTTGTAGAGCGCAAACGAATCATCCCCGAAGGGATCTCTCGGCACTTCGAGGAGATGGTCCTTAATGAGCAGGTGCAACTAATATAGCCATGTCTTTAGAAGTTTCTTGAACCCAGCTAGCTCGTTACAAGCTCTAATGTTCTGTGGTAATTTGTTCCAGTGACTGGCTGCCAGATAGGAAAAGGCCCTACCACCGATCCTAACCTTGTGTATTCTCTGGGGACACAACAAGTTGGCATTGCTAGATCTTAAATATCGCACAGGTTGATACCAGCTAATTTTATTTCTGATATACGCAGGGCCCCTACCTTGTAGTGACCTAAAGATCATGCAGAGCATCTTGAAGATGGCTCGCTTCTTAACCGGGGGCCAGTGTAACTGGTTCAGCAAGGGGGCGGAAGGGGTCCGTGCCGGTTTATTGAGGGCTAGATGGGCTGCTGTATTCTGCGCCACTTGGAGCCTTGATAGAAGATCCTCCCTTGCCCCCACCAGCAACGAGTTGCCGTAATCCAGTTGACCCACCAGGAGTGACTGGGTGAGGATCTTTCTTACTGACAGGGGGACCCATGGGAAGACCTTCCTAAGCATCCTCATTGTGCCAAAGCAGGCCCCGGCCACATTATTGACCTGCTCCTCCATAGACATTTTGTTGTCTATTATGACACCCATGTTCTTGGCCGAGATCCTAGGGGGGGGGCTTCGCCCAGCTTGATGGGCCACCATTCTGGGGACCAGATGGGTTTGGCCTTCCCAAACAGTAGAATCTCTATTTTTGAGGAGTTGAGTTGTAAAAAAGTTCTCCTCATCCAGCAGGCAATGCTGGACATGAAGTTCCCTAGATGATGCCAGCATCCATGCTGTTTAATTATGTTACTGTTTGTGGTAAACCTATGGCGCAGGAGTTTGGAAACAGCGCAAACCACTAGAACACAAGCGGCTGTTATGCACCCCAGTTCATAGTCATGGACAATTTAATTATAGAGTCATTAAAACCTTAACAAACAAATATCTAATTGGTAACTAAGCAAAACAGCAGTTATACCCAAGATAGCCGTTATAAAATCATGCAGACCAAGATAGAATGCCAGCTGCAAAGCAGCTTTTTTGATCAATTGCAAGTGTTTATGACAATTCATTTTTTTAATGCTGAAAAAGTGTATTGTGCCGGAGCGTTCATTTAAAACACTTGAAGAAAAGTGCAAAGTTCTCCAGGCAGCAAAAGGAATGTCCCAGGCCAGGTCTCTGAGCATCCGCAAAGTGCGCTGTGCAGAACTGGTAAATGTCTATTTTTCAGTTCAAAAAGAGGTTTATGGAGAGAACTCAAGATAACAAATACAAAAGGCAATAAAAACAATGAATAGTCTCATAAATGACATTAAAACTCAGAATCAAAATGACTAGATGTATGAGTAGGGTTAACATATCTTAAAAAAGAAAAGATGATAAGAGCATGTAAAGTAATTGGCGCATATTCAAAAACGTTACAATTCATATATAATTCTTAATATAAAATGTAGAATAATCAATTGATATAATATCAACATGAGGAAAGTCAAGGAGGTTTAGGAACTTCTTGTTGCATTGGATTTGGGGAGAGGGAGCGTTTAGCACTTGCATCAATAAACAATGTAACAGGTAACCATAAATTTGAACGTTTCAATGCCATGACAATGGGGTAAACAAAAGTTGTATCCAATCGATGATTATAGCAAACAGCGTACCACCATGCTTGATATGATAATTTAGTAAAGTCCTTCTAATTTTTGGTTATTTGTTGTAAAGCAACTACTAACAGTTAGTCTATAATGTTTGTAATGGAATTAGACTCCGTCCAGATAAGACATAGGCTTCCCAAAAATACATGAGAAGTAGAGAAAGGACACTGGAGCCAAAAATGTAATTGATTTGAGTCCAAACCCTTTTCCAAAAACTATGAACAAGCAGACATGTAAAAAGTAAGTGGTATAAATCCGCTTGAGGACAGAGGCATGTCCAACAGATATCTGAGAGCTCAGCGTGTCGTGCATTTAAAGTAACCAGGGACAATACAAGTCTATTGTATATTTAAAAAAGTGTCTGTGTGGTGTTTGCAGCTCTAGAGGATTTTCTCATTTTAGTCCATATCTTATTCCATAATGTTGTGGGCCAGCAGACTTCTAAATCTTGTTCCCATGGCAAATCTACCTTAGTTTTTTCTCGTTGTTTTCCTGAAAGATGTAAATAATTATAGATAACAGATGCTTTGGGATTAACACACAGAAGAGTATGTAGGTTATTATTTGAAGAAGGTGTGTGGGCATTGAACGAGTATGGGAGTGTGTATTTTGCATGAGTATTTAATATGGCCTGTTTTAGGAGGAGATACTTAGGGAGGTAAGATGTAGGTAAGTTAAAGATTCTACTAGCTTGCGAGAAAGACATAATCTCATATTGTAAATATAATTGATGTATCCAGGATTTCCAATACAAAGGCTTTTCACGAATCAAAAGTATGTAATTGTGCCATATTTTGGATTCTGAGAAGGAAGTCCAATCCATAGCACCTAACGGAGAGCTGGGATTCAAAATGTTTGATATGTGTTTAAGTATGGGAGTAGAAATAGATTGTGGCTTGCGGGAAAAGGATAAATATTCTTGAAATGACTTTGGGTGAATTAATTTTGATAAGGCCATACGGGACATTTTATTGTTCCATAAAGCAGAAGATAATATAGAGTTGATTTTTGCTGTAGGAGACATCATCATCTTTATGGTATCTAAATGGCCCCACCAAGATAAATACAGAGGCTGCCATCTAGTGGTCAAGGAAGATAATCTCTGTATGCAATTATCCATACAACATGAAACTGTACCTGAGATAGAGGGAATAAACTGTAACCCTAAATATGTAATCTGCTGGGGACTCCATGCACAATTTTAGATAAGGAAGTCCCCCTTGAAAGTATATTTTGTTAGAGATAAAATTTCACATTTGTCTTTATTTAATTTATATCCAGATACAGCTGCAAATGAATCAACTTCCTGCAAGAATGCTGGTAGAGAGGTTTGAGGTTGTGAGATAAATAACAAAGCATCATCAGCATAAGCTGCCAATTTAATTTGAGTGTCTTTAAAGTCAAATCCATGAATATCCTTATTTTGACAGATTCTTGAAAGAAAAGGTTCTAAGGCCCTGGTCTGGCTGTCCTCCTTCCTTAGGGACCGTACCCAAGCGGTGCGCCTGGGTGACTTCTCGGCGGATCCACGGAAGGTACAATGTGGGGTCTCTCAGGTCTCCTCCCTCTCCCCACTACTGTTCAATCTGTACATAGCCCCCCTCATTTTTGCTCTTCAGCAAATGGAGGTCTCCGTACATAACTATGCGGATGACCTCCAGCTTATTTTTTCCCTATCACAATCCCCTGACTCCATGTCCAAATTTCAATCTACTATGATGTTCATCCGGAACTGGATGAACTACAACCACCTGAAATTAAACCCAGAAAAAACGGAACTGGTTTTAACAGGTGGTTGCTCCAGTCTCTGGTCCTCCCTTTTTTGGCCCCCCTCCCTAGGCCCCCCTCCGTCCCCTTCTTGCTCTGTCAAAACGCTTGGGATCAAGCTTAACTATTAACTCACCCTGCACTCCCAGGTGAGCTCAGCGGTGTCCTCTTCCTTTCTCTCACTCCGCACTATCCGTAAGGTCTCCCGCTTCTTCTCTTTCTCTGCCCTAAAACTTATTGTTCTAGCAATGGTCATCTCTGGATTAGACTACGGCAACGCTCTATACTGTGGCATGCCTGCATACAACTTATGACGATTACAGCTGGTTCAAAACCAGGCCACCCGTCTAGTCTGCAACTTGGCCAAATTCCATCACGTCTCCCCACTCCTAAAATCCCTGCACTGCCTCCCCATCCGTGAACGTTCCCAGTTCAATATGGGCTGTATCACTTTTCAGGCTCGGCTAGGTTCCGCCCCTCCCTTTATCTCCTCAGAAATTAAAGCCTATGCCCCTGCTAGGGAACTGCGTTCATCCTCCCAACATCTGCTGACAGTTCCCCGCTTTCGGCGTAAAAAGTGGGGCGGCTCAAAATTCTCCACACTCGCCCCCACCTTCTGGAACTCTCTCCCGGCCCACCTCAGATCCTCCACCCAATATTCTCACTTCCGAAAGGCACTAAAACCTTTCTCTTTCTACAAGCTTTCCCACAATAATTCCTCCCTCTTCCCCCCTGACCTTCTTGTCATCTGAGGCTCAGTAAACCACAGCGCCATGAAACCGCTAGGTGTACGCGCGCTTTAGAAATGATTTAAACTCAAACTCAAGGCTAAATTAAAAAGGAAAGGAGAAACCAGACATCCCTGACGGATACCTCGACCTAAATTAAAATAGGTAGATGTATTAGCGTTCACACACACAGCTGCTCATGGGTTGGAGAATACAATTGTTATTAATGAAATATTGTTTGAGCCAAAACCATACCATGTAAGTGTATGGAAAAGGTTAGGCCATTCCACTCTATCAAACGCTTTTTAAGCATCTAGGGCTATTGCTGACAAGGAATGTGGGAGATGGGAGGATTTGGATGAAACAATAAAAAAACGGGTATTATCAGTGAGAAGACAGCCCTTACCAAAACCCGATTGCTCCTTTCCTAACAAGTCAGACAAGTAGGATTCTAGGGGGATGGCCAAAGCTTTTGATTTTTTTTTATATTCAATATTAACTAGAGTGATAGGTCGGTAATTTTTACAAAATGTTAGGTCTCTGCCTTCCTTGGGAATAAGACAAATGAAAGCATTTGAAAAAGAGCCAAGGGATTTGTCGGAATGTAAAAAAGAGTCCAGGTGATTGTGCAATTTGGGAATTAGAAAGGGAGCAAAATGTGAAAAGAATTTGGCAGTGAAACCATCTGGTCCTGGGGCTTTGTCTTTCTTGAGTAATGCGATTAGGAGTTCTTTTTGTGATAAATCGGATTCCAAAAGTGTGAAATCTGGTCGAGGAACAGAAGATTGTTGAATACCAGAAACAAATTGAGAAATGTGATGTTCTGAAGGAGGGATTGCTGATGTGTATAAAGTCTTTTATAAAATTGGAGGAATTCATTTAGAATATCTGTGTCTTTAAATTTCAATGTTTGATGTTCATCCATTGTTCTAGCAATGGTCACCTCTCGATTAGACTACGGCAACGCTCTATACTGTGGCATGCCTGCATACAACTTATGACGATTACAGCTGGTTCAAAACCAGGCCGCCCGTCTAGTCTACAACTTGGCCAAATTCCATCACGTCTCCCCACTCCTAAAATCCCTGCACTGGCTCCCCATCCATGAACGTTCCCAGTTCAAGATGGGCTGTATCACTTTTCAGGCTCGGCTAGGTTCCGCCCCTGCCTTTATCTCCTCAGAAATTAAAACTTATGCCCCCGCTAGGGAACCGCGTTCATCCTCCCAACATCTGCTGACAGTTCCCCGCTTTCGGCGTAAAAAGTGGGGCGGCTCAAAATTCTCCAAACTCGCCCCCACCTTCTGGAACTCTCTCCCGGCCCACCTCAGATCCTCCACCCAATACTCTCACTTCCGACTCTATATTCAGTTTGTTATGTTTAGCTTTCAAATAATTAGCTAATACTTTCCCTGCTTTATTCTGACCCCCCATAACATTTTGCACTGGATTTTAATGAATATGCTGAAGCATTCTCTGCGGATGCCTTTTTAAACTGAAATTTGGCTTTTATGAGTTCAGATTTAGAAGAGTAATAAGAGTGTTCCAATCTCTTTATCTTGTCTAGGAGGGTTTTTGTGAATTCTTTGAATTTTTCAAGTTTTTATGGTTTAACTCTTTTATTGAAATTTCAGAAAAGACAAAACAAAAGGCCCCCAATTGTCCCATCAGGCTGAGCAAGACAAGCTCCAGTGCAATAAAGACAAACAAACCCGGTGTCAGAAGGCGTTGATCAGCAATACAGGTCACATAAAACATCCCAAAGCAAAGCATCATGGCCCACTCCCCTCCCTCTCCCCTCTGTCCAGAACTCAAAAGATGGACCCCTCTAAGGAAAAGGGGGAAAGGTGATCTAGTCAACAGTACGTGGCTTTCCATTTGCGCGCCGGTGCCTTCCGTTCTGGGATTGGGGTATCTGCCAAACAAAGAAGGTGTAGGTATCATGGGGAACTCAGCTTGCGGAACTCCCCTGTGAGCAGTGTCAAAAAGGGCCGCCACAAGTCCGGAAATTCTTCCCCCCTCCCGGCCTGCACAAGGGATAACTTCTCCATGCCGAGCACCATCCACAACCTGTGCAGCCAGCCCGTGTGGGGGGGGCCTGTGGGGTTCTCCAGTGTGCAAAGATGTTTTGCATAGCTGATCCTAGTGCGATTGTAATAAGGCGGCCCATCCGTGACTTCAAGGGATACATCAAGGCGTTGGGTAGCCCTAGTAGAATGTATGCTGGGAACCGAGCGAGTTGGGTGTCTAGATGGGAGTCTATGTCATCTAAGATGGAACTCCAGTACCCATGTAGGCGGTCGCAACTCCACAGCAGATGTTCCAGCGTGCCACACTCCCCACACACTCTCCAGCAGCGGTTGCTAATGCGGGGGTCGAATTGATGAAGGCGTTCAGGAGTATGATACCAGTAAGTGGCCATCTTGGTCAGAATTTCGGTCAGACCTGTGTGATATGCGGAGTGTCCAGCACTGTGGTATATGCAATGCCATTCTTTGGGTGTGAGTGCCCTCCCCAACTCCCACTCCCACCGACACCTACCAGCATTGTATGTGTAAATGTTCGTTGTAAGAAGGTGTTGGTATAGGTCAGAAATCAATTTTTTGTCGGACGTGCAAGTGACTAGCCACTTCTCTTAGGGAGTAAGATGGCGTTGCGCTCCTGGCTTAACCTGCGGGTGAAGAGCCCAATGACGCACCTGTAAGTAGGATAACCTGTCACCCTCAGGAATGCCATAGCCTTCTTTCATCTGTTGATAGGAGAGGATACCGCTCAGATAAAAGAGATGTCCCAGGGCCCTACAAGGGGAGCGCCACCACATCACAAATGCCTTAGGATCGAGGCCCGGGGTGAAGTCAGGATTGGCGAATAGCGGCATCAGAGGGGAGGGGAAGGACGTTAGCTCATGTTTGGTGGCCACCTGGTCCCACACCTCCATGACCGTGCCAGTGATCTGGGACGCGTAAAGGTTGAACGACCAATGGTGCTTGGGGAGAAAAGGGATCCCCTGTAAGGGCATAACCGCAACTGCTTGGCCCTGGAAGAGCCAATTCTTGCCAGATTCCAGTTTGTGCCATTCCACTAGGCTGTGTCGCGTAAAAGTAGAGTTGCAGATCAGGTACCCCTACAACACCATGTTCAGGCAGAAGGATTGCGATGGCGTGCTTAAAGCGTGGACGTCGACCCTGCCGAATGAAACGCGCCAGCTCAGACTGTGTCTGTTGGATCCAACGGGTGGACGGACGGGAAGGGTTTGAAACAGATAAAGGATCTGTGGCAGGAGTGTCATTTTAGTGGCAGCTATCCTCCCTAACCAGGAGAGGGAGTGGCGCTTCCATCTCCGGAGTTCTCCGCAGAGATGTGTGCGAAGCCTAGCGTAGTTTGCCTCCATGGTAGCTGGGATGGAGTAGCCGAGGAGGACACCCAAGTAGGGGACCGTGGTGCTAGACTACTGTATAGAATGTTCCTCTTGCACCTCGGCCATCGTCTCGGGTGACAGGGAGATATTGAGGCCAATTGACTTATCTGTGTTAATCTTGAACCCAGAGGCAAGCGCGAAGCTGTGCAATTCCGTAAAGAGCGTACGAAGAGATTGGACGGGGTCGGTGAGGGAGAGTAAAATATCATCAGCGTACAGGCTGATCTTGTGTATGTCCCCCCAAATTTGATTCCTTTGATTACGTGGTGTTGCCGGATCCTGTGCGCTAATGGCTCCATGTAAAGGGCAAACAGGATCGGGGAGAGCGGGCACCCCTGCCTGGTCCCCCTGCCAATCGGGAAGCGAGAAGAAGTGTGTCCATTAACGCGCATCGTGGCATTTGGGAATCTGTAGAAATTTAAGATACAAGTGCAGAGAACTTCCCCTAGACCAAAGAGGTGCAGGACCTGGTCCAAGTAGGGCCAGTGCACCCTGTCAAAGGCCTTTTCGACATCTATGGCAAGTAGCATGCAGTCTGGTTGCATACACGACCCAGCTTCGATGAGGTGGAGGACTCGTCTCGTACTGTCGCTGGTTTGGCTCTGAGGTATGAAGCCGTCTTGGTCCGGTTCCACCAGCTGAGGCATATAGGGTGCTAACCGGTTTGCCAGAATGTCTGTGTATAATTAAAAATGGATGTTTAAAAGTGAGATGGGTCGGTACTAGCTGCAGCGGGTTGCTTCTCGTCCAGGTTTTGGTATAAGCGAGATTGCAGCTTCTAAAAGTTCGGCTGGGATCGCGCCAGGCTGGTCAAAAGAGTTAAAAAGATCCCGCAACAAGGGTGTTACCTGATGGCAAAATGTTTTGTAAAAAATTGCCGGGTACCCAGCTGGGCAGGGAGATTTCCCAAGTTTCAGACGTGAGATCGCTGACACTACCTCCTCAAGGCCAATGGGTCTGTCCAGGAAAATCCACCTGTGCCGGGTTCAGGGAGGGGAGGCACACCCCCTAAAGGTATCCCTGACCAGCTTGTTGGTCAAAGGTGTCACTGGTGTAGAGGGACTCATAAAAGGCCCCAAATGTCTCTGCCATTGCCGCTTCGTCCGACACTAAGTCATCCCGGGCGGTCTGTATGGCCTGTACCCCTTGTCTCTGGCGCTGCTCCCGCAGCTTGTTTGCCTACAGGCATCCGCATCTGTCCCCCCGTGTAGTAGGCCTGTCGAAGGCGGAGGGCCGCATATTCCGCTTTGTCCTGATCTAAAGCAGCTAGCATTTTCCTCTCCACGCACATTTTTTACGTTTTTAGAGACATAGCCAATAATAAGGCCTGTGGCGGTTGGTTTGAAAGCATCCGATACCACATGAAAAGGCAAACTATCAGATTGATTAAATAAAAAATATTCATTAGAGAATGAAACAAAAGATGAATTAAATGGAGGATCCAAAAGTAAAGCATTGTTGAAACGGCATTTCCGAGGTGTATTGGGCTTTTGCAAAACACCAAGTTGAATAGTAATGGGACAATGACTTAGAAAGAACATGTGAATAACTGAAGATCAGGGTCTGCAGCACACACAGGATTAGCGGAGCCTAGTTGTGCTGAACCCATCTGGAGGAATCTTTGATACTCAGAGGAGTGTTACCTGGGCTCAATCTACCAATTACATGACAGCAGGACCAGACTCCTAGACGAATAAAATGACTACGGATTGGGATGTTTCTTTGCAACAGCAAGGAATGTCAAATGCATCACATGTGAGTGATGGCTTCCTTTCCCAATCCACGGAGTTGTCACTTTACATCGTCACTTCTGGACGGCACCATGCCGGGAGGTGGGCGCACAGACTCCACCCCCAGTCTGAGGGCGAGTAATCGGGCTTTATCTACAACAGATAAGTACAAGTAGTGTAATTCTGTGGCATGCTGGGGATGTAAGAGTTAATCACTGACCCGGCATAGGAGAGTTTACTCAGTGATGCCATGTCCTTTAGTCTTGAAAGTTTTATAGCTGGAGATGATTTTAAATACCCCCTGTGAATAGTGCTTGCCCCATGCCTCAGTTAGTTTGTCATCAAGGTAGTGCTGTTAGGACAAAGTGGAGATTGCGCCTGCTATTTGGAGCCAGATTAACCCATGCATGGAATCTTGCGGAACAGGACTGAGCCTATGACAGACGTTTAACATGCATCTGCAATGTAATAGGTCTCGCATTTGCGAGAGTTAGAGCTATTGGTGTTGTAAATGGTAATGTCTTTTAGCACTGTGTTTTCGTTTAGCGTGTTGTGGATGTTTGTGGTGTGGAGTGGAATTGTTATTTGTGGAATTGTGTGGGTATAGTGCATTTGTGTAGTGGAATTATGTGGCATGCGAAGTGGCGAATGAACTCCAGACAGGGGACCAGAAAGAGTGTGTGAGAAAGAGTGAAAGAAGTGTATAGCAAGGCACAGCTATGTAAAAAGTGAGTGTTTATGTATGCAGAATACACCCTTAGAAGACGAGGAGAGCATGAGCTTGAGTGACTCAAACCTTGAAAATGTACAGGAATGATATTGTGCGGAAAGACCACATGAAAGACCTGAAGTGAACCCACTGAGAGACGTGGGAGGGTAAATGAGAGAGAAAGATGACAGATGGTATGAGAAAGGGAGAGACAGAGAGATTGAGAGAGACAGAGAGAGAGGGAGAAAGCAAGCGAAAGAGAGGGAGGGAGAGAGAGGGAGAAGAGAGAGCAAGAGACAAAGAGAGAGGGAGAGAGAGAGAGAGAAAGATGAGAGAGAGTGTTAGCGAAAGAGAGGAGGAGGGAGAGAGAGAAGGAGAGACAGAGGGAGAGAAACAGTGGGACAGAGGGAGAGAGAGAGATATAAAAGAGAGAGAGAGAGAGAGAGAGGGAGAGACAGAAAATTAGAGAGAAAAAGAGAGAGGGTCTGGGAGAGAGGGAGATAGAGAGAGAAAGAAAGAGAGAGAGGGAGAGAGAGAGAAAGAGAGGGAGAAAGAAAGGGAGAGAGAGAGGGCAATAAAGAGAGGGAGAGAGAGACAGAGACAGAGAGCAAGAGAGAGAGAGAGAAAGAGATAAGAGGGAGAGAGAGAGAGAGAGAGAGAGAGAGAGAGAGAGAGAGAGAAAGAGAGAGAGGGTGAAATAGAGAGCGAGATAGAGAGAGAAACGGAGAGGGGGAGAGAGACAGAGACAGAGAGCAAGAGAGAGAGAGAGAAAGAGATAAGAGGGAGAGAGAGTGAGAGAGAGAGAGAGAGAGAGAGAGGGAGAGAGAGAGAGAGTGAGAGAGAAATAGGGGTGAGAGTTCTCCGGGGATGGGGAGGCTAGAGGTGGACTAGTGCACAGCGCAAGGAGTTACTGGAAGGTAGCATGCATGAGCAGGTATTATAGGAGATAGGGAATGTGAGGGAGAGATGAGAGGGGACACAGAGACTGCAAGATGAAAATGGGTAGTGGAAGTGTGAGGGAGAGATGAGAGGGGCAGTAGGTGTGTTGTGGAGAGATGACAGAGTTGGGGGTAGTGTGAGGGAGATAAGGGTGGCATTTGAATTGTTTTTTGTGGAATTGTGTAGCGTGGAGTTGTGTAGTGGAAATATGTGGCTTGGTGTGTGGTAGAATTATGTGGATAGTAATTAAATGGTAATAAACAGTATTCTGTGTGATGACATTTTGTAGTGCAGTGGCCAAGATGGTGGTTGCACAATTAGAAGTGATATCCGCAAAAGAAATGTCCTCCTGCCTGCGGAGGTAACTACGGGGACCAATCCTCTGCTAGCACTCTGCACTTCAATATTCCAACCACCAAAGCAAAGTTGCATCCATTCTCTCGTCACTTACTGTATGAAATCATCGGTGAGCGCAGTGGTCAGCGGTCAGAGGAGTCGGCAGCAGAGGAGCACGGCAGCAGGTAGCTGAGAAGCCACAAGAGAAGGGGGGCAAAAGTCGGCGCTCTTGGGTACCCGCCGCTTCCCGCTGTACTCTGCCGCCCTTCTTCCGTAGCACCGGAACCGGAGCAGGAGAAACGGCCGGAGAAACGGCCCAGCTCCCAGCTCCCTCGCTTCGAGGTCTCAGCATTCCCGGCTGAAGGATTGAGCACAGGTTCACAGGAGCTTCACCCCCGAGGCGTCTTGGCGACTCGGCTCGGCGTTGAGGTATGAGGCGGAGGAGGAGGGGAGGACACAAGCGCGGCCCACTTTAGAGGCGGTAGCTAAGTAAGAGCCCGGGGAGCGGATCGAGGGAGGCTGTCTTACTAGGTTTTTTCAGACTGCGGTCCCCCTGTGTGCTCCGCTTATTGCCCCCCCCCCCGCACGGACCAAAACGGATCAAGCCAGTACCTCGCTTCGTAATCAAAGCTGCCCAGCTAACAATACAAAATCCAAGGGCAAGGGCAGGTGCAAATCGAATCCCGTGGGGGACAGCAGTCGCTTACCAATCTATCGGTTTTTGTCATCCGCCTGCCCATCACCACCACCTACCACCACAGTCACAAAACCTCAATCAGCAATCTAGCTTGTAAACCAACTTGCAAAACCAACCATCACAAAAGATAAGAGATAAAAGAAGGATAGTTCCGACCCAGCAACAGTACACCGACAGAACCCGCAACCCTGGTTTCCCCTCAAAACGAAAGGAACAATCACACCGCTCAAACTTGAAGTATCTTGATCATGAGATCCGGGAAGATACGAGGCGAGGAAAACCCAGCTGAAAAACTACAGGCAAAGAAAAAAAAGGCCAAGGGGGACCCTCCGGGCACCATCAACGAGGCAGAGGATGGGCCCGCCGTAGGCGAGGGTAAAAGCCCCAAGAAGCCGGTCCCGGAGGGACAAGGCACCAGTCCAACAGACCTCGCAAAAGCCCCTCCCGGCTCGATTCTCCAACGTGATAAACCCGGAGTGCAGAGCCCTGATGTGGAAGCCAAGGGGCTCCACAAGGTCAGCACAGTCTGTAGCCCCATAGCCAAGAACAAAGAATTATCGGATCACGACGCCACGCCACTATTGAGCCATAAAGTTAAAGCTCAAGCCACACACTCCAAATCAAGCAAACGGGCATTGATTACAGACTTTCTTAAAGTCTGTCAAAGACTCTCCACTGGGAATGGAACGGAACTTCCTCCACATGATGCTAGCTCCAAATTCAACAGTACTCAGCGCAAAGCGCTCAATGAGGTCACGAACAAAGGCGTCATATCGCCAGCATCACCATTACTTCACATAAGGTGTTATAGCGAAACTCGCAATGCCTTTAATACCAAAACAAGAAGGATCTCTGGGAGTGGGGGATCTGGTCCTCCTGGGTCGTATGACCAAATTACCCGACAACTAGCCAACGGCTCAGACCAAACCAGGGGGTACCTAATTCCCAAGTCTCAACAAACAGCTCTTATATCACCGGTTCGTGCCTTAGTCCATTGGACCCCGGACGCAAGCAATGATTCGGTCTTTCTAGAGCAAAGCCCACAATCCATCCAGAAAACGACCCCGATAACAACCGAGGTACGCCCTTCGGAAACACAAACAGTAAACTGCATTCAAAACCCGCTGCCATCGAAAAATTCTCCAAGTAAACCGAGCTGCCAGCCCATATCAGCACTAGATAAAAAGCATCACCTTCCATCTGTTGGATTAGCTTAGCGACAGAAGAAACCGATGCCACCAAACACAGTGAGACATCAAACCCACAGGTAGAAAACGTAACCGCAAGTGAGATCGGAGAAACGGAATGGAACGGAGAAACGGAACAGAGTATGCGTCAGCTAGTAGCTCAATATGATCAAACGCCTGCCAAGGAGGAAGGCAACGTCAAAAGGTCATCGTTAAGGAGTGCGCAACTGTGCGAGTATCGCAATCAACTAGATCCTTCTGCGCATCCTTTTACCTCACCCAAGCTTACCCATATACAGGGGGAAACACCAGAGAGCACCCAAACGGCCTCCATTTGGCCACAACTATTAAAGACAATGGAACCCATAGGCATCGCTATGTCCTACCATGCAGACAAATTGGACACGCAAGTCGACCTTTTGGCCTTTCACGTTCAGGGCATTGAATCAAACTTAAAAGATTTAAACAATATGATCATGAAGGTGCAACTCAACAAGGACTCCACCTTCTATACTTGCCACTGCTCAGACATAATAGACAAACTGGCCACAGTACCAAGCCTGATGACGCAGATATTGGGGGTTGTCACGGAATCCTCAACGGACTCACTTATGGCAACAACTACAACTACAACCATAAGACAAGCAACCAGTCAACAGCACGCTAAAGAGGGTCCAGGCAGGCCGCCTGAGGTTAGCAGCGGCGAAGCAAGCTTGGAAACACAGGACCAATCATATCCCTCCACCTCTAATGATATCACGACGCCAGCAAGTGCACACGAACACACTCTAGTTGACCACGGAGAGGAAGCATATTCAACTCAGGCGTCCCCACAAATTGCGGGACTCAGTTCCAATCCTACTGTTCAGGTACATGCGCTTACTAAAAGGGAAAGGAAGCGCCAAAGGAAAGCTAGAAAAGCAAAAGCACACAGGCGAGTCCCATCATCAAAGCCTCTAAAAAAAACAACAACGATCTTAGCAACATCAAAGATAAACAGCAGTTAGAGGGTGCCCCACCTCAAATTTGAACAACCCCATAACAAGGGTCTACCTTAAAAGGCTTACCCCTTGACAAGGAAAAAACCACCCCAAAAAGAGCCACAAATTGCACAAATTCAATCCAGAACGCAATAAAAGCGTTCAGCATCTTTAACCCACCCAGAGAAAAGCCATATTGCAAGTCATCAATTGACGAGCAAGTCATTAACACAATTATCAAGCGAAGAAAAAGTTCAAAGGATACCATCTTATCCAGTCAAGTATCAGAAAACAAAAGACAAGTTGGCATAGATAAACCCGTAAAGATCAAGGAACCAAAGCCACGAAACCTGCAGGAGGGAGAAACACAAGCTCCAACAGTCCTAGTCCTCAATGAACAAGCAACCACGAGCAGTGCACAGCCAGTTAACCAGCGCACCTTAGAGCCAAAGATGGACTGGGAAGGAATGTCTCCCCCAATCATCAAAGAGAGCAGACGACCAAAAATTCAAAAGCGGCATATTTTAAGCAATAAAATTGAGCTAATCCCGAACTACTGCTCAAGAGGGACCCATGACATCTTGAACAGAGGGGCAATCTTAAGACTCCTAGAGGAATTACCAGGCCTGAGTTATTTAAAATCATGCGATTTGGAATCAGTAGAGTTTAAACCAAACCCTTTCCAACCAGGCTCCGATTCCACGATAACAACCTGGACTGATCATATTGTCACAGAACTAATCCTGACCCACTGGGAGGATTTTGCCTCATGGGGTATTGATCTAAAAAAGTGGAGCCAGCTCGATATCCCAGTCCGTTGCGGAAACAAAATCCAAAATGAGGCCTCCTAAAAAACGCTAAAAGACAGCATAGAAGAAGAAGGCCACCAACTTAGGCAAATTACAATCACGATTGCCCGTCAGGTGAATGACCTGTCTGAAAGGCACCAACATGCCCCTCTGGTATCAACCCATAGGAACACAGACTGAACCAACAGCAGACCAAGAGTTGGGAAAGAGCAGGGCTGTACGCTCTGTTCATGGAGCGTCAATGGTCTAAAAGCAAAGCTGGAGGAAGAAGACTTTACAGAGTTTATCACTCAATTTAAAATACTAATGCTCCAGGAAACTTGGCAGACTAAAAACACGCCTCTTGTGGGATACAAAGAATTCTTTACACCAGCACATAAGGAGGCCCACTCCGGCAGGGCAAAAGGAGGCCTATCCATTTTCGTATCGACGGACCTTCTATGGCAACTCAGTCACATTGACCTAGATTCTACATGGATGCAATGCGTTAAAATTGAAATTTCCCCAAATATGGGCCTCCTGATCATGAACCTCTATATGCACCCTGGCGGAAAACATAAGGGGAAGAGGATAAAACAACTAGTTACTGCAATCAACGCGCTAAAGTCCACCTATCCAAGCGAAAACATGCTCATAACAGACTTTAATATGAATCTAATTTAATGTCAGGAGGGAAGCCTCCCCACCCACATTGTCCCTCGGCAGGGCAACCTTTGCAGACAAAGTGCAATAGGAAGGAAATGCGCCATGGAGTTGGAAGCCCTCCAATTGTACACCTTAAATGGTAGGGGTCATCTGGATACACCAGCTGCCCTAACAAGGGTTTTTTCAAAATTCAGGATCAACCATAAACTATACCTGGCGGACCCCGACCTATTCCTTTACATCAGAGACTTCCATATCCAGGAACATGGGGAAAGCGATCATTTCCCGCAGACCTTCACCCTGACAATTGAAGCAAAAAAGTCTGAGCAAGTGCTGCCTCTATCCTTGAACACCCAAATCTTCAACTTACAATGGCTAAATTGGAATGAAGAAAATCTCTCCAATCTAATGGCGTCATGCCATGCATTGCTTTCACCATCTGACACACCAAAGGACATAATCAAGATCTGGGAGTCCTTTGTAGCTGACTTAAATAAGAAATTCCAATCTAACCATAGAGGACAAAAAGCCATAAGAAACAGAGGAGGGAAATGGTACACCCCAAAGCTGCGACAACTAAAAAGGCAAATGAATGCATTTCTCAGGGCTGAACGCAAAAAGGATCCTCACTTCTCACAACAAGCTCTGAAAATAATTGTAGCCTTAAAAAAGAGCTAAAAAGAGAGACCAATCTGGCCAAGAGAATACATAGGGAAAAACTAGTGTGTACTATACTCCATGCTAGTAAGCTGCAGAACTCTAAAGACTTTTGGGCAAAAATAAACTTCAGGCTCAACGGTAAACATCGGCAGTTCAACTCAGACATGACTGACCAGCTTTGGTGTAGCCACATCGATTTATTATACAACTTCACACTTGATGCATCATCTGACACTAAAGTTGCACCTCTTCCGGAGTATGACCTGTCAAGCCTGAGAACAACAACAGACTCAAAGCCCGCTGACCCTAAAGCTACCTGCGAACTGCCAATAACAAAGCATACAGGTGACACCGACCTGATGACACTAACGCAGGTCTTTAACACTATAAAATTATTGAGAGCAGATGGAGCTCCTGGACCAAATGGTCTCCCCAATGCCCTATTCAGGAAAGACCCCACGTTCTGGGCCAGTCAATTACTCCCTTTATTTTGTCATAGTGTAAAGACCGGAAACATTCCCGAATCGTGGAAGGGCAGCATTTTACATCCAAAACACAACTACAGGCTAATAGCCTTAATAGATGTGGAGGCAAAGATCTATGCGTCAAATTTACTGGAAGAACTGGAGGCTTGGGTAAGCAGCATAGGGCTAATCCCCCTGACTCAAACAGGCTTTCGCCCAGGAATGGGCACCCTCACCAACTTATCTGCAATAACCCTAATAGCGAAAAGGGCAATTGATAACTCTAACTTACTGTACACTTGTTTTTTGGACTTAAAAGTGGCCTTTGATGAAGTGCCAAGATCTAAACTCTGGGCCAAAATGAAAGCCTGGGGTGCACCGCCAAAGCTAATGGGAGCAATCATAGATCTGTATTCACAGACCTGGGTCCAAGTGAAAAAAGGAGATGGGCGATGCCTGACAAAGAAATTCCGCACACTTAACAGCTCAAAACAAGGCTGCGTATTTGCACCCTGTCTTTTCAAGATTTACACTGCGGACCGAGAAAGCGATCTACGCTCTATTCAGGGAGATCCACCAAAATTGGGTATTTTACCCATAATGAGTCTACAATACGCAGACGACATTGTGCTTTTGTCAAAAACTCCTCTCGGCTTACAACGTATGATCTCTAAGCTCGCGTTGTATCTCTCGAATGCACAACTGACAATAAATCTTAAAAAAAAAAAATGTCTTATGTTTTTCTGGCTGTCGCAAGAAAAGACAAAAATTTGTCTGGAAGATAAACTCCACCACACTAACTCAGGTAGACCAATACAAATACCTGGGCATCTTACTGGACCATCAACTAAAATATAAACAGGACTTGGAACAGGGAAAATCAAAAGCTAAACAGCTCCAATTTGCCTTTAAAACTGTCCAAAAACATCTATGCGGAAATTCCACTACACACATTCTAAAGATCGTAGCTGCTAAATTCTTGCCATCACTCACATACAGCTCTGAGATGATGGCAACCTGGGACTCCACAGCGCTAAACCTCGCCCAATCTAGCCTCTTCAAAAACCTTTTTTCAATCCCGCATTATATTTCGCAATCCCAAATACGCTTGGAATACGGTCTACGGTCTGGAATACTTGTGGAGAAGTGTGGCTCAGGGGTTAGAGGCGGCAGACCCGGAAGCTGAGATCGGCCCTGGACCAGGGTTCAATTCTCAGCCCCGACGGGGGTTGGGCTCAATAATTCCACGGACTCGATAATTCTCGCTCCGGTGCCTACTCGACTCACGGGTTCACACTCTGCGACTCTGGGCAATAGCTTGCTTAATCTCCACAACGGCCCCTCGCGGCGGGATGCCTGACTTTCACCTTGTGGATACCCTGCCGGGGTATCTCACAAGGGAATACCAGGATGGGTTCCCTAAGCAAGCGCATAGATGCCTGCGATGTGGGCGATTTGCGCTATATAAATACATTTACATTTACATTTACAAATGAGCTCCCGGCAAGACAAGGAGCCCTCGTCAAATACTACTGGCGAATGAGGGACGCAGAAGATCACTCCCTGGCTCATCTGTGTTGGCTGGAAGTGGGAAAACAGGCAGGACTTCCCAATTCTATATATAAGTCCCTCAGGCAAGCGCTTCAATCATTAGCACTGGAAGAATCCTGGCTTGCACCCATGACTTACACTGCTTTCAAACAGCGAACTAACAATGCAATCAAACAAGCGTCACTATTAATGGACAAAGCTGCAGTGGCTGGTAAAAGCCACGCCTGGATTGTTCTGCCATCATACACCCACTTGAAGCCCCATCCATATTTGCAAGACTGCTTCAGGGATCATTATAAAAGGAAACTAAGATTGTTAAGGTTGGGCTGCTTAGTGAGTAAAGATCTCACCCCCAAATGGCTACAGTCGTGGCCAACTTCGGACTGCCGCCTTTGTAACAACGGCGCAGAGTCATTACTGCATCTAATATGTATATGCCCTGCACTTCAGAAACTAAGGAAAGTGCTTCTGTTACCACTCTTAAAAGTCGCTCAGGTGAGAACCTGCAGGGCGGCCGTCATCATATGCCTCCGTGGGTCTTGGATAAAACTACCTTGCAATACTATTAAATTTTGGAGCATGCTGCTCAAGAGCTGGGAAACAAGGCAGCAATCAAAGAGAACTCAGGATAACAGGTCTGGACAAAGCCGGCCATGGACTCACCTTTAATTTCCTAACGGACTTTCTTTTGTTTCCATTTCCGAGCACTTCAATTCATGTCACAAAAGTGTACCTTGATCCAACTTACATTGCCTCCCAAGTTTTACTTTCCCCCTTACACTACCTTTTGAAAAGTCTGTGTAATTTGATGTCACAAAAGTGTACCCTGATCCAACTCATAACACTTCTCTAAGTTTTACTTGTCCCCTTAGACCACTTTCCTGAAAAGCCCGTGTAATTTTATATTCTTTTTTCTTTTCTTTTCCTTTTTGTTTTATTTTGACTTGAAGCTGATTTTGGGATATATGACGTTACCACGCGTACTTTTAGCACGCATACCATTACCACGGATTTTTTGCAACGCAGGTCATGTTACAACGGATACCCTTACAACGCAATACACTACAACGCACATACTATTACAACGCATACCATTACAACGTAAGTATAGGTAAGTATATATATATTTAAAAAAATTAGTTTTGTAATATTTAATTTAATTATTCATTAATTTATTTCAAATAATTATTTTTTTAATATTTAATTTAATTATTCATTATTTAATCATTAAATAATTACATTAATGAAATTATTTTTAATTGTAATTTTTTTAAAATATATATTAAAAATACCCCTGTACCCCAAAACGCAAACCCAGCCCTGAAACCTAAAAATACCCCTGTACCCCAAAACCCATACCCAGCCCTAAAACCTAAAAATGCCCCTGTACCCCAAAACCCAAACCCATCCCTGAAACCTAAAAATACCCCTGTACCCCAAAACCCAAACCCAGCCCTGAAACCTAAAAATACCCCTGTACCCCAAAAACCAAACCCAGCCCTAAAACCTAAAAATACCCCTGTACCCCAAAACTCATACCCAGCCCTAAAACCTAAAAATACCCCTGTACCCTAAAACCCATACCCAGCCCTAAAACCTAAAAATACCCCTGTACCCCAAAACTCAAACCCAGCCCTAAAACCTAAAAATACCCCTGTACCCCAAAACCCATACCCAGCCCTAAAACCTAAAAATACCCCTGTACCCCAAAACCCAAACCCAGCCCTAAAACCTAAAAATACCCCTGTACCCCAAAACCCATACCCAGCCCTAAAACCTAAAAATACCCCTGTACCCCAAAACCCATACCCAGCCCTAAAACCTAAAAATACCCCTGTACCCCAAAACCCAAACCCAGCCCTAAAACCCAATACCCCAATACTTACCTATAAACTTACCTAAACTTACGATGTAATGGTATGCGTTGTAATAGTACCTGCGTTGTAAAAAAATGCGTGGTAAAGGTATCCGTGGTAATGGATCCTGCATTGTAATGGATCCGTGGTAACGGCACTGCGTGCTAAAAAATCCATGGTAACAGTTACATACCCTGATTTTGTGTTGTTTTAAAGATGTAAACATTGACCAAATGGTGGTACGCTCCACCCTTTTATGATTTTATTATAAATCAAATAAAAGTATTATTGATTGATTGATTGATTGTATGAAATCATGAGCATTACTTATCTTCATGCCACCCAGACACTGGCAGCACTGTGCAGCCTGCAATCAATGTAGAGGTCAGGTTCCTTCAATGAAACAGGTCCATTTCTCAACAATGTCCACAAGGCACATGTAAACAATGCAGCCACATTTTAAATTTCTTGTTTTTCTTCATGTTATATTGCCTATGAATGTATACTTTTTCAGATATTGTGTTTCTGTAGTTTTTTGCTTTGCAACGTATGACTCTTGTATAGCGCAAACTGTGTATAGAGCTGTTTTTAGATGGCTGGGTTAGTTCAGGTTGTTGGAAGATGTTTACAGGGGGCGCAGTTGTGTTTCAAGGTAAGAAGAGAGAGAAGAGTGAGTTAGAGCCTGGTGAAGGGGGAAAACCAAGAAAGTATGTGCAGAAGACAGGGTGAAAAGTCAGTGTCAATCAGTCTGTCAACCCACTTTATTCCGCTAACAAAAGCCAGAAAAGTACACAACAAACAACAATTATCATACAAAGACTACATACAGTCATTTAAGTACATTTTGGGTTCAGGAGAATACAAACAATAAAAAATACAGATAAAAAGTGTCCTTTAAATAATTGATCTGGCAATAAAAACAGTTATATCAATATATAAAATCAAACAACATTTTAAGGTTTCCCTTTCTTCCTATGTCTAACTGCCGCTACCAAGAAATTTGCTACATTAGAAATCTCCTAGGGTTATTTAACAACTGCAAATATAAAAATGCAGGTCTAGCTTGCCCAAACCCCCTTCCTTTTAAAATTGGACCTAAAAACGTTCTCCTCATGGAGCTAAAATGCTCGCTAAACATAATAGAATGAATGGTGTCCTATGTTGTAAAATTGTCACCTGTAGAGGGGCCTAAGTCATTTACCCTACTCCACCCCTGTACATCTACAAAAGACAGTGAATAAGATTAAAACGAAAACCGGTTAAAAGAAATGGGTGAAAAGGCTTTATAACAATTTATAGGTACAATCCTATACATGGGACTGTTTTTACCATGAAATGAGGTTTCAATGTAGGTTTCACAATCTCCAGTGCCTCTCTCTGCAAATCTGAGGGTAAAAAATTGTACTTTAACCCACACCAGGTCCTCCTTCACTATCTTTTCGGGGGGGAAAAAAGTTCAGTTCGTCCCAATTTACCTAACACTGACTCTACATATTGTATCCATTGTATTTTACTTACATTGTCCAGCGCTACACAGTCCCTGACAATTTCTCTGTTCAGTGTCAGTTCTGTATTAATCCATGTCTTGAGCCATCAAACCACTGGTTGTATGCCAATACAACGCTGCCTTTTACCCCGCATGCCATTACAACGCGGGGATTACAACGAAATTCGTTACAACGACTTTCGCTGGAGGGCGCTGGATAGTGGAATAGTTTAATTTTCTATTCCAACTCCAGCCCACGTTGACAGTAGGGAAGGTGTTGGATAGAAAATTAAACTATTCCCTATCCAACAGCGCCCTCCAGCGAAAGTCATTGTAACGACTTTCGTTGTAATACCCGCGTTGTAAGGCAGTGCGGGGTAATCCCTGCGTTGTTATGGTGTTCCCCCTACTGGACCCAACTCAATTAGGTC
Organism: Lissotriton vulgaris; assembly: GCF_964263255.1. Lineage (NCBI taxonomy): Eukaryota > Metazoa > Chordata > Amphibia > Caudata > Salamandridae > Lissotriton > Lissotriton vulgaris. Next base: position 170,045 of record NW_028253262.1, read on the forward strand.
CTCGACAAAACCACTATCCAACTCTTGATGAATATCATAGGTGGGGTAGATTGGGGAATCACCAGTAGGTATCTCATACATTTATTTTCAACTTGCTGAAGTTCTACCACTGATTTATATCCCCAATCGCAGACCCATACCTTGCTGTAGAAATACTTTTAGATCTAAAGATTTTGAGCAGAGCTTCAAGGGTCTTCACACCTAGTCGAGATACAAAACCTTGTATAGCAGCTATGGACCTAGACATTGCATGTTTTTTCGCCCTTAATTGGGGATTCCAGGAGCCTCTCTCTTCGAATAAAACTCCCAAATAAGAGAAAGAGAAAACCCTTGACAACTCAGCCCCTTCACAAAAAAAAGATTGGAATATTTGCGGCTTTTGCCTCTTTATCATTATGTGTGATTTGGTTTTATTAACAATACAGTCCAAAGATTGCATGAAGGACCCAAACGAATCCTAAAGTCTCTGCAAACCAACTGCAGTGCGGACCAAAAGAACCGCATCATCAACGTAAAGGAAACCAGGAATAACCCTGTCTCTTATACGTGGAATGTCTAAAGTGGCAGTGCTAAGGAAGGTATTTCAAATTATTTATATATAATATAAAAAGAAAAGGGGCTAAAATATACCCCTGCTGTACACCTTTATTAAGTTTCAAGTGCTTAGTGCATGAACCATCTTGGGTAACTCTAACTCTAGCATAACGATCCTTATGAAGATCTGCTAAGAAATAGACAAAGCAACGGTCCATCCCCATACCTATCAATATTGTCCATAACTTTGATCTATTTACTAGATCGAAGGCTGAGGATAGATCCATGAAGGCCAGCTGTAACGTACCTTGTTTTGTCACTGTGTATTTCTCAGCTAAAAGGTGCAAATTTTGACACTCATCTATAGTGCTCCTACCTTTTCTAAAACCATATTGAGAATTTAAAATGACTCTACCTAAAACCTTAACCACAAAATTAATCAGGGAGATAGGTCTACAACACCCTTGATCACCTCTCTGCCCCTTTTTAAAACTGGAATAATGGTAGAGAGAGACGAAGACGACAGAAATCCCTGCGTACTGGCTGTGTATTAAAGAATTTGGTTATACTCGTTTGTAGTACTTTATTCGATAAGAAATTTATCATAAAAGTAGGTACAATTTCATTTATAAAATATTAAAAATACAAAGTGAATATATACATTTAAAAGACCATAAGACATAAAATGCAGTGAAAGTCTTTCCATGATCAACCATATTAATTAGTCGTTGTTTACTAGCTCATTTTCAGCTGGATACATTTTGAACAAATCTGCCAAGCTCTTCCCAAGTACTTTGCTAATCCACAGATGACCATCATAGAAGTTGTGTCCGTTCTCAAAATCCGAAGGGCCATCATGCAATGTCTCACTCCTAGTTCCCTGCATACGAGAAGAAGTGTGGCTCACTGGTTAGAGGAGGCAGACCTGGAAGCACAGGTCAGCCCGGGACCAGGGTCCAATTCCCGGCTCGGCGGGTCTTGAGTCCGAAAATGTCCACGGACTCGACAATTTTCGCTCCGGTGCCTGCTCGATTCATGGGTTCACACTCTGCGACTCTGGGCAATAGCTTGCTTAATCTCCACAACGGCCCCTTGCTGTGGGATGCCTGGCTTTCACCTTGTGGATACCCTGCCAGGGTTATCTCACAGGGGAATACCAGGACGTGTTCCCTAAGCAAGCGCTTAGATACCGGGGCGGTGATTTGCGCTATATAAATACATGTACATTTACATTTACATTTACAGGTTTCAGCCATTTCTTTCTGGCTCCCCAATAGGCGCTACAAGCAAACAGGAAGTGTGCTAGGGACTCGGTGGGATTGGTACATCGTGGGCAAGAAGCTTGGTGGTACACGGAAGATTTCCAGCATTTGGTGAATTCGTTCAGCGGAAGTGTCCCATACCTCAGTTTTAGGTAGAGGGTTCTATCACTAGGTGTTTTAATAAAGTCTAAAAAGGGTTCCAGCTTCTTCTCCGGTTTATGTTCTAGAAACTGGTCAGTTAAAGTGCCCCACCTAGTATCTTTTAGATCCTTGCCTTGCACCCAGCCCCAGTAGATTTTCTTGGGGGGGGGGGGAGACTGGGATAGCCACGCTTCGCTCAGCCCTAGATTGTTAACCAACTCCTTCAGTTTGTTCAGCCTTACGATTTTCTTTGATCCATTCAAATTAATTAGTTCATAGAGTACTGCAGCATAGCTTGCCAACTCTGGTGTCCTTCTTAGACGCACCCAGTACAACAATGGGCGAAGGTAAACTATGTCTTTAATGGATCGCCGCCCCATGTCGTGTAGAAGTGGTTTTAAAGGGGTAGACAGTGGAAGGCCAACTAGATCTCTTAGAAACGTGTTCTCTGCTTTTACTAGGTCTGCAGTCTTGTCAAAACCCCATAGTTCAGACCCATATACTGCTGTGGCCAGAGCCTTCCCATCGTAAACAGCTAAAGCGGGGGCAATGAGTCTGCTGTAGGAGGCTTGATGATCTCTTGAGATAGCCCCTGACACTCCTTTGAGGTTTAAAAGCATTTTGGCTACATGGGTGTCCCATTTCATTCTTTGGTTGACCCTTATTCCCAGGTAGTCAAAAGCATCCACCTCCTCAAGCATGGTTCCGTTGAGGGTGACGTTGATCTTTCTAGGTTTTTTTGTCTGGGATAGTACCATCAGTTTGGTTTTGGTTGTGTTGATGGTTAGGCCTCGTTCTTCGCAGAACAGATGGAACCTATCTAGGAGTTTCTGAAGGCCAGAGGGGGTTTTAGACATCAGGACGGAGTCATCTGCAAAAAGGACGGTCGGTGTTTTTTCTCCCGCCAGGACTGGGGCATTGGCTGGCACCTCTCCCAAATGGTCTGCCACCCCATTTATAAAGAGAGAGAACAGAGTCGGGGCCATCGCACAGCCCTGGCGGACCCCCCTGTTCACTGGTATCCTCCCGGTCAGTTCGCCCTGACCTCCCCATCTTATTCTTGCGTAGGTGCCCTCATGTAGTCTTTTTATCAGCTCCAGGAGATATTGTGGGAGACCCATAGCCCGGAGCACTTCCCACAGTTTGGCACGGGGCACAAGATCGAAGGCGGTTTTGAGATCTATAAAGGCCAGATATAATGAGCCTTTCCCGATGGAAACGGTTTTCCAGTATGTTGCAGCAAATCTGAAAACCTGGTCCATTGTTACCACCTTGCTTCTGAACCCTGCTTGTAAGTGTGTTAAAATTTTTGCCCAGAAATGCTGTGTTTGTTTATATAAATCAACCGGAACACAATCAGGACCAGGGGCCTTATTACTAGTCGTTTGAGTGATAGCCGTCTCCACTTTAGTTTCTGTAAAATTCAATTAAGTGTTTCTCCGATTTCGACCCGGGAAAACAGGAGGGCTCCTCCCGACCTGAGATATTCCATAAATAGTATTAAAATAGGAGTACCACTGATCCTCCATAATATTACAATCCAATGGCGTATTTTTTAGTCCTGTAAGTAAAGGTTTATTACTATAGCCCAAAATCTAGCACTATCCCTATGACCCTCAACCAAAAGCAGGTCGTTCCAGTCCTCATCTTTGATTTCCTGTTTCCGGCGTTTGATCATACATTTATAGGACTGCTTCAGTTGGGTTATAAGAACTCGATCTCTTTGGACCTGCTTCCGGGCAGAAACAAGCTTTTGATGAGCTTTCGAGCAATCCTTATCAAACCATTTCTCACCCACTTTAGTATAGCTTCTACTAGGAGTTGTTAAACCAGACGCCACCTACGCACAGATCTCTTCAAATGCAAATAAAACCTCTACATTCTAATTTGGAGAACTAAGACATATGTTAAAACTCTTTTCAGCTTTATGCATTAAATCTTGAAGGAAAGGCTCTGGAACTACATTAGTCCATTTTAACCTTCGTCCCTGATCTGTGGTCTTTACACATATACGGGTGGGATGTCTTCCCTGGCTCTCTTTAAGGCTGATTACTCAAGAGTAACAGGATTATGATCACTAAATACGGACCATAGAACACCATAATTGATCACTTGAGAAAGTAATACCTGAGAGATAAAAAGACAGTAATAAAAAGTAAGATTCTGTCAAGTAAAATGCAGATGGAGATTTTCAGAAAAATGAAGTGGTGAGAGACTGCAGAGAAAGGTGGACTGAAGGGGAACACGAGAGTGAGGCAATCCTAAAACAGATACCCCTACTAAAGACGAAGCAATATTTTAGGCGGCCGAGTACCTTGAGGTAAAGGAGGCAACCGAAGTATCCCAGGAAAAGTGCTCCTCTTCGGAACAAACTTGACCATTATGCAATCATTACGTTCCCGCTTGGGGCGGAGTCTACCATGAAGAAGCCTCAAGACACCAACAGGCTGGTCTTCATTGTCGATGTCAAGGCTAACAAGCACCAGAACAACACGGCTGTTAAGAAGCTGTATGATAGTATGATAGTGACCTGCTTTTAGTTTAAACTCCAGCAGAGCAACTAAGTCTTTCATCCTTCAGAGAAAGATAGGGGGTATCACATTAAGGTGGTAATGAATCAACCTTTAATTCACACTGCTGGTGGTAAAACTGTGATATAAAGTGCTGTATGATAGTGATGTTGCCAAGGCTTACAACAAAATGTTCAGTAAAAAATCACCAATTGCATTAGCACTTAATGCTGTAAAGACAACTCAGTGAGTGAATTGTTCCCTTTTGACATACTTTTGTGACCTGCTTTTAGTTTAAACCTCAGCAGAGCAACTAAGTCTTTCATCCTTCAGAGAAATATAGGGGGTGTCACATTAGGGAGGTAATGAATCAACCTTTAATTCACACTGCTGGTGGTAAAATTGTGATATAAAGTGCTGTATGAAAGTGTTATCAATGCACTTTTGAAGTGCAGCACGTCACTGAGGTTAGTACAGTTATTCAATGGGCTGTCGTCAATATCTCAAATAGTATTATTAGTAGGATCTGCCACGGGGAACATAAAAGTGATTGAACAATGTTGTTCCTTTTATGAAAGACATAAAAACTAGCCCTGGGCGGCAAATTCTGTTCCGCTCATGGAATTTGTGAGATTTGGGTAATTTGGCATTCCGCGGAGAAAGAGGTACTGCCATAAATTTTGCGATCCGCAGCTTTGTTGAATTTTTTGCTTGTTTGCACTTTCAAAATGCGTGTTCTCGAGATATTTTCCCTGAGCACGCAAACAGCATTTGCGAAAAGGAATAAAGCATTGCGAACGGGCGGAACAACCAATTCCACATGTTCACGGAACTTTACGTGCTTGCGGACAATTTTTACCATTTCGTAGATCTTTGCGCAGCGCGACTACGCAAATTCCGTCCACCACTTTGTGGTGAAACGGTGTCCTCTGCTGGAGAGTGTTCAGTTTGACTCGCATTACATTTGGAATTAGGAGCAGCTGAACAACAAAACCACAGCTTGTTATTACAGATTGAACTGTAGTTTCCAGAGCCCGGAAGAGCGGAATTGTAAAAAAGTAATATAAAATAAACACATTAACGAGTGAGAGAGAGAGGAAAAACAAATGAAATATTTAACAATTTGCTGAACTTATTATGTGTATGATGACACAAAGAAAGGAGTTGGCTTGTCCACATTTTTTAAAATGCTTAGGAACCATTTACATTCTTAAGGGACTGGACGCATCTATTCCTGAGCCCAAGGTGGGCAAGTAAGGATGTTAACTACCAATGTTTGGGCAGCTCTAAGTAGAAGTGTTAATTTGCTTGATTACATTAATACCTTAGTAGTCAATAGAGTAATTGAAAAACAAAAATTGCAAAGCTTTTTTTGTTTAGTAGACTTATGAGGGGGTTTAATAGATAGTGAATTGAGGCTAGGCTATTTGATTCACTGAAAAGCAAAACCGACATATACTGACAATAAGTCTTGTTTCACACCATTAGAAAAACCCCGAAGGGCTACAAGCACATTTTACTAAGGAATTTGTAAAAATAAAATTCAGCTACATCAAGAAAATCAATTAATGCAGAAAACAAATCGATGTCTGACAAAAATAAAGTTATACGTGACAAAAATAAACTGGTTCATGAACGGAATTAGCGACTCTGTTCGATCTTCACAATCTGATGAAACCCCCTTTCCCAAATCCAAATCAATTTGATGCAGAGCCGGCTCTAGGGCGGTGTACTCGGTGCCACCGCACCGGGTGCTGACTTCGCATGGAGGCACCTGTTTGCTAGTTTATATTGTGCTTAAAATCACCTGCTGCCGCGTACCTGGCCTCCAGCAGTTTTCAGGCGACAATTAATATGTGAAGAAAACTAGGGTGATTAATGTTCCTCCAGGCGAGATCAGAGTTTTGTCTAGTAGAAGTTTTGACTTGTGGAAGTTTTAATTCATCAGAAGGTAGCACTGATGGTTAATATCCCTGCTGCAAGAGCATGTACCATGCAGATCACAAAGTGAGTGTAATGTAAACAGGTCAGTGGGTTACTGCTTTTGTCAGTCACTTAATTTTTGTTAGTCGCAGTTTACAATGAGCTATTAACTGTCAAAGAACTGTGTGCAGACTTCAAGGTATAGATTAGAGGGTATAGATTTCTTCCCCAGACTTTAATTATTCTAATGTTGCAAAAAGGGTTCCTTTGGGTACAAATCAGTTCTTGTTATTGAACAGAGCCCACATCCATTGTGCTACCTTTTAAATTTAGAGTTTGTGCTTCTCCGGCCAAACTGTTGTTGTCCTCTGTCTTATGTAACATTTCCTATACACTGATTTACACACCTATGATTGATAATCTCTGCGTAATGTGTGTGTTATGTAAAGTGCTCTGACGCCCTTCACTTTTATGAGTGACGCTATAAAATTAATTAAATGCATCTGAGAGAGAGTTGTTATGGAGACTGTTAAAGGGTGGTGGGGAGGGAATCCCTTGTGGAGGTGGTCAAAGGGGGGAGCAAAAAAACATTGTTGCACTGAGCGCCACTAGTGCTAAAGCCGGCCCTGAATCGATGACTCGGTGTAAGCAACCATGGGCATCAAGCAACCCTTTGAAAAAAAAGTTTGCCATACAACAGATAAACAAAGTAAGCGTTAGGAGACTGAAGTTGGACGGTGCTCCTTAGCCTTGAGAGGAAGGGAGATATCAGCTGCAAGAGCGACTTAGGATGCAGCAAAGAAGAGTGGCGGAGGAGGAAACCAATGGCAAGTAGTTAGCAGAAATAAAGTTGGTCTGTTGAGTACAAAAGGTCTTGCAGACAGCGCGTGCGCGCTGATGCTCAACCTAAATGCAAGCTACTTCTGGCCCAGTTCTGTTTTGCAAAGTTGAACTCCACCCTAATTTGTGGCGGGGATGCTCTCTCTGGCAAGTGAAGGGCAGCTTTGTTAATTCGAGTGATGTAATTCTCCTTTTTGGCGGCCCCCCTACCCAGCGTGATTTGACTCCCGTAAGATAGTGTGGGGATGAACTTTGCTTTCATCACCTGGAAGAGAGGGTCCTTGCATTTTCTGTACAACAGAAGTAAGAGCAAACATGAGACTGGTGCCTGTCAGAGAGTGTAAACAGGATTTGAATCATACTCAGGACTGTGTAGGGACCATTGAGATGCCATCTGCTGTGCCCAGCTGTTATCTCCCTAATATTCACATCAGTTGTGTTTATCACTATTTCTTTGCTCAAAATGTGACCTCATGTCAAAAATTGAGACATGGACGCATTTTGCACTGAAATATATTACTATTTCATGATTTTCAGTTTACATCCGTTTCATGCATTTCTATATGTCTTGAACTGATGATAAAAAGCTGATGAATTTACTTTGATATTCTAACATTTTGTACACACATAATACACACTGATATATGAAAAACAAGTCGGTCCCCATCCCATGGTGCATCTGTTCACAACCCTAATTCATAAAGAATCTTCTCTGCAGGGTGAACTCCAGGATTGGCTGAGACCCTTAAAACAAGAACTGACTGGTGTCCTACAAAGCAAGCTAAGTGAAGAGGAGGAATACGGGGCTCTGAAGGTGAGTGTGGGCTCAAACGAAGTTGTATGTGCCAATGTCAAGGTCAGAAATTCTGACCTCTACATATATCAACTCCACAATATCAACTTCAACATTTTGTAATTATAGGATAGTTAGGGGAGTTTAGATGTACTACTTACTTTGAGGATGCAGGGCAAGTCTATATTGTTAGGGAGATATGAGTGCAGCTCAATGTAAAACCTTTCATATTGTGTTATGACAGAGGGAGAAAGGAAGCCCCTTTAGGGTGGGGTCACAAGCCACAAACCACCCTACTGTGGTCTTGAGCGGTGGTCACAGGTCACCGACGCACACTTCACTGAGGAACAAGGAACAATGATATGAGATGACAAAGATCACATTTGAAGTGGCATTTTATTTGTTAAGTCTTAAGTACATCAGAAAATGCATTTATTAATTGATCAGCCTGAGCAATGAAATGTTTGAAAGTCTGACTTTAATCTGTCAGGGTTAAAACAAAACGCAAGTTCACATTCATTATGTGCAAGAGCCTAGAAAACAGGCTGGAATGAGGACCTGTAAAACGGTATAATTGAAATCAGTAGGCGATTCAAAAAGGCTCAGAATACATTCAAAGAAAACATAGCGCCTACAAAGGTGCTTTTCTGAAGAGAATTACCCATGCAAGTTTAACATTCCAAAGAGATCCAAGGTGCAAAAAAGGACTGGGATCTTTTAAAAGGCACAATAGAAATTAGTTAGGGAAAGCAGAACACTTTATAAAGTCTAGTGCCTAGAAGCACCTTAACTATGGAGACTATCCCAGCAGGGCCTAATAGTTTAAGGGAACCTAAAAATGCAAGGAATTGGGTGTGAATGGAAAATACAGAGCAAGGACAGAGATATAAAAAGACAAAACTATTATCTGGCCTAGGAAGTCTGCCACCTGAGAGAGAGGATTTGAAGTCCCAAGTCGGACAATCGGCTAGCCGGAGAGCTTGCATGCAAAGGGCCACATCAGCAGAGCTCTGGCTTCAGATTTGACGGGCTGAATCTAATATACCTGAAAAATGCAGAACTAACACTGTTCTGACGCCTTTTCTGATGCAGGTGGCTTTGACCGCATTGTCCTAGGACAGTGGGGGCGGTCAGGTGTCCCAATGGTTGGTTGGCCATGCTTGACCACAGAACATAAACAAAGACTTCTTGTCCTGTACATTTCTAAAAATATATGTGCGAGCGGAACTTACGTGTTTCAGTGGAAAGTCCCTGAAATGTGTCAATCTGCCTCTGCACCAGCTGAGTCTCGTGTACGTGTGAGAGTGGGGTGTCTTGAAATGGCGCTTGTGAAAGGCTACTGTACTTTTCCTGAGTTGCTCAAGTTACCTCGCTGTGTTCTACACACTAGAAAGGCACGTTTTAAAAATGATTTAGGCCCAGTGGATTTTGCTAACATAAGGTGTGACCTTTTGCCTTTTGCTCGGGCCCATAAACCTGAAATTCAGGGAATCTGTGGGATCCCATTTGCTGATTATACATAGCAAAAATTGTGGGATTTCAAGCATATTTTCAGATTTACTCTAGCAGGGCCAGGTAGGGCCTTCAAGCTACCAGGGTTGATAAAAAGGGCCCCTCTATCATCTCCCTCCTCTTGTTCATTCTATGAACATTCTTTTACCTGAGTATCTCTGTGACCCTTCAGCCAGTGGCAGTATCCAGGGCATGTCATTAACATAACACTTAAAGCTACCTTGTTGTTGATCTATTTCGTTGGCTTTGTCTTCATTTGGCCTAATGAGTATTTTCGCATACTCTGCATCTTGCTCATTAAGCAGGCGTTCATATTGGGCTCCTGTTGGGCTCTTACTCAGACAGTCAATACCTGGGAGAAGTGGAGGAGCTATTTGTATTCCATAGTGGGTGCTAGGTGCGCTGCTAACTCGCTCATCTCTATTCGTATTCCAGTCCCATCCCTATGAACACGATCTTTGTCCTCATACTCAGCTATCTGTAAATCCCTATGCTAGTGTAGTTTGTCCCTACTATCTTGGTGCTAACTTTCTTTTCCTACAATGGCACTCATCTGCGGGATGCAACACAAAAAGAAACAGCAAAAAGTAAAAACTTTTTAGACCTGCCACAAAGGTATCCAGTCAAAGTTCAACAAATCTGTGGCTCTCTACTATGGCATCTCCTCCAGCAATCCATTTCCTTTCTATCTTGTTCAAGTTGTTGATGGCATTGGTCAGTTGAGCCATGTTCTTCGCTGTTAGTAATGTACAGCTCACTCCTTATCCAAAGGCATACTCTCCTCTTGGTATTTCGAAGCCAGAGTCCTTCTGCCTTTGTGTGGAGCCTCACAATGATGCTGTAGGAAAAAGAGCTCGTCTCTGTTCAACCGGCAAACTCCTTTGGTGGGTCTTTGAACACTGTCCACCCTTAGAACTTAGCACACTGCCATTGTCCGTGGAGCCAGATAACAGAGCCAGAGATGGGCATCGATGTTGGAGATATTTGCTGGTGGAACCATCATGGAGACGAGACTTGGTGCAATGTTCTCTTGAGCTCAGGCTGCTTCTTCGTTAGGGCTGTTGGAGATAGAGCCATTCTCTGCAGGCCCAGTAAAAGTCAATTCGGTCAGAGATGCCATATTTATTGTCTGAAAAAACTGCTGTTTTCAATTTGAGTGTCGCCCCACAGGTAACATGCCATTCTAGAAAACAGAGAAGAGGTGTCTTTTAGTTTGAAATCAGTTTATGCTTTTGGACATTTTTATTTTATACACCCTAAGTGGACAACCTGTCTATCTTATTTTATAATCCTAGTCTAACCTATGTTGCCCTAAGAGCGCTTCTTTATACCTTAACTGACCTCGGGCACTGAATTTTGCCATGGGCGTAACTTTTTGCGAATAACAACAGCGCCGTTCTAATCTGTTATGGGCAATGTAGGGAGTGGGGGACGGAGCAATGTTAGACTAACATAGAACCCGCTATCATAAACCCATTGATGCTGCAAAAAACTACACTATGGGCCATATCATGAACAGTCATCTGAAATAGGCTTGTTGCCTTCACTTCCATTCTGCATATGTCAGTGATGACCTCATGCATCAGTGAGGTGGAGGGGTTGTCCCTTCCTGTTCTATGTATAAAAACTTTAGAGAAGGTGGTCTCAATAATCTGACATTAGTTTGTGTATCGTGCAGGAGGTGTTCTATAGTCTGTGGTCGTATCTGCCTAGGTGAGAAAATCCATCTGTTCTCCCTACATGGGGAGTGTATGAGTCATGTAACAGTGCCTTAGTCTTCTGTCTACCTATTGTTGTCATCTGACTGTATCTCATACTCTGCAGAGAATCGTGAGCAGGATGCTGTCTAGCTACTTGGGCACTATTTCTTATTATTGCATTATTACTTCCATCAGAGGAGGGCGATGAGGACACATGTTGCAAACAGAATTAATCTGGGGTGCTAACTGTGCTGGTAGAGGGGGTGTTGAACCTTTCTGCATGCTTGCAAGGGCTATTTACTCCATGTGCTAACAGATATATTGGAAGTGACGTTGTTGCTATTGGCAACTTCAAAAATATGAGCAATACAAGTCTTCCTATTAACACAATTTAAACAAAACCAATTCAATCTATCTAATTCCACTTCTGCCAGTATTGCAAAATATTATAATACAAAATACATAACTTTAGATAAGACACTTCTGTGCGGCAGGTGTTGTGGTTACGTCTGAATGCATAAACGACCAAGCTGTCACCGCCTTCTTCCTCTTGGACAGTCAAATGGAAACAAGTTAGTCTTCTCTGATTTGCAGAGTTGACCTTGAAGTCTGTTCTGTTATTTCTTTCCTCTTGGCAAAGGGGACAGCTGCTGGTTAGTAGTCTATTATTTCCAAAAGTCTTTGGGCCAAGATCTGTGTTCCATTATTGATATGTCGAAGCCCAGAACTGATGTGGTCCTTCTTCCTGGAAACCTGACTTTGAAAGAAACCTCGCAGTGCATGTTTGTGTATACAAACTTAATAATAATAATAATAATACTGATTCTTGTATAGCGCGAACAGCTACCTCGCGAGGAGGTGTCCCGGCGCTGAAAAGAAACCACAGCAGCAGAGAGGAATGCAGGGAGAGGTACTAGGCTTTCTGTCCAAAGAGCCAAGTCTTTAGGAGTTTCCTAAAGATGGCTTCTGACGGGGCAGATTGGATGGCAGGGGGGAGGGAGTTCCAAAGCTTCGCAGTGCCTACCGAGAAAGATCTACCTCCGAGTCTCGCCCTTCTCGCTCGAGGTACAGCCAGTAGGGTCTGCGAGTTTGATCTCAGGTGTCTCTCTTGATGGTAGCGGGGGAGTCGGAGTTTAAGATAATTGGGACAAGTCCCTTTTTGTGCTCTGTAAGCTAGGGTGAGCGCTTTGAATTTTACTCTGCTTGTCACTGGAAGCCAGTGCAGCTCGTGAAGATGCGGAGAGATATGATATTTAAAAGGCACGTGTTTTATCAATCTCGCAGCCGCATTCGGCACGCTCTGCATGCGTTGTGTCAGATATTTTGGGAGGCCAAGATAGAGGCCGTTCGAATAATCCAGTCTGGATGTGACTGTCACATGGACCACCGATTTACGACAGTCAGTTGGTAGAAGAGAGAGAAATTTTCGGAGGTTGCGGAGTTTATAGTGGCAGCTAGAGGTGACTTGTTGTATGTGAGAGGAGAAGGAAAGCGTCTCGTCCCACCATACACCCAGATTTTTTGCCTTGGTGCCAGGGGTGGGAGCAGGACCCATTTCGGTGGGCCACCAGAGGTCAGGGGAGGGTGGAGTACTTTTCCCAAAGAATAGTACCTCGGTTTTGCTAGCATTCAATTTTAGCTTGTTAGTGTTCATCCATCTGGCTACGTCACTAAGACAGCCTTTTATTTTGCTGAACGCTGCTTCCGACACCTCAACGTATGGGAAGACTTGTTGCGTATCATCCGCATACGAAATCGCCTAAACCCCCCAGTTGGCGATTAAGGTAAAAAGTGGGGCCAGATAAACATTGAAAAGTAGCGGGCTGAGGGCGGACCCTTGCGGGACACCACACCACAGCCGTTTGGGTTCAGAGGAAAAAGTGCCCAGAGCTACTTTCTGAGAGCGGTTCGTAAGATAGGAGTGCAACCAGCTCAGTGCCTTGTCCACTAAGCCAATATCCTTCAATTTGAGCAGCAATCTACCGTGATCCAAAGTATCGAAGGTGGCAGATAGATCCAGGAGCACCAGCATGGCCGATGCTCCTGAATCCAGCGACCACCTGATTGACTCAGCCACCTCAATGAGGGCAGTTTCAGTGCTGAAGCCGGCCCTGAAACCAGACTGTGTTTCGTGTAGTATGCCACTTTTTTCGATGAAACTATTGAGTTGGCGTTGGATAAGTTTTTCAAGCTTTTTTCTTGGGGCTGCTAGTAGGGAGATGGGGCGGAGATTGCTCAGATCATCGGGGGCGCCATTGGGTTTTTTTTTCAATGGGAGAAGAGTGGCATGTTTCCAGCGGTCGGGGAACGTGCCAGTCTCGATGGACATGTTCCAGATGTGTAGGAGTGGCCCTACCGTGTTGTTTTTAAAATTTTTCATTATTCTCGAAGAGTTTTCACTTGTGTTGATGTATAAATAATAGTTTTGTGAAACCTTGGAACATCCATTACTTAAAAAAAAAAAAATACACTAAACACCTAAAACATGATACTGTCATAATTCCAGGGTATTTAAACTTTTAAAGCAGGTAAAATATATATATATACAACCATCTGAAGTCTGCAACTGTACTTCAACCGGCCTAGCAATAGTAGTGCTATTCACTGCTGTATGCTGTATGTTGGCTAGCTGGGGTATGGAGGGAACTCCAAATGAAGGAAAGAATCTGGGAATTATATTGCCTTTTTGTATAAGATACTTTAAAGAAAAATCCATTATCTAAAAAAGGAATTTAAAAAATGTTGGGCTATAGCTTGTCTCAACGTCAAACATATTTGAAAATCTCTGTCACAGTGACACCTTGTCCACAACCTGCCCCAGGCTCATAAAACGAAATTCTAAAACATTTCACTAAACTACTTGAATCAGGAACGTACCATTTCTTTGCAGCATAAAATTGAACAAGCCTTGCCAAATCCAGTAGGCCTCAAAACATTTTGTTAACCTTGGCTTTGTCAATGCACAATCAGTATTTCAGTCCCTGGCTTATGTACTGCTTAAAAAAGCATTTTAGCACAGTCGCCTTACAGTATGAGTACACATTATTTCCTGCAATTTTGAAGAACCTAGAAAAAAATTATTAATATACCTACATATTACTTCTGTTATGCACATATATATATATATTTATATATACATATGTAAATATTTTTTATTTTGTGTGATCCTGCGATCATCGACGTTCCAACTGCCTAAAACCTCTCGTTACAGACCACAGGAAATGTATTTCCTGCCTGGCTCAACGCCCAGAATCTTGTGGTTGGTTACTTCCAACGGCAGAGAAAGCCTGTTAACTCTTTTGTCACCTTGTAACATCTAAAAACATGTGCTTTTTAATTGTAGGCTATGCTGACCAGAATATTTAACATCACATTAAACACAGGCTCATGTTCTCTGTATGTCGTGCACGCTGAGTAAACGCCGTATATTCCATTCCATCATTTTATCCCCCTATTCTCTCACTATTTCTGTGCATAAGAAATTGTGGGAGATTCTTTTATTTTATTATTATCTGCTCTGACATCTACGTTGCTCTAAGGCCAGTGGCATCATTCAACTTGAACGCAAGCCAAAATTTCATGGCGAACATCAACTGTCAGTGCCCTGTTGTAACACCCTCCCCGATCGGTTCCTGCATTCAGACCATTGCTTGCCTACTTAAACTGGGACTGAATTCGGATGCTGGTAAGAATAAATTATTTTGTACTTAGTACCTGGGTGCTGCAGCATTTCTTTCTTTTTGGCGCATTATTTTGTGTATAGGTGTCTATTGTTGCTGTTGCATGGGAACGTGCATTCACAGGAACTATTGTTGGACTTGGGCCACATTCATAGGGGCCATAGGGGCTTAGTCCTTGTTGGGCTGGACTCATAAGTTGCTGGCCTTGGTCTCGAAGCCTAGTGCGGCACTGTCTTTGCATGTGACCTATTCTGTGGCAATAATAACAAGTGCGCTGTGTTGGCTGTGATTGGAACCTCAGTTGTACCATTCCATTCACTCTTCCCTCTATACCCGATTTCCTGGTGGCATTCTTTCTGTTATTTATATAATAATTTCGTTGGTCATTTCTGTAGGCATGCTGTGCTGCTATGTATGGTACTGGGGGCTGTGGCTGTATGTACTGATCAGCTGGCTGTCCTTGGGCCTGAACGTACTGTGCATATTGTTGTGGCTGGGTCTCTAAGTATAATATGGCAGGCTGTAATGGGGCCTGGATGTATTGCATGGTGAGATGTTGTAGCAGCGCAGGCGGTATGTTGACTACCGTCATTTGATTGACAGGTGCAGCTATCATGACAACTTATTAGTTTAGAATGACTATTTAAAAGTTCAATAGCAATCAGTCAGAAATCCCTAAATGCGGAAATTTTAACCGTGCACGAATTTACAACTTTAAAGCACATACAAATGCAATGAAAGGGTGAACTGTCATGGTCCTGTGGCAGTGAATCAAGGCGGCTTTTATTTGAGGGGGTGCTTTGCAAATTTATGACATAAATAGATGTGCACATTATAGAAAAAATACCTCACATATATATAGTAGAAGAACTATTTTCAACATTACAATGGGCATTTGGCAAAGTCTTGGCATTTACATGCACATCTCTGGAGTGCAAATCAGACTCATTCAAATGCAAAGAATAATATTCCAAATAAATGGAACTACTTAAAAATGTAACCTACAATGAAAAACACACTACATGATCATGTCAACCACCACTGCTTTGTAATTGCAACAAGCTTCTCCAACCAGTAGCTCTTGATCCACTGGTAGCTTTCTAGTATGTAGCTCAGTTTACGAAATTATAACCTATTTGTGCTTAGTTGAATTAATGTATGTATATCAATGTTGAAAAGCATGTATTTGATGAAAAAAATTGAGTATTTTCAAAACGCGTAAGGCGATATTTGAAGGAACAATTGTTGAATTTGCCAATATATGTAAATCCTATTTTTGACTAATAAATCATGCAGCATCGGGAGCCTTATTCCCCATATTGTTTCCTTGGTGCGTTTTAAACTTTTTTTTTTATTTTTTTTATTTTACCTAGAAGCATTCCATGTTAACCCCCCCCCCCCCCAGTTAAATGTATAAATGCAAGATAATCTTTTCAATGGGGGGTCTTTGGTGTGAACCACACTCTGCCTATGCTCTTCTTTCTTAGTGGCTGTAGTTGAGATCTGGTATAGGTCCCTCTCCTATACCCTTAATTACACAGAGGTATATACAGTCTTGTAATTCTTGATCCTGTGCAGGGGCCCAACCAGGGTAGTGGAGCTGGCCGCCACAACTGGCATAGGCAATCTTAGACTGAAGTGGGTATTTTGTTCAAAACCTTGATAGAATTATCAGTCTTTCCCAACTTCTAATTATTATTATTATTATTATTATTATTAATTTTTTTTAAGATAAAATATGTGTGAAAGTCAGTAGCTATTTTATATACAGTAGAACTCAGTATCCTATTTATAGGGACACTAGTATGTATGTTGTTCCCTGTGAGCTAGGAGAAATGCTATTTGCTTGCACGGAGGGTGGGTGTGCCCTTCCTATGTATCTCCACCTTAGACGTTGGGAAAGTTGGGGAATCGATCTAGTGTTCGTTTTTTCAAACTCTGCCTGAAGCGTCCGCATGGGGCTTTTTGTCTTGGTGGTGACGAATGGGTGGACTTACAACAGACTGCATAGAATCTGATGAATCTGATGAGTCTTCCCCATCAGTGATGATAATGGGTGATGAGCGGTCTGAGAGACCGGAATGAATCGAATGAGGGGAGTGGGACGTGGATAGGGCGTCAGAGGTAGACGAGTTGGCTGAGTTGCCAGGCCAAAGTAGGGCAGGGCAAATGGTGTCTGGAGATAATGGGCAGAATAGTGTATGTGTAGCAGCAAATATGTCAGTCAAGGAAAGTGTATGGATGTGAACCTGGGTGTTCGAGTGAAGATGAACCCCAGAAGGTCCCAAGCGGTGGCTAGGCTCTCTCGGCGCTTGTTATCAAGGTCTGTTACCGTGTTAAAAGTGGTGACTGAGATAGGGACGTCATGAACCAGATGGATAGAGCAATTGATAGTACGCGGGGTGGTGTTGGACATCACGGATATAGAGGATGTGATGAGGGCGTCAAGGGGCTAGGAGGAATACTTGGATACACGTCCCCCCTTTTTGGCTATCAGTCGCTATGGCTAATGATAGACAAAGACCCTCATTATTACAGAGGCAAGGAGAAGCAACGTCAGTGCATATCTTTAGACGGCTAGCCACCTACCTAGCAGGGCTGCAATAAGGAAAGGGAGATACAACCCAGACAGCAATGGGAAAGGGAAGGCCCGGTAGGGCACCTAGCGGCTGTGGGAGATGGTGCAACTAGGACTGAGACGCTATATCACTGGACGCACAGAGAAGCACCTTCAAAGCACAACTACTACACAGAGCAAAGCAATGGACAGTTTACATGGAACAAAAACAAATATCCACCATGACAATACTTTCAAAGACAAATCAAACAGCAAGGCAAAAAACAAATATCAACCATGACAACACATTCAAAGACAAATCATATAAAAAGATGCGTCATAAAAACTGAAAGTACAGTACAAAGGACCTAGATATTAAATCTCACTAAACACGGTGGAGCACCACAGTGTGCAAGAATGGGCGAGAAAGGAGGGGGGAATCTGAAAATACCACAAGTTACTTCCTCTTTCTGTACCTTCGCGGAACGAGAGAACACGGCAGCAACTGACAAAGCCAGTCAGTAAAGCAGACTAAAAGTGGAACTGAACAAAAGATATGGACACCCAAACCTTGCTAAAATAAATCGTGAGGAGAAGAAAGTAAACAATGGAAGGGCGTGAAGGCAGCCCTCATGGAAGAGAACGTAGGGGCACAAGTGGCAGAGGAAGGGCGCGGGAGAGAAGAATGGGCAACAAGGAAGTGCGAAGATGAGGACTGAACAGACCGGAACAGAGGAAGAGCACAATATGCTATGTAAATAGGCAATAAAACAATTTGGAGAGAAAAAAAGTAAATAAAAAAATACAATATGCAAAGTAGTAATGTGTTATCAACCTAGAACATGGCAAAGAACAAAATGCAATTGCACGTCAAACCATAATGCAAAAATGGAGAACTAGGGGAGACTCTAACTCCGACCCCGGACACAGAGGCTCCGGGGGACACCCTGCACACAGACTTGAACTGGAGAGGGATCATAAACCTGCCCACAGATTTGAACTGTAGAAGAGGAGACTCTAACTCCGACCCCGGACACAGAGGCTCCGGGGGACACCCTGCGCACAGACTTTAACTGTCGAGGGATCAAAAACCTAGAACCATTGACGCTATAACCATCCCCTCCGGACCGGAACCGGCAGGGCAAACAAGAGTGCAAAACAGGAAAACCCCCAACCTCGAAGGCACAACTGTTATGAACCAATATGCAGCAGAAAAGCCTATACTGGCCTCTAACAACAAAGTGACAAATCGTGACCTCACAAAGACAGAGAGAGAGGGTTCAAATCGTGACTAGAGATAGTGCTGCAGGGGACAGGTGGCAGCCAGAGACAGCAAAGGAGCGGAGCCCGGACCCCTCAGGGACCTGTCGTGGATGTGCACCGGATCCGCTGCAAACAGTACGTAGTACGATTTTACGTTGGGCGCCAGCTGACAGAGGGAGAAAGGAAGCCCCTTTAGGGTGGGGTCACAAGCCACAAACCACCCTGCTGTGGTCTTGAGCCGTGGTCAAAGGTCACCGACGCACACTTCACTGAGGAACAAGGAACAATGATATGAGATGACAAAGATCACATTTGAAGTGGCATTTTATTTGTTAAGTCTTAAGTACATCAGAAAATGCATTTATTCATTGATCAGCCTGAGCAATGAAATGTTTGAAAGTCTGACTTTAATCTGTCAGGGTTAAAACAAAACGCAAGTTCACATTCATTATGTGCAAGAGCCTAGAAAACAGGCTGGAATGAGGACCTGTAAAACGGTATAATTGAAATCAGTAGGCGATTCAAAAAGGCTCAGAATACATTCAAAGAAAACATAGCGCCTACAAAGGTGCTTTTCAGAAGAGAATTACCCAAGCAGGTTTAACATTCCAAAGAGATCCAAGGTGCAAAAAAGGACTGGGATCTTTTAAAAGGCACAATAGAAATTAGTTAGGGAAAGCAGAACACTTTATAAAGTCTAGTGCCTAGAAGCACCTTAACTATGGAGACTATCCCAGCAGGGCCTAATAGTTTAAGGGAACCTAAAAATGCAAGGAATTGGGTGTAAATGGAAAATACAGAGCATGGACAGAGATATAAAAAGACAAAAGTATTATCTGGCTTAGGAAGTCTACCACCTGAGAGAGAGGATTTGAAGTCCCAAGTCAGACAATCGGCTAGCCGGAGAGCTTGCATGAAAGGGTCGCATCAGCAGAGCTCTGGCTTCAGATTTGACGGGCTCAATCTAATATACCTGAAAAATGCAGAACTAACACTGTTCTGACGCCTTTTCTGATGCAGGTGGCTTTGACCGCATTGTCCTAGGACAGTGGGGGCGGTCAGGTGTCCCAATAGTTGGTTGGTTGGCCATGCTTGACCACAGAACATAAACAAAGACTTCTTGTCCTGTACATTTCTAAAAATATATGTGCGAGCGGAACTTACGTGTTTCAGTGGAAAGTCCCTGAAATGTGTCAATCTGCCTCTGCACCAGCTGAGTCTCGTGTACGTGTGAGAGTGGGGTGTCTTGAAATGGCGCTTGTGAACGGCTACTGTACTTTTCCAGAGTTGCTCAAGTTACCTCGCTGTGTTCTGCACACTAGAAAGGCACGTTTTAAAAATGATTTAGGCCCAGTGGATTTTGCTAACATAAGGTGTGACCTTTTGCCTTTCGCTCGGGCCCATCAACCTGAAATTCAAGGAATCTGTGGGATCCCATTTGCTGATTATACATAGCAAAAATTGTGGGATTTCAAGCATATTTTCAGATTTATTCTAGCAGGGCCAGGTAGGGCCTTCAAGCTACCAGGGTTGATAAAAAGGGCCCCTCTATCAGTTAGAAGATCCTTTCCATTTGAATGTAGGACAGTGTGTTACAAAAATGAAGTATCAGTGCTAGTGTTCTGATTGTACAGATTGCCTGGTTTACAGAAGCCTCGTTTTGCACATTGATTAAAAAACGGGGAATGTGATCTTCTGGGGGGGAATTGTGGAACGCTGCAGTGAAATATTGAGACTGCACTATTTAAAAATTATTTTTAGCACAGACAGAAAGAAATCGTTTTTTACATTATTTTAATTGGAGGGAGCTAACTTCTGCCACTATAGAATGGCATCTTATTTGGGGGGGGCTTAAAAATGTAATTTTGGTCTTTTCTCGGGACACTCTCGGTCCCTGGTAGACATCTTTAACTGCGGAGGTCAGCGTTTCACTCCTTGCACGCAGAACAGCCCTGCTGCTACTTAAGAGCAATGGTCTTGACGCGCAGCGGGTACGCGCAGCGGTCCCGACAAAAGGCAAGGCCGTCTG
Source organism: Lissotriton vulgaris (assembly GCF_964263255.1). Classification (NCBI taxonomy): domain Eukaryota; kingdom Metazoa; phylum Chordata; class Amphibia; order Caudata; family Salamandridae; genus Lissotriton; species Lissotriton vulgaris. The sequence continues at coordinate 190,789 of NW_028253262.1, forward strand.
CGACCGCCCGAGACCGAACGGGACCAGGGGCAATAATTTATGCCCAAGAACCTTCCTCCTCCAAACCAACTATACAATATTCGTCAGGTCAATTACTTAGCTTGCAAGGTATGAGGGGCGTAAATTGTAATTTACTATGTCCGGTAGAGGCCAACTCGTTGTGTAGTGGCTGTAGCTATGGTTTCAATGACCCTAGTTTAAACAAAAGGGACTCCAGACAAAATAAAACATACAGTTTCTGGAACATTAATTGTCGCTCCCTTCCAAAACACAAAGAGAACATTTTTAATTTGTTAAATAGTGAAGGTCCTGGTGCTATCTTTTTGACGGAAACTTGGTTAATTGATAGTTCTGGTCCGGATGTGGTATGCGCACTCCCCGACAATTACACTATAATAAGGAGAGGCAGAACTCTCAGGAAGGGTGGAGGGATTGCGATTATTTATAAAAAGAGCTACTCATGTAAATGGGAGGACTTCCCACTGCAGGTGTGTGAAGCTGCTCTATTAAACTTACTCTCTCACCTCAACTCACTCTAACTGGGGCCTTGATCTATCGTCCCCAGGACCAGCTGGTTCGTGGGTGCCCCTGTTGTAAGACCTGTTGTCTCCTTGGCTACTTAAATTAGCCAATTTTACAGTTTTAGGAGACTTAAATCTTCATTTGGAAAACTCGGACTGTCCTGCAAGTAAGGCGCTTAATGCTGATTTAGCTGCACTGAATCACCCCCTTTGTAATGCTGGCCCCACTCATATAGCTGGTCATTTTTTGAACCCTATCTTCTCTAACCTACCTGATAATAATTGTCTGCCGGCACTGCCTTTGTGTTGGTCCGACCATTTTGCAGGTTAAGTATCAATATAGTCGTTTACTTAACCCGTCCCCATTGCCCTCTGATACATAAAGTCAAACCAGAAATTGGGAAAAATTGGATATTGCAATATTCAATCAGTTACTGTCAAACAATGTTCCACCTTATAATTCCATATCATTGGCTTCATTGAATAGTATTTATAGTTGGATTACCTCCACTTCTAATGTTTGCCTGCCAGCCACAGCGAAAAAATGTAATAACCACCGGCCTCCTGCTCCCTGGTTTACAAAGCAGCTAAGAGTTGAAAAGACCAAGTGCAAAGCTTTGGAAAGAAGCTGGAGAAGGAACTACACTCCCGAGTCCAAACACATCAATAATGCCACATTGCAAAAATATCATGCTCTATGCAAAAAGGCACGAGCTGACTATGTCTCCTCTACTATTCTGGGGGCAAAACATTGTCCTCATACTTTATTTTCAATGGTTAAGAAGTTAGCAGGATCAGGGACTCAACCTAGTCCACCTGTTCTAGGTGAACCACAGTGCGATCTCTTGCTAACTTCTTTATAAATAAAGTTGAACATATCCATCAGACATTAGGTGGAATTTGTGTGTCAAACCAGTGAGCGGATTCATACCATGGTGTTCATACCATGGTAGCAGGATCCCGGCTAAAATGGGAGCAGTGGTCTCTATTGGACACTGGCGCCTTTATAAAAATTTTAGCGAGCATTAAATCGGCCTCTCCATGCAACTTGATCCCTTCCACAGTGATTCTAGAGATGGAAGAACCCACTTTTAAGAGTGTCCATGGAGCTACTAAATGCTTCTCTTAGGGAGGCAGTAATGCCAATGGCCTGGAAACATGCTATGGTCTTGCCATTGATAAATAAGCCAAATGCAGGTCCGGCCATGCGTCTAACTTTAGGCCTATTTCCCTGCTCCCAACTTTTTCTAAAGTCTTGGAGAAGCATGTGAATGGCTGTTAGAATTGGGGGTCTCTGGTTGGCGCAAGTATGCACTTGTGACAAGCAGGGACCCTCTCCTCTAAGTCAGGGCGAAGGATGACCCCTTAGAATTATCCTTGCTCACCCTCTAGGTGCGTGGCGTGAGCAGCCAAGGCTATTCTTCAGGCGTTATGGAGTTAGGCATTTGTAATAACACACACAGTAAAATGTACCAATCCCCCCACAAATGGACACCAGGCTGAAAATATATAAAAATACGTTCCTTTATGTAAAAATATATATATCAGATCAGACTTATCACAAGACCATCAATAACGTTTTTGGTGAGGCCACAGATTGTAAACAGGCAAGCTTTTCTTTAGTTTCAAGTTCAAATGTGGATTTCCTTGTAAAATCACTTCTAACACAGTTCTCTCAGTTCCAGTTATGCAATAATGGGGCCTCTTGCCCTGTTCCTGGAAGGTATGGCGCTCCCAAGCACCTCTGTGGGCTTCCCAGCGCTCCTCTCTGCTCCACACAGAAGAAAAGCCCGGGCCCTACCAATGCTCACGCATCTCGCGGTATGCTTTGAATGGAGACAAGAGAGGGCCTCGAAAAACCCTGGGCCTTTTCCAGAGGTGGGGGCTGAGCTGCGGAGCAGCGCAGCAAGCAGGCGATGAGAGGAACCCCGGGCCTTTTCCAGAGGTGGGGGCTCTCAGCTACAGTGAGGAGCAGGGAGGGATGAGAGGAGCCTCTGGGGCCAAGGCACAGGGAAGGCTGATGTCGTCTTCAGGAATGCTTCTTTCTTTCAGGAATTGTCAGTGCAGAGGGGTCCCTTGTCAAAGCGGAGGATCTCCGGGAGGCAAGGCACAGCACAGGAGCCACAGAGGGGGGCTCCCTTCACAGTGCGGTGCGGCCTCTCCTGGGGGGGGGGCAGAGCAAGGCTGGGCAGCAGGGTGCAATCAGATGCACGGGCACAGGCTGCTCGTGTCCCGGGATTCCGGCGGGAGGGGCTGAAGCCTCACTCAAGGGCTCCGTGAAGCAGGCAGAGGTAGAGGAGCGGCCGGCCTTAGCCCTGGGGCAGAGAGCGACTCCGAGTGGAGCGAGGCTCTCAAGGGCAAGAGGGCAGGCTGGCTCCCGAGTACCACAGCCCTAGGAGGGGGCGAGAGGGGGCAGACTTCACCTCTGGCTGGAGGAAATACTCGGCCTCAGGCAGGGGACGAGCCAAAGCACAGGAGAACCCACTGGTCCTGGGGTTCAGTTCAGGGGGCAAGCTCAATCAAGCCCTTGGAGAAAAGTTTCAAGCACAAGTCAGCAAAGTCTTTTCAAAAGTCTTCTCCTCTCCTTCCTCAGCAAGGCAAGCAGCAGGCCAGTCCTTCCAGCGTCTTCTTTTCCTTCTATTCGGGCAGAGGTTCTTTGTGGGAAACAGGATTCTGATTTACAAGGAGCAGGGCTCCTACTTTTATACACCAATTCTTTTGTGCTTTCAGGCCAGGGGGGCCTTTGCATAGCCACTTTCAGTCTCTGAGTCCTTGATGGGGGTACTTCTGGCTTCTGCTTTCAGTGTGAGGGCAGGCACATCAGACGCTCCACAGGAGGTGGAGCCAGCATTGTGTGGACAGGGGCAGCCAGGAGTACCTTGATGATGGGGCTTCGCCCTTCCTGGGCCAGGTGCAGGCTGAGTCATCAGTCGCTCCCCAGGGGGGCGGAGCCAGCATTGTGGTGGCAGAGCACAGCCAGATTAAGAGTCAAGGGGCACTCCTACCTCCCACTAAGGTGTAATCCTTGCATTCACTACCTGTCATCCCCCAGCCCTGTCACTCACACATCCCAGACAGTCAGATACACATACTGCAGAGGCGGGCTGAAATGGTTAGGCAAGCAAAGGCTATCTTTCTAAAAGTAGCATTTGCAAACACAGGATATTAAAATAAACTTTACTAAAAGAAGTATTTTATTATTCTGAGTTCAGGCATACTAAACATTATTTTCTACCATGCTCACCGAGCCTGCTGGGATTATAGAGTGTAATAATTCCAGCAGCCCATCTGGTCTAAAAGGGAGCAGGTAGCCTTACAATAGTGAAAACGAATTTGGCTGTAATTCACTATTAGGACATGCCCCACTCATCAGAGCATGTCCTACCTTACACTTACAATGCATCCTGCCCTAGGGCCTACCATAGGGGTGACTAATATGAAGTTGAGGGAAGGTTTAGAGGCTGGCAAGTGTGTGCACTTGCCCAGCCAGCATGACAGTACCAGACTGCACGCAGGTTCTGCAATGGCAGACCCTAGACACATTTTAAAAGGCAGCTTCTGTGGGTGGCGCAACCAGCGCTGCAGCCCACTAGCACTATTGGCATTTACAAGCCCTGGCACTCCTGGTGCACTTTACTGGTCACTGACAGTAAATCCAATGAACCAATCATGGAAATCAATCAAATATACATTTTGCACAGGGAGAGCATATGCACTTTAGCACTGGTCAGCAGTGGTAAAGTGCCCAGAGTCATTAAACCAACAAAAACAGGTCAGAGAGAGTATTGGAGGAAGGCAAAAAGTTTAGGGATGACCCTGCCAAGAGGCCCAGGTCCAACAATGGCCAATTAGCCATGTTTGTGGAATCCTCTCAATTTTTTCACACATCACAATCAGGTTTCAGACCAGGGTTTTCTACAGAGACCACATTGCTGGGCGTCACTGAGATGCTACGTCGGCGCTTGGATGATGGTGATACAGTGGCCCTTATATTATTAGATCTAAGTGCCGCCTTTGATACGATTTCACACACCGTATTATTAAAATCTTTACACGGTTTGGGCATCACTGGTTCGGCGCTTGGCTGGCTGTCCTCCTTTATCGGAGCGAACCTTCCAGGTGTTCTCCTCTAGGGCCACTTCAAAGTCCTATACATCCTGCTATGGAGCATCACAGGGCTCTATTTTGAGCCCACTCCTTTTTAACATGTATGTGCAGCCCCTAGCAACGATTGCTGAAGCGGCAGGGCTTACACTGTTTTCATATGCCGATGATACACAAATCATCTTTTCTTTATCGGCTGACAGGAAACAGGGCCCGTCTACTCTGCAATTGGGCTTGCGCAATATTGCAGCATTGATGCAGCTCAACTTGCTTAAGTTAAACGGGGATAAGACGGAAGTGCTTATCTTTGGAAAAAAAACTGAACATTGGGGCCCTCAACATTGGCCAGATGAAATGGGACCTTTACCTACGCCTTCCTCTCAGGTCCGCAATCTAGGCTTTATTATTGACAATAAATTTTCAATGAAACCACAGGCAGTACAAATTGCAGCCCCCTGTTTTACCATCTTAAAAAGATTAAAAAAATAATCTGGATGCTCCCTGTTGACACCAAAAGCACGGTAGTCCAGGCACTTGTAACATCTTGCCTGGAATAAGGTAACAGTTTTTTTGGGGGGGTCTAACAGAAATGTATTGCGTAAGCTTCAGGTGGTGCAAAATTCAGCAGCCCGATTGCTATGTGGACTTCCCAGAATGTCTAGCACGGGCAATGCTCTGAGAGAACAGCATTGGCTTAAAGTAGAACATCGTATAAAATGTAAAGCCCTGTGTTATATGTTCAGAATTAAGATTGGTTCTGGTCCTAAATACTTACAAGATCTGGTTTGCCCTTAACATCCTTCTCGACTACTTCGCTCTTTTTCGGATGAGCTTTTTGTGATTCCCAGGATTAAGCTGTCAAGAATGGGAGGTCGCTCCTTCTCTCTGCTGGGGCCCATTATGTGGAATTCTTTACCTGATGCAATGCGGAGGGAGAAGTTGCTCCCCAACTTTCGTAAACAATTAAAAACTTGTTTTTATAATAAACACTGCTAATGTCAGATGATTGTCGAGTTTCTGTTGACTTGCACTGGGAAACCCTTCTTGGGTAGCTGTGCGCATTATAAAATAAATTAACGTAACATAACAAAAACATTGTGAGAGCTAGTGTTGTGATTGTGAGAGGTAGTGTTGTGATTGTGAGAGCTAGAGTTGTGAATGTGAAAGCTAGTGTTCTGATTGTGAGAGCTAAAGTTGTGAATGTGAGAGCTAGTGCTCTGATTGTGAGAACTAGTGTTCAGGTCAGCTCTTGATGGCTTCAGGTTTAACAACATCAGCACTGGTTGCAGTCTTTCTGTAAATAAATAGATATACACATTATCAATACCAATACTATGAACCACACATCAGTTGCATCACATTAACAAGTAAAGCTATACTAATGGAGGTGCATGTGTCTGTGTATGTGTGTGTGTGTGTGTGTGTGTCGGTGTGTGTGTGCATTCTAAGTATGCACATGGTATGCAGAATGCCTTTAGAATTCCATCTATCATAATGTATGTCTCACTTTTAATTTGTACAATGTAAAGGGCTCTTTAGGCTCTGAACGGCATTTGCAGTAAAGACATTTAAAGAAAAATCAATAAAACACTAATAACACACACGTGTGCCCCGGGCTCACCCCCAAGATTTCTGTCTTTTCCGTGTTGTGTATTTTAACTTCACCAGGATTCTTGACCTGGAATACTATGTATTTTGTGCCTTGTCCAGGTCATCACATACACAATCATGCAAATGTTACAGGCCCAAGATTGTGGCAATGCAAGTACTCCTTGTAAAAGTAATACTTCAAGCAGAATTTTGAAATTTTCATTAAAATAATCATATCGGTGGTGTTTGTAAATTTACATCTCTGTGAAGCCAGACAGGTTGAAGTTGGTAGGACTTAGAAGAATCAGGTAACAAGGTACATTTCTTTATATGGGTACCATTGATACAGAGTTATAAAGTGGATTATTGGTTTGGATGGAGGGTAGTCCATCGCAAGTAATAAGGGCACAATTCTTGTACGGTCCAATAAATGTTTCAGTAATTTAAACCTGAGCTGGCCCATGGTAGCTAAGGAACAGAGTAGGTAGGTTCAAGGTAAGAAAATGTGTAAAGCATTCAGAAGTACCAAAGCAGTAGAAAAAAATTGAAAACTGAGAAATTGGGTTGGTGGTTGACTGGGGCATCAGGCCTTGTCAAGCAGTAACCACAATTCTAGTCAGGTTAAGGCACAAGCAAACCCCAAATTAAACTCGCCCACCCTCCAGTAGCTGGACCCAGAGCAGTCAGGCTTAACTTGAAGGCAATATGCAAAGTATTTGTGCAACACTTCAAGCAGTAAAACAGGGAAAGCGCCTCACAAAAAGGATTTCACTCCAGGTTGGAAAAATAGAACTTAAATTAATAAATAAAACCAGACCAAAATGACAACAATTAAATGGTTAGATCTTGAGTAATGAATATTCAAATAATAAACTGTAGGGCAGCACTTGGAAGCAAATGGCGCCAACAGGGGTTATCTGGTCACACTGGAAAATTCTAATTGAGGAGGGTTGTGTGGAACCAAGCCAAAGATGTCTTGTGCAGCCAATGCAATGTCTTGGTTCCAAGATGCGGCGTGGCAGTGGTTCAAGGTCCTGTTGCATCTTCATCATAGAACGCATCAACGGGGTTTGCAATGAGAAGGCCGTTGGCTGGGAAGCAATATGCAGCAAGGTGATCTGTCGATTCCAATGAGCAGTGATTCTGCAATGCAGAGCTTTGGCGTTATTGATGAAGCTGTCATAAATGAGGCATCCGACTACCTGCTCCAGGGAAGGGTTGTGCAGCAGACGTTCTGAAGATGATGTGCCAAACCCGAGATATCGGATGCAGCAGCGATTCAAGGCTTCCTGCTAGGCCCAATCAATGCAGCAACGCCGATGCATCAGTTCTGCTAGAGGATGCACCGTTTGGCATAAGACATGTGTTGACTCTGCTTGGTGATGTACTGCTCAGTGGAGAGGATTGTAAATTGATACTTGTACAGCGCACTACTCACCCGCAAGGGTCTCAAGGCGCTTGTACGAATACCGCTGTGGAACCCATCCTGGCTTTCCCTGTGAGGCGTCCACTCCTGGGCACCCCCAAGTTGGAGGCCAGGCATCCTTAGCGTTGTGGAGGCCGTTGTGGAGATTAAGCAAGCTATTGCCCAGTGTTGCAGAGTGGGACTCCATGATTGGAATAGGCACCGAGCTTTTGCTTATTACTGACTTCAGCGCAGGATTGTTCAAAGTTGGTTCATCTGACTTACTAAACCTCAGCTTTAAGGAGAGCTATTGGGCATGAAAAAATTATTCCCATATAGATTCATTAAACATAAATATATTCGGTGAATTTACTCAGAAAAAAAACCCAGCTTGGACATTGTTCCCGTTGTGTTCCTAACAGCCATTGCCAGATCATCACTCCTTGGCAACTCTTCTTTAACATCTGTGTCAGAAATCTGCAAAGGAGAGGATGATCTATGGAACCGGACCAGTTCCGAGCCACGCGCAAGAGAAACAGCATTCAGGCTACCTCAGCGGTAATCAAAATCACTAAAACATACTAATGTGAGGAAACACTAACATATCCGACGTTGTCAGCTTCCATAGTTGGGAGACTGAGGGTAACGATCTCACCAAGTCCTAAACATGTCACTTGTCACACAGCACTTGAGGTATGGGCGGAAGAGGGGGAAGAGTCAGTCTCCAGGGGAGCTGCTATGGAACCAAACACTGGCGGCAGAGGGGGCAGAGTCAGTCTCCAGGGGAGCTGATATGGAACCAAACACTGGCGGCAGAAGGAGCAGAGTCAGTCTCCAGGGGAGCTGATATGGAACCAATCACCAGTGCAGAGTATAGGAAATAGTGGTTTATTCTTCTCCCAAGACTAGTGCTTTAAATGGGTAGGCAGTATTAATTATTCAGTACCTGCACTTCTTTCATTTGGAAGGTATAGTACCAACACTTCTCAACACTGTTGAAGAGTACTAGCACTTCCCAGCACCAGACAGGTACTCTGGGACAAGGAGTACTGACACTTCTATATTTCTATTTCAAGCACTGCCTAAGTCCAATAGCAAAAAGGGCAGTGCTTGAAGGAAGGACACTTTGAGAGTTGTTCCCTAGAAAGAGCATATCATGGTCAGCCCAAGAAGAGAAGCTGGACACACCAGAGAAGAGATAGATGAGGAAGCCATGTATTTCCTGTCATGCCAATGAGGTTCTTGGGGAAGGATATGATTACTCTGGGTGACGAGGAGGGGAGTGATGGTGGTGGAGCAGAAGAAAGCTGAACAATGTTTCTTATATCCAGGATCCCTACAACTCTGGCCATGACTCCTATTCACACAGACTGTAACTTTAGAGAGCAACAAATGACTCTTTAAATAGATTGCACACCCATATGTTTATGTGGAATAAACTCCTCAGTGGTGTTGAAAAGCTCTTGGAAACTGTCCATGCTGGTATATCAAAGAACTGAGAAATGGCCCATTATTTCATCTTGATAAAGGTGTTGTGCTGAATTATCACATGTATTAGGAATTTGAAATACAAGAGGTTTAGAGATATATGGGTACCTCAACCTATGATAAACACTAATTATGAATTCCTATATTATGCGTGACCTTATGCCAGCACTTCTGAACTGTTTATTGGAAACTGATCTCTTTCCTTTTCTCTCTGTCTTGCAGGATGTCAGAAGCACCCTGAGCGGGTAGGTCTGAATTGTTTTGCTGATACCTCAGCACGCGATACCAGATGACATATATTGGACACGGTCACATTTGCACCAAGATTCATTAGGGTTCCTGGGAATGGTGTAGATAGCCCATGAGCCTGGAGAGTGGAGAAAAGGGAAAGGAGTCCTACAGGCCCAAGCCAGGCCTGTGTCATGGGGACATGGCAGTATTGAGATAAATCCAGACCTGCTAGAGAGAGAGTAGCCTGGTGATTACTTTTGGTGCCACCCCTCCTAGGTCTGAGAATCCATGGAATAAGGGAATTATGTAGTTCCAAAGGTTCATGCAGGTGGGATTAGGGCAGGGACCACACGTTACATCTCATTTATTATGCATGAGATTGCCTGGGTTTCAAGTCCGGCCACCAATTTTGGCAGCACCAGGGCAATTTATGCACGATATTCAATATCTGACAACTGTTTACTGATCCTGTGTAAGTCCTGTAGTAGACCACAACAAAACTATTCTTGAGAGCCTGGTCCTCATCAAGGTCAAGAACCCACTTGTCACCTAATTTGCCTCATCAAATAGCCGCCTGGTGCAGATGGCTGTAACAAGTGGGTTCCCGACCTTGATGAAAGTGTGACCACAGGAGAGACCCACCCCGAACAGACCATGACGCACCTAGCTAAATAGCTCTAGGTTAACACTAATTATGATACCAGTTGAGAGGTAGGTCCTCTGTTCATATCTAAACCCACCCAGCACTCACTAATTGCAGTGTAGGGACCATAGAGACGGCACTGACGAATGAGTTATACCCACGGCTGATTAGAGGCAGAAAATGTTGGCATAATTATTTGTATAGTGACCCATAAAGGTCCATCACACCTAAGTATGCCTCCTGTATTTACCTCTTGGTAATCTTTTAATCAACCAGGGATACCACCAAAAATGATACTTTCCTGGATTATCCCATGGTCATAAACTGGACCTAAATCATTGTATTGAGAGAATATATATCTAAGAACTCCCTCAGAAAAGCCCATTCTGAGGTTGAGTCCACCCTGGTAGTAACATCTTACCAGGGTGGAATGAGGTGGCAAAAGATGAAGCACATCCTGTCAGTGCCTTACGTCTCATTGCAACTGTGCACCCTACCTGGTGTTTCAGGCAAGGGAAGTGCATCCTCTCGGTAACTCACACCCTGGCAGATATTTCTACCTGCCTGGTATTTCATGTCAAGGAAGCACTCCCTGTAGGCACTTCACACCACAGCAAACTGCACAACCTGCCTGGTATTTCATGTCAAGGAAGCACTCCCTGTAGGCACTTCACACCACAGCAAACTGCACAACCTGCCTGGTATTTCATGTCAAGGAAGCACTCCCTGTAGGCACTTCACACCACAGCAAACTGCACAACCTGCCTGGTATTTCATGTCAAGGAAGCACTCTGTTGTATATTTATCTTTCTTTTATTTCTTTTACTCCACCACAGTTCTTACCTGTGTCATCCATTCCAGAATGTATATGGCTCTGTCTCCTTCTAGGGTTCTAGCTGGTGACAGTTTGTGCCTGGCCAGCTTGTGTTGAGGTTGCTTCTTTCTGCTTCTCTGCAATAAACCCTTATTGCTGCATCTGTGGTCTTCACTTCATTTACTGCAATTTCTGGCGACGTTACTTGCTGGCCAGTACCACCCAAGACCTCATCTGGATGTCCAATTCCAAGATTTGTGATGGAGAACAGATTTTAGCGCAATTTCCTCAACGAGAAACGAACCTACAGCGTGCTGGTCTCGTCGACATCCTTTTGGTCTCCTTCCGTTTTAAAAGAAGACACCTGTTGTGGTAATTTATTCAACTTATCTTCTTTGGAGACTGCAGCTCGAGCGCACCAGCGCTGACGTCATCCAAATCCAGCAGGTCGAGCCCGGCGCGTGACGGACTGGTGAGGTAGTCACGAGAGTTGTCATTGTTGTCACGGGGACGCCGGGGGAGTCTACGCGTCAGCCGAGGACCTCGAGCGTTGCCTGGTTACAAGCGGAGTCGGCGCGTGAGTGCAAGACGCCGAGGGAGAGCGCTGTTGCCTGGTTACAAGCGGAGTCGGCGCGTGAGTGCAAGACGCCGAGGGAGACGCAGTGACGAGGAGCTGTTGCCTGGTTACCAGCGGAGTCAGCGCGTGAGTCAGTGAACGCGCGTGCAGCGTTGTTGACTCGCGTAACCAAGGAGACGTCCCTTTGTGCGTTTCAAGCCTCGCTTTCAAGCACCTTTAGCCTCGTTTTCAGCGGCGGCCATCTTATCCTCTGTTTGCCATTCAAGCCTCATTTTCACCACAATTCAGCCGGTTTGGGCTATTTTAAAGCGGAATCTTTACCGTTTTAAGTCAAACTCCTGCCTTTTCATCATATTCAGCCGTTTTTCGTCATTTTTAAAGCGGATTGTTTCTCTTTCAAGCCAAACTCCTGTTCCACACTCCTGGTATCGTTTTGGACACTTTTGTATAGCAAGAGGTATGTTACTATAATTCCATACTGTGTTCTGTTGTCGAAAAGCAAGGTTATTTTACTATTTTGTCTTTCCTTTTCTGCATAATCAAGTCAACATGGCACAACAATTTGTAGTAACTTTGCCTCCTCAGTTCCTACCTGAACCTGGTGTACCTGAGATACCTTGGGAGGATTGGTACATCATGTTTGACAATTATTTGGAAGCGCTTGATGGACAGGAGTTTTCACCCAAAAGGAAAAAGGCTATCCTTTTGAGCACCTTGGGCAAGGAAGGGCAGAGAGTCTTTAGATTCCTTCCTATCACACTTGGTGCTGGTGCACATGATATTGATGAGTTTAAGGAGGCAGTTGATCGTCTGGAGATCAGGTTTGCAAAGGAGGAGAATCTGATCATGAACCGCTATAAGTTTTACACACAACGCCAAAAAGAGTCAGAAACCATAGATGACTTTGTGGCCAGACTCAGAGAACTGTCTATAAAGTGTAAGTTTGGTTCTATGAATGACGAGCTCATAAGAGATCAATTAGTCGTCCAGTGCTCAAGTAGGAAAATTCAAGAGCGGCTATGGGCAGCCAAAAATCCTAACTTGAAAGACGCCATTGATCTGGCCAAAGTTATTGAGGAATCTAGTAAGTGCATGAAGGTCCTTGATTCGCACAAGTCTACTCCTCACCAAGAAGTTTCTGTGGTCACCGACAAAGGTAGCGTTGTGGGTTGTGAACATTGTTCTGGAGACAGTGTTGCGGTAGTAAAAAACAGACCCAGACCCTCTGTCAACTCTGTCAAGAAAGCCTCAGTAAGCAAAGTCTGCAACAGGTGTGGCAGCAGCAGCCATTCTTCCGACGCCAGGTTTTGTTTTGCATCAAACAAAGAGTGTTTGAAGTGTGGGAAAGTTGGACATTTTTCCAAGATGTGCAAGGGCAAAGCTAGACAGAGAGTCAATATTGTTGATGACTACTACGCTGATGATTCCGGAGTTGAACCTGACAGACTCTTGGTCATTGATGATGTTGATGTCATTTGTGATGATCCAAGACAAACCAGACCCAAAGCCATCTTCAAGATTGACTCCCACGAGGTGTTGTTGATGGTTGACACGGGTTCTCGACATACCATTATACCCAAGTCTACGTTCGATGCCTTTTGGGAAGGGGTGAAATTACAGCGTAGTGATATCTCACCTAAGGGTTTCAATGGCCAGAAGATTGAAATCCTGGGTTTCTTTGAATCTGAGATTGTTTTTGAAAAAAGGTCCATTTTTGGGAAAGTTTATGTTTCCATTGATGGCCCGCCTATTCTAGGTTGGGTACATCAATATGACCTCTACATCGTTATCAATCCTAGGGCAAAGAATCAGATTATGGTTGTTGACGATGACTCTATTGAATTCATTTTGTCTGAATTTCGGTCTGTGTTCAGGGAGGAGTTGGGTGAACTTCGGGGGTATGCCCATCTCATTAAGTTAAAGAAGGGTAGTCTGCCTGTGCAACATCGGGTAAGGAGAATTCCCATTTCAATCCGGAGTGAGGTGAAACTCTTGATTGAAGAGATGCTTCAGTCTGGGGTAATTGAGCCTACAGAAGCTTCAGCATGGGTTTCGCCCGTCGTGATTTCTAAAAAATCAGACGGAAAATTGAGATTCTGTGTGGACCTCAGGTCCCTAAACAAGTGTGTCGTTGCGGACACCTTCCCTTTACCCAACATCACGGAGATGGTTTCCACACTTCAGGGGGCGAGATATTTCTCAAAACTCGACCTGAAGAGCGCCTACCATCAGGTTAAGCTCCATGAGTCCTCGAAGCATCTTACCGCCTTCATCACCCCAGAGGGCATCTTCCAATTTACTCGTCTTCCCTTTGGGCTGATTTCGGCGGCGAGTGTCTTTCAAAGATTGGTCAGCGAAATCTTTAAGGGACTCAAAAATGTAGTATTCTTCCAAGACGACATCTTGGTCTTTGGAGAGTCCGTGTCTGATCACAACCTTGTTCTCAGAAATGTTCTACACAGAATTTGGGACACTGGCCTTACACTACGTAGGGAGAAGTGTTCTTTCCTTGTGGAGAACATTGAGTACTTGGGGCATGAGATCTCAGTCAATGGTGTCAGACCCAAGAAGAACCTTCTTGATGCGATACGCTTAGCTCCTTGCCCGTCTGACAAGGACCAGTTGCGGTCGTTCATGGGTTTGATCGAATACTACTCCAAATTTGTGGAGAAGTTCTCAGAGAAGACCTTGCCTCTGAGAACCTTATTGAAGAAGGGTTGCAAATTTTCATGGGATCCTGAAATGGAAGCTTGTTTTAATGACATTAAGGAGGCTATCTGCAGTGCTAAGGTTCTGGCACCCTTTGATACTGCCAAGTCCTCCACTTTGTTGGTGGATGCCAGTGCTTGTGGCCTCGGTGCAGTTTTACTTCAGTCCCACAAGGAGGGTGACAGACCTGTTGCCTTTGCCTCACGTACCCTTTCAAAATGTGAACAGAACTATTCTGTTATCGAGAAAGAGGCGTTGGCGGCTGCGTGGGGTGCTCATCATTTCCGTCCATATCTATGGGGCACACGCTTCAACCTTAAGACTGACCATAAACCCCTCATCCGCATTCTTTCCCCTGGGGGTGGGGCATTTGGTTCTCCAAGGTTGGCAAGGTTAGCCTCTAAACTCCAGGAATACCACTTTGACATTTCTCACATTTCTGGGTGGAGGAACTTCCAGGCCGACTGTCTATCTAGGTTGGCTGTTCCTTCTGGTCCTAATGTTGGCTTCAGTCTGGAGGAATGTGATGCGAATGTTGCTTGGATCGATGATGTGCTTTTCCTTTCTGAGAGCTCCTTTTCTCGCTCTGAGTGGGTCGATGCCATGTCTAGAGATACTGTGCTACAGGAAGTCATCCAGCTTATTAAATTGGGTTCACGGAGAGAGAGCTGTCTCCATGTCTCTGTCCGTCCTTTTCTCAAAGTCATTGATGACTTGTCTGTGTGCAGTGACAATGTCATATTGCGTGGTGACAAATTTGTGCCTCCAGCTGACTTGAGGCCGAAGCTCATTTCTCTAGCACATGAGGGTCACCTTGGCCAAACTCTGACGCAACAGCGTCTCAAGCTCAACTTCTGGTGGCCCGGTATGGACTCTATGGTCTCCTCATGGGTAGAGGATTGTTCCACTTGCAAGATGGGTGAGAAGAGACTTAAGGTTTCAGTGGGTTCTGAAATGGGTGCGCTGCAGTTCCCCGAAATTCCGTGGCACACCATCTGCTTAGATTTTATAGGTCCCATTGCTGAATTACCTCTTTCCCAGAGGTTTGCTGTTGTCACTGTCGACTGCCATTCTAAGTGGTTGTCTGTGGAGTTTCTCAAGGACATCACTACGGCTACTACCATCAATCACCTTAAGTCTCTGTTTTTTAGAGAAGGTTTCCCTAATGTCCTTATAACCGACAATGGCACACAGTTGGTTTCGCATGAGATGCAAGCCTTTTTGTCTGGTTGCGGAATTTCCCACCATAGGACCTCCCTCTACAACCCTCAGGGTAATGGTCTCTGTGAACGCCTTAATAGATTGGTGAAAGGCACCGTTCAAATGGCCCTCTCGGCTGGCTCTTCTGTCCCTTCCCTTGTTAGTGAAATGGTTTATGCGTATTGTACCACTCTTCATGGTTCTCACTCCAGATCCCCTTTTGAGATGATGCGGGGCAGGGTCCCCAGCACCAAACTCATTCCCTCTTGGCTCAAAAATTTGGTCTGTCAGTCGCTTTCAGGTGACTTTTCCAGTGTGGTCCCCAAGCCTTCTTGTAAGGGCTCTGTTCTTCCTTCTGGTAAGGTTGCTTCTAGGTGTAGTTCTGCAGGTCGGCTTCAAAGGGTCTCCTCTCGCAAGTCTTGTGATGGTGATGGACCCTCCACCAAGGTTGTTGCTGGCAAAATTGCGAAAGGTGATCTTGTCAAGGTGAAGTCTGGTCGTGTTTCTGGTGGGTTGTCCAAGTTCCGTGGCCCTTTTCTCGTTAAGATGGTCTATCCCCACTATGTTGTTCTCTCCAATGGGGAGAAATGGAACTTAAGGAGAGTTGCCCTCTATCAGAAAGGTGGCGTTAGCCCTGTAGTTGGTTCCAGTTCAGGTCCTGTTCCTTTTCCTGTCCAGGACCTTTCCTCCTCAGGGTTCATGCTTGTTCCTTCTCCGGATCCGGGCCCTGTGGTTCCTGCTCCTGTTAATGTTTTGGCTAGGGGTGATGGTGGAGGGGATGCTCCTGATCCTGCTGTGTCTCTTCCCAATTCCACTGCTGATCTTGTTCCTGACTCCGTGACTGATTCTAATCCCAACCCCATTGCTTCTTCAAGTTCCTCTTTGCCTGCCATCAGACCTCAAAGGAGCCACAGGCCACCTACTTATTTGAATGATTTCTGTTGTGATTAGTTCTTTAGAGGGGTGACGTGTGTTCCTTTCAATGCCTATTGGTTGTGATGGTTTCATTGCTTATTATTACTTGTGTTTTATTGTATGATGTTCTCATTGCGTATACTTATTTGTGTTTGAATGCTTATTGTTCCATGATGCCTCCATTTTTGCCTTTACTTTAGGAATTCTCCTGTAGTTTTGTGCTAAGTTTCCTTTCCTTGACATGCTCATTCTTTTGAGTTAAGTTTCTTTCCTTTTCTTTTGTTTTATTCTACGAGAGGAGATGTGTTGTATATTTATCTTTCTTTTATTTCTTTTACTCCACCACAGTTCTTACCTGTGTCATCCATTCCAGAATGTATATGGCTCTGTCTCCTTCTAGGGTTCTAGCTGGTGACAGTTTGTGCCTGGCCAGCTTGTGTTGAGGTTGCTTCTTTCTGCTTCTCTGCAATAAACCCTTATTGCTGCATCTGTGGTCTTCACTTCATTTACTGCACACTCCCTGTAGGCACTTCACACCACAGCAAACTGCACAACCTGCCTGGTATTTCATGTCAAGGAAGCACTCCCTGTAGGCACTCCACACCACAGCAAACTGCACAACCTGCCTGGTATTTCATGTCAAGGAAGCACTCCCTGTAGGCACTTCACACCACAGCAAACTGCACAACCTGCCTGGTATTTCAAGTGAGAAAAACACAGCCTGTCTACTGCTCATGCTGGAGCAGAGAGGATTTAGGCCCTTTTATCGTCCTTCCAGGTCTGATCTTTTTAGGGAGCTTGAAGATCACAATTACAGTGCAACCCATTGGCTACACCGCAAAGCTCCAAATCAAAAGTGAGGTTAAGTACTGATTTATTCCAAATTCAAAGCCAGTATAATGTACATAAATCTCAAAAACTTTGCATAACAATCCAGAGTAATTAAAGGACTTCTGGATCCACGAACAAAGTTAATTCTCCATAACAAGTAACCAATGAGAATTGCAGTTGCGAAAGAACAGATCAGCAAGTAAGAGACATGATGAGAAGATTGAAAATACTGATCTTCCTGCTCGTGATGCATTTAGGTTTCTAAATTCCTCACTAAAGAACACTAAACTAATCCTGATTTAGATCCATAAGATATTGAAAGGTGTCAGCATGAAAACTTCAGTAGAAGTTTTCTAAAGTAAAGTGTTGCACAGCAGGCACCCACACAATAAGATCAAGAATAGAACGCAAAGGTCTAAAACTCTGCTTGCCTGAAGAGTCTGAGAAGAAATCTGCACCTGCATCAGAGTCTGCTCATGAATCTTCTCTGAATTCTGCATCTGACTCTGCTCTGAGCTGTAGAACAACACCCACATATACTCTCAGATACCCTACTAAATCAAGGCCAAAGTCCCAATTCAAACTCTTCTTCAAACAACATTCTCCTTGGCAAGGGACCCACCATTCTTCTTACTTCTTTGATGCACATTCAAAAAACAGCAGCATCATTCTATTCTTTAATCCACATTCTTCGGGACAAGCTTGAGTCTCGATCCTTCATTCCACACGGACAACAAACCTTCCCTTTGGCTATTAATCTCATTCACCCTGGACTCCCTTCATTCTCCTTATCTTTTCACACACAAAGAACGCTTCTTCCTCCATAAGGTCAGCATACCAGGCACCCGCAAAGGATAGAGGAACACTACAACCAATGAAACGTTCACATCGAAGGTTAAACATTGCGAAACCCAGTGCTTAAGGCCTCAGGACAAGCTAAGCCAATCAGAACTTCAATGCAGGTTATAGCTAAATAAATAAATACTAACACATCAACAGTCATGCTATAAAATAAAGGCTTTTTTTGTGAATACATGTACTATTATATAAAAAACAAAACAATGTTATTTAAACGCATATAATCCGGAACGCGTTATTGAAAAGGGAAAGCATTGGTGAACCCATATATAAAATGTCATGATTACGTAGGACTTACCATACAAATACGGCTACTAGTTGGGATTTTATGGCAAGACAGAAGGCCAGCATTATGCATAACCTTTTATTCACCACTTCTGAGCAGCATTTAAAAGCTTCAAATAGAACAACATGGAGTCCTAGAACAGCAGAACATCCACTAAGTACATAAAGCCCCAACGTTCCAATCTTATCCTCTTTTTTTGATGTGTATAAGTTGCTTCCTTTTGTGTATGTGTGATGAGTTTGTTGATTTTATGTATTCTATATTGATTATGAATGATTATATTTTGAATTTAGTTTAGTGCTTATAGTATCATGTCATTTGTCTTTTTGTTTTATTTAAATACCCAATTTTCTGGAAACTACTACAAAGATAGTCAGGGGTTAATTATTGGAGTATGATATTAGGGTTAGTCTTTGAAATTAATTAAGGAATTTAAATTTTGGAAAATAAAAATAAAATGCTACCGAAAAAACAGGCCTACCATTAAATCACCAGACTTGAGCTAGGATTTACAACCCCTTCGCTGCGTGATGGAACTTGCGCCATCTTGTCTGAAAGTCTGCACGAGAATCCGGCAGCGCATCTGAAGGCTCAAGTGTTTACGAGCCACTTTCAGCATTCAAGCCGTTTTTTATGGCGAATTGGGCACATTTTAAGAGGGTCAAACATGATGCTGAATTTTGAGAGCCTGTTGGCTTCGTTGGCCTGTCAGCTGGCATCACGGTGCTGTATATAAAGGGTATCCTGGCAGCAAATCTCTGACTGAGAACTATTGGCAGTTGATCAGCTGACAGTTACCTAATGGAGCGTATTTCATGAGTACACTTTAGAAAATATATATTATGAACTATTGTAAGGACCGAAGCCAAATAAAATATTTTAAAAAACTGGAAAGGAATGGAAAATGGTAGATATAATGAGATAACTCATAAGGAAGTCAAGAGGAAATTAATACAAAATTATGTGAAAGAAAAATGGATAGAAAGGTACAGGAAATTGTAGAAAAATGAATGAAGGACTGATAATATGGAGCAAGATAGATTTTGGACTCTGTCAGAGGCACATGAGTCACAACATAGAGGAACAGGACAGAAATGGTATAAAAAACAAAAATATAGAAATACCACTGACATTGACACTAGTTTGGCAAAGAAAAAAGCTAGTGCTTCAGGTGAATCAATGATTGGTATCCAAATTGGCACAAAGGGGAGGCAGGATTTCCATGAGAAGGAGAGAGGCAGACAGCCTAACTGGTCTGAACAGGGGGGAGATGAAGATTTGGATAAATATATATTGGATCTGGGATATGAGGGACCAGATGAATTTTCTGAGCAAGAGAATTTAAGTAACGGAGATAAAGAAGAGATGAGGGATCCTCTGTGTCATGCATTGTTTAGCCCTGTGCAAATAAGACACCCTGGAAACTCAAAGTGGTCGCTGTTGGGACATTTAGCAGACTACAAAAGATATTGGAATTAAATATTGGATAAGGCATCCTTTGGAAAGAGATTACCATAATTTAATGGAAGTAGAATGCTCCTAACCAGTGACAGAGGTCAAAGAATCGATGACCCCAAATTTTGACCCAGACCTTATAACCTATTTACTTAAGTTGGGTTGTGATCCAAGAAAAGGGCTAGAGAGATCAATGAAACAATGTGAAGACAGGCTTTTAGATGAATTGGGACCTGTTGCAAGGATCTTCAATATGGTGGAAGAATCATATTTAAAAGGTACATAATAAGATTTTGATTTATTTGAGGTTAGAGCAAAACAGCAATCTGCTTTATTCGTAACGCCAATGCAGGTTTAATAGCAGAGAGACGCAAAGCAGTACTCTTTAGAAGAAGCCCCAAACTAGGGGATTTATGAAAATAAATAATCCAGTGAAGACTCCAAGGGACTTTTTTTTTTAGAAGATCTAGCAAAATCACTTGGTAAACATGTCCAAATGTTTGACAGCTCTGTCAAAGCACATGTGTCTATGAGAAAACTGTTTGGAGATGGAAATTTATATAACAAGTGTGAGTGCACAATATTTGCCAAGGAAGGAGAATGTAGTAGCAGACTTGAATTCTCGTTACTTGAGAGATTTCAGTGATTGAAAGCTGAATCCGACAATATTCAAGGAAATACAGAAAAGGTTTGGTCCTTCGGAAACAGATTTGTTCACTTCAAGGTTGACAAATCTGAAAAGTATGTGAGTTGGAGGCCAGATCCAGGGGCAAGAGCAGAGGATGCTTTCAATCTCAATTGGAAGGGTATGAAAGGTTGTGCATTTCCACCTTTTCCCATGGTTCAGAGGGTTCTGATGCAAATGAGGAGGCAGAGATGCAGACTGGAGTTTGTGACTGTTTTGGGTAACACACGCTTTGTATACATCAGTGATGGAATTAGCCAAGGAGGACCCAAAATTGATGGAATAATCAGAGGACTTTTGAGAGATGTGGACAGAAGACAATATTCTCAGGTGGAATCATGAGTGCCCATCCTTCTAGTTTGGAGCACTTCAGGAAATCAAATTGATTTGCACAGTTATCAGGAGAGGCCTTGTGGATATTGTACAAATCATGGGCCCCAGGAACTAGGAAGAGATATGCAAGAGCATGGTGAAGTTTGGTTACACTGGTGAGTGGAAAGAGATCTGGATCCCTTTGAGGCTGATGAAATGATGAATGCAAATTTCTTGGCAGATTTGTGCAAGAAGGATATGAGTTACTGAGAAGTCAATTGTTAAAGATCGGTGATAGCACAGCGGCTGGTCATTCTCTGATTGAAGGATTGTATGGAGGTACAGACAATTGATAGGTAGATCAATGGAAGTGATTTGTTTAAAACAGAAAATACTGGGTATGAGCTATCGTACTCTTTGGGATGTCAATATGATTTTCAAGTTTTCAAGTTGTTTGAAGGACAGCATGTGAACCAAATATTCAACACAAACATTTAACATGGAAATTGGCTACTGTATTGTGCATGATTTCATTTGGAAACGTTTCTGATGTGACCGCTCTGAAGATTACCGGGGAAGTTATTTAAAATAAGTAGAAGAACTAAAATAATTACAGTAAAGATGTTTTGTCTAAGGCTTGATAATTATCAAGTTGTGTGTGGAGAGATGCATTAGAGAGTATGAAACTAGAGTGAGTGAGTTCGGGAGTGAAGGGGTGGAAACATTGCTGATCTCTTAGGAACAAGAAGAAGAAGAAGAGAAACAAAAGAGGATGAGATTGGAACATGGGGACGTTCTACTGTTCTATGACTTATTGTTGTTCTATTTGAAGCTTTCAAGTGCTGCTCAGAATGGGTGAATAAAAGGTAATGCTCCATTCTCAATAAAGTTAACCTCTGAGAATCAACATTTTCAAGTGAGAAAAGTGCACCCAATCACCTCTTCAAGTCTGACATTCTGATATATTTATTTATTTATTTTATTTATTTATTGACATTTGTAGAGCGCGGCGAATACCCGTGGGCGTCTCGGCGCTAGTTAAGGGATGGATCAGCAACTGGGGTAAAGAAGATATACAAGGCTATTGGTCAAATAACCACGACTTTAGCTGTTTGCGGAATGTGAACAGGGAGGGACTTGCTCGGATATGTGCAGGAAGGGTGTTCCAGAGTCTAGGGGCGGCAACCAGGAAACGCCTGTCGCCCCAGGTGACTGTTCTAGTGCAAGGCACAGCCAAGAAGTTCTGAATAGAGGAACGAAGAGATCGGGTTGGGACATGATGGAGAAGATTCTGTTTGAGAAAGTGGGGACCTTGATTATTGAGTGACTTGTAAACAATACACAGCGATTTGAATTTGATACGGCTGCGTATCGGGAGCCAATGGAGATCCCTAATGATGTTTGTAACTGGTGAGAACTTGGGGATCCCAGCCAGCATTCGTGCGGCTGCATTTTGGATTGACTGCATCTTATTTGTCACTCGGACTTGGGCATTTAAGAATAGAGCGTTACAATAGTCCAAGGAGGACAGGACTAGTGAGCTGACCAGTGTTTTCCCGGCCGTGTTCGGTAGGAAAGGTAGTATTTTCCTAATCATTCTCAATTTCATATGAGCTGAAGCTGCAGTTTTATTCGCATGTGCCATAAAATTGAGGCCAGCATCGAAGATGACGCCTAGATTTCTCACTTTGCTTGCTGGACTCGGCGGGGGACCGAAAGATGGTGGCCACCAGACAGGTGACCAGCCCGGGGAGAGATGACCGAAGATGACCACTTCAGTTTTTTCTGAATTGAGTTTCAGACAATTCGTGGCCATCCAGTCACCTATTGCCATCATTCCTCTCGTGAATCGATTGGCCACTTCATCCCCGTCCCCTTTGATAGCCAGTACCAATTGGGTGTCATTGGCGTAGGAGGTCAGGCTCATCCCAAATGCTTTGATGACATTTGCAAGGTCCGACACGTAGATATTAAATAGTGTCGGACTCAGGGATGAGCCTTGAGGGACCCCACACGGCAGAGACACCTTCGATGATTGGTAGGGTCCTAGAGATACTGCTTGTGATCTATTGGCCAGAAACGATACAAGCAGGTCCGACTAAGATCTTGTGGTCGACCGTGTCGAAGGCCGCCGAAAGATCCAGCAGTACCAGGAGTGCTGTCCCCCCCTGGTCTCGTATGGCTCTAATGTCATCCGCAGCCTTTAGAAGGGCAGTTTCTGTGCCATGACATTTGCGAAATCCGAACTGGGTGTTATCGAGCAACTGGTGCTGCTCCACAAATTCCGACAGTTGCTGATTCATAGCTTTTTCTATTACCTTAGCCAGGAAAGGAGGGAGGGACATCCTGTGAGTGATTCACAAACCAACAGGCTGAGTATGCTGCCCACCTGACATGTCATGTGAGGAGTATGCATTCTGTCAGTTCTTCATGCTCAGAACATTGTGCTACAGGCCAGGAAGTTCAACCAGAAAAGCACATCCAGTCACTGCTTCAGGCCCTGAAAGACCGCAGTAAGAACGTGGGTTATTAATTGGGGAGATGTGAGTCGTTCCCTGGAAAGAAATCCTAAATATTGTCCAACATATAAATTTAAGAAAATACATCAGAACTGTTGTCTTGTAGTAATGGCATGGAGCAGGCAGGTTTAACTTGTGGGAAAGTGTGTGAAATATTTGGCATTACCAACACATTAAAAAAAGTAAAAATAACACAGTAAAACTCCCATAACTAATTTCTGTAAATCAGGAAACATTTATTGTGGGAAGAATATATAATAAAATATTATTAAAATCCAATAGGCAGAACCAGGGATATACATTTTTCATTTTCGACTCATAAGAATGCCAAGACCATTGTTTGTTGAAGATTTCCATATTAGAACCCATTCTCCAGCAGGACAAGCATTAAAGATGCATCTGGATACCTTAGTCATGAGGACCATTGAAGACTTTTCAGGAGGCAAAAGCTTCAATTGGGACAAACCTGATTTTCCTGCCCATCAATGAAAAGCCTTGGACAGAAAGCCTTGGTTGGTAAGTCCCAATATTTTGAGGTTAAAAATGTTTTTAGACCCTCATTTTCTTCTTTTTGGAGCTGTTACCATTGGTCACTCAAAGGCGCCGAGGACCTTAGGGACAGCACTTCAGCAGAGGCTCCAGCAGGACCCATTGAGAGTCAGTAGGCCACTCCAGGCAAATGCCGCTTGCAACGTCTGGTGCCATGTAGACACACAAGAGTTCATCCAACTGGCCATAGGAATGTATATGTCATTCTTCAGTATAGAAGGGAGCATGTTCAGCCCTTTAAGTCTCCACAGAAGTCACAACAGCAGGTACTCCCTTGTGCTGTTCAACAACAGGACCAGGCGCTTTCTGAAAGTGAGGTGCCACTTTTATATAATCTGCTGGTCTGTGGGTGGGGGTGACTTCAAGACACTCCCTAACCACTGGGCAAAACGTTCCCAAAGGCAAATCATTCCCCTTTTGCAGCACACCCTATTTGCCTTTTTACAAATTACCCCACAGTGCACCAAACTCAGGGAAACCCAAAATGGCAGAACCTTTTTGCCTCTGGAGATGGCTGGTGGCCCAATCAGGGCTGTCTTTAGGGAAACAAGCAGATCCTTCCTCTAGAGGCACACCAGACTGGCTCTGGGGGGAGCGCCCTCTCTCACTCAAATAGATCCAGGCTGGCTACAGTTGGACTTGGGATCAAAATACCCCGCTTCCGTAGGTCTCACTTTACAATAAACTTTGAAAATGGGTAGGGTTAGCCCTGGACCCATCTGTCATTCTTCAGAAATACTGAGTGATATCATTCACACCCGATCATCCTGTCAGATGGTCTAAGTCTTTGTTTCCATTTTAAGATCAGTTTTTACACCTCATCAAGGCGAAAGCCATGGCAGGGAGGGCAGTTGCAGGTAGACTAATACTAATTAGCCATCTAGAGCTCCAGGCACGAACAGCCTTATTTTTTAGACTTTAAATACACATTAAAAACAACATTTTGATGGAATCTGTATTTCTCTCCAATCCAAACTTAGCAACAATATTGCTCTCCTTACTACTTACTACTACTATGTCAAGCAAGGTAAGTGCACCCTGTCAGCGGTTCATGTCCTGATAGTCTTGGCTACCAGTCTGACCCTAATATTATGCAACCTACCTGGAACTTCAAAGGAAGGGCACAGATCAAGCACAGGAAGACACAGCTATGCTCCAAGCATTTCAAGCACATACTGTCCTCACTTGTTTCTTTTGTGGGAGTGCTTAAACTGACAAGACAAACCATGCCTCGATTGCCTCGCTGCCCACCGGTGTCAGTGATATTTCTTCCCAGTATCATTAAGTGGGTGAAAGACTCATGTATGTCTTCAGGGCCCTGTTGTGTATGTCTCACAGACGTGAACACATCCAAACATGCATCTATGAGCCCCACCCTGATATTTAGCTTGTATTTTGATAACATGATCCTCACACTTAATTTAGTTTGTTTTTGTACGTGCCTATTTATATTTTTCCAAGCATAATGAACCTCACAATAATGTAAATGATGCTTTGTTATTTATTTGTATGTTTTGAAATATTTGCTTAGTTATTGTTCCTGTCTCCTCTTCATATACATCAAATGAATAAATGACGTAGGAAGTAAGTACAAAGTGAATAAAATAACTTGACAGAAGCAGAACATTATTTTTGTGGATTATGAATGAACAACCTTCCAGAGCACCTTCTGATGTAGCCCCCACTCTTTGACTGCCACCACAGTTCTAAAATGAGCCCTTCCCCCTCCAAGGTAGGACACAAAAGGTCCCTGAGTAACTTCAGCAATGACACAGACAGGTTCAATGCATGACTAAGGTTCTACCTGACAGTCCTGTCATTCACTGAGGTCAGGCTTCCTATCAAGCTAATAACTGTTAATAAATGCTAATACAGCTAATACATGTCTAGATCTAGTAAATCTAGATTTGATATAGTCCTAATGTACCTGTGTTTCTTTCAGGTGTGAAAATGTTGAGTGTCGTTCAATAGAGAAGCCACAGGAGAACAAAGGTAACATGATATAATGAATGATGCTTTATCTCAACCCTTTTTATCTGATGAAGTCTTTATAAGACCTGCAATTTAGAAATTGAAGCTACACCTGACTAGGTATTCAGGAGAAACCAGCACTGCATCTTGATACAGGCTGTACTGATGCGTTGCATGTCAAAAGAGTATTTAAAGATGACAGATGAGATTCAGAAACAATTAAAACGTTAGGTTGAAGAATTTGTGTGATTGCCAACTCGAATAATTAAACTGGAAATGGAAATCCATAATACATTGAAGTGAAAACATTAAGGGCTACATGTTTCATGCATTTTCCATTTTGCAAACAGCCCAATTCGCAGAATCATGCCATTTGTGACCAGTTAAATGCATTTTAGTATGCATGAATTCCAATTTGCATTACGGCAACATGTTACCAAATCGCAATTTGGAACTGCAAACACCTACCAGTTCTGTATTAGAAAGGGGCATGTTTAGGGCGTTCCTTCCTAATACCGAATCGCAGCAGTATGTAAGAATGTTTTGTGACCGAAAAGTGGTTGCAAAACTTTTGCATTTTACCATCTACTTCAAGTAGCTGGTTATGTATTCATAAATAGGAAAGCTACCCCAAGGGACCCCTTGCTCTCTGGGAATGAGTGCAAAAAGGTTTTTTTCAGAGCAGCAGTAGTCCCACAGACCACTGCCTGCTCTTAGAAAATAAAAAGAAAACTTTTCATTTTACTGTTTGAACCGCATCTCTCACACAATTCAATTTGTTTGTTGTGGAACTCCAACGGAGATCCACAAAAATACAACAGTACATTAAGAAAGACATACTTTAAATACAATACAAAAGATGTTTTTTTCTTTTTTTTTTAAATACAGCAGTAGATTAAAAAGAAGAAAAGAAATACTTTGTAAACGGTGAAAAATTCTACAATATCCAACCATCGGACGTTACAACATACAAACTTAACTTAAAAATGTTTCCTAATAAATAACCAGAAATATTTTTAAAAATTGAAATATCCTATGGCAAACCAATTCATTTGGTGGGGACATGACAAAAGATCTGGCCTCCTGTACAGAATGAATATTAAATGTAATAAATGATGTCTTAAACACGTACGCCTGGCCCTTCGTAGTGCCGGGCACACAAATAGCACGTGATTAAGGTCCCGAATTTGTAAAAAACACAATTCCCAAATTCTCTCCTCTCATGGTAATTTATCCCTTATACCAGTGACTGCTCTCAAAGGCAACAGGTTGGTCCTCAGAGGAAGTATTAACCTTTTAATCCCATGTGGAAGATTCCATGTTAATGGCTGAGGTCCATTCCCCACAACACTCCCACAGACCACCTTATTGCGGGATGAAGATTGACTTAAAATTGTCTCTCTTGCCATGCTAATCGAGCTTAGCCCAAATAAATCATCTATACAAAGCTGGTCTCCAGACAAGCGAGAAAGCTCGCTGGTCTGCAGAGAATGAGGTACTTGTGGAGACTGCAACAATAGACTTACTGGAGTTGCTGCTGTTCCAGTAGCCCCCACTTTTCTTTTCAATCAGGTGTCAAATGTGGTGTGATGGGGTTCCAGTAATCACTCATCCCAGCTGGCGGTTTGGGAACGCCCTCCTCTATTATAGTATGACCATCACTCTGGCTATCCGGGATCTGTGGAAAATACAATTTTGACACTTTTTGTTTTGGAAATCGTCTTGTCTTTTTATGTTGCTTTTTCATATTTGCCCCTTGGAGGTTTGTTGCAGGACCTCCCCTCTTCCCTGCTTTTGATCTTCCTTTCACTAATAAGTTAGGGGGTTTG
Organism: Lissotriton vulgaris; assembly: GCF_964263255.1. Classification (NCBI taxonomy): domain Eukaryota; kingdom Metazoa; phylum Chordata; class Amphibia; order Caudata; family Salamandridae; genus Lissotriton; species Lissotriton vulgaris. The sequence continues at coordinate 218,281 of NW_028253262.1, forward strand.
GCCTGTAAGGCAGATCGGGTTAGAGCCTCCCCCGCCATCTCTCCCCACCTTTTCGCCCAACATGAACCTAATTTTCTCATCTTTCTCAATGACTCTACTGCCTCCCTTATTACCCTTCAGGAACAAAGGGTAAGATTTTAGTATGACCTTTCCCAAAAGGGGACCCACTTCAGATTTCCCAAAAAGTGAGCTTAGGCAAAGCTCCTCCTTTTCAAGATTACACATAGGTTCAATGGGGGACAATGAGAAAAGAGGTATTCCTGCTTGCACAGACACATCTCTCTGCTCACCCCGGGAAATGGGTGAAACAGGCCTGACATCTTTCTGTTCTTCCATTTGTGTGGGTATCTTAAGCAAGCGTTTTCTGGTGTCAAATTGTATTACGTTTTGCACTTCAAACAACATTACGGCGATCATTTCCAGCATATGATCTGAACTTAATACAGATTTCTCCAGTAAAGACAAAACGGAACTTAATATTCTTTTGATACAGACAAAATATTCAGACAGCACACCATTCCTCTCATTTCCTGACTTCGGTTGTGAGCAGGGCAGGACATTGTCATGAGCATCATAAGCATCATATGCAGACCGCCAAAGAAGTGCCAATCAAGTGGCTTGTACTACAGTATAAATGAACCAAAGAGAGACACGTAGGGGAGGAGCTAACAATTGGAGTGTTCTTCTCCCTGAATCTGCTTGTTTGATAACCGTCAGCATGATCGTGAGGGGCTCCCCACCCCCTTGTTAAAACTTCAATGTCTCTGAGTGTAAAGTCTTCCCTTGTATTAAATTTTCCACATACCCTTTCCTTCTCAGCCATTGCAAAAACATCCCTCCCGGTATCCTCCTGGAATCCTCTGCCACACCCTGGTGCTTCAGCATCACTTGTTCCCTTGTCAACCCACCCTCCTCCGGAGAAATGCAATTACAGTCGTAAAGTTTGATTTTTCCCTATTCAGGGAAGTGATTTGCTGACTCTGAAGGTTAAGAAGATGTTCCGGACCCGACTTTACATTCAAGGCAGCGACTGATAGGGCTGGTGTACCAACAGGTGGGCACTCTAGGCTTGGTTGGTACAAGGGAATGTGTTGTTGGCTGTGCTGGCTCTGTTTATCGAATGGTTAGTACGAGAACCAGGACCCAGGTTTGCGTGAAGAAAGGTGTCAGATGACTGCTCGCTTGGGACGTCCTCCGCACTTGATTTTGTCTGGGCCCTGGCCCCTTCACAGGACTTTATCTGGCTCTCCGCTAGACCGCAAGAGTTTCCCCGTGCTTTCTTCATAGACAGGGTGGGTGCGTTACTGAGAGGGACTTGGATAGCAGACCTTCTTGACCCAGTATTGCCTCCTCCGGAGCAGTCCGGGGAATTTTTTCAAAAGAAGCACATGATGGCTGGGTGAGATTTATACCAAAGCTGCTGTTGATGTCTAGTTCCACTATATGATCTCCTTTGTTTACTTGTTCGGCTTGGTGACGAGGAAAGTACACGCCCAGAATGTATTTTTTTGGAAGACATCTCTCACCAGCTTACTTGACTGTCAAAGGGGAAAAAAGTCTCACCGCCACTCTCACCTCCACCTCCACTCAATGTTCAATGATTCAGTGGTTTAGATGACCCTCGCGGGACTCACTGCTTGCTGCTAGCTGCTTACAATTACCCTTGTACCTGCGACAGGGGGCAGCTGCAGGGAGGAGAGGAACAGCAAGGAACAGCTAGGATCAGCGCAGTGCTCCGCTCTGCTCCTCTTAAGCACGGCATCAAGCGCACCAAATGGAACAAGAGAGGAGATGGGTGGGGGTATTACAGAAGCCCAGCACCCCCTGCACCTCCACCCCTCCCAACCTTGCTCCGCACTTGGCGCTGACTACTCAGTGTCACCACAAGCCTCAATAGCTTCTCAGTAGCTTCCCACTCTCAATCTCACTCTCAAGAGAGACTTAAGCGAAGGTCGAAGGGTAAAGCACAAGCTGCTCGGAGTCCTTTGCTGACCCGGCTCCTGCCACTCTCGCTTGCCTGCTTACTTGTTCTCTGATTTGCCGTACTTAGCCGTATTTCGCAGTGGTGGTGGCGGTAATCCGTCTGATGGCTGGGCGTGCAGCACTTTCCGCTGCACTCGCGGTTCACGGCTCTCCTGCTCACCACGGTCACAGCGTACGCTCCTCCCACTAGTCGCACCATTGGTCAGACTTCCGATTTGGAGAGTACAAACAAACTCCAGGCTCTGTCAGTCATTCACAGAGTATCAAAGCAAATGCATCTCATTTTCATTTAAGGAAAACAGGCTGCATGGAAAAAAAATTATTGCTTTATTTAAAAGCAATCACGGACATGGTGGTCTGGTGACCCAGCAGGCCACCATCCCTGTGATTTTATTGATTCCAAATGGGTCGCAAATTGAGACCTACCTCATTTTTTTTTCATTAGGTAGGGCGATTTGTGACCCACTGGGAATCACTTAATGAAACTGATCGCATTGCATACATTAGGAATAGCAATTACCTAATTGCGATTTTCAGAAAATCACAATTAGGTAATCGTTATTTCCAATATTGATACATATGGCCCTATGTTAAATCTAGGCTTTGCAAAGCCAGTGAGTGTGGGAGGAGCCCTTGAGATCCACACACATATGCTTTAGCAGTCTCCCTATACAACTCTGCTCATTAATGAGGAATACGTAGTGCTTCCATATAAGGTGAATGGAGTTTAGCGGACAGTTTGGAGTTAAGTGTACTGGCCAGTATCTCCGCTGCAAACTCTGGCCAGTACAAGTTTTTTCCCCCTAAAATGTAAAATAATTGCTCAGAATGGGATTAACCAAGTACTTTCCTGAGCAGTTTTTCACTACTTTGTCAAAAAAACAATGCTATTTTCCTCCTGCTTTGAAGACGCAGACAATGTCGCTGGGACTTCTGGGGGCTGGGAGTGTTCATTGGAGGGTTGGGGTGTCCAGCAGATTGCACAATTATTTTTGCTGCCACTCTAGCCCTCACCTTTCTGAGATGCCCAGTCTTTTCAGGACAGGACTTATTGGTTTAGAAAATTGCAGGCACAATAATTCTAGGCCCTGAAACACTTTTAAATCCACATTACAAGTGAAATACCACAACTCATAAAGAAGGCCTTATTGAATTAACTTAAGGTAGTGCCTTGAGGTTCTTGTCCAGTACAGCTGGTGGGTCTAGGTCACTGAATTGAATGTTTTCTTTTATATCAGGTGAGGATCTGAACCCCAGAGTTGGGCATCAGGTGTTTACAATCAAAGTCCGGTTTGTTCAGACAAGTCCACAATTCCAGCAGATCCTAAGAATATTTTAAAAAACTGTGTGATTCAAGTGGGTGAGAGAGGGACCCTCGGACAAGGTATTTTTCCCGGGATACTCTGGAAGAAATATCACCCGACATAAATATTGTTGACAAAAGTTTGACTGCCACTATGTATGTCCCTCGTGACTTGTTAAATGACATCATCAATGACATAACTGATTCCATCACCTAAGCTACTGCTCCTCGAATAGAAACAGTTTAGAAATGGAGATGAGTCTCGTACAGTACGGTAAAAGACATGGTGTACACTTTAGTGAACAGTCAGTCTGGAAATAAACAGAACAAAAAAGTGTTCTTATAAAAACACATGAAACTACAAAAATTGCATATCTACCAGTGCCGAAGCTACAAGCAGGTTTCTAAAGAACGATGATGGATTTAACCCAGATATGTGACTTGGGGGTGACTGTCTGAAATGTTTCAGTGCTCCGTCCATCATCTCCTTGTGCTTCCTACAAGCAGGATTCGCCACTGAGGAAATCAAAAGCTTTGTACAAGAATCATAGGGAGAAATAAATCATTACTATCACAATTTCAAATTCAAATTATGACATTAAAAAAACAGTTACCATTATAAAACACAATGATTCTGACTTTTGGGGGGATCAGCATCTCAAACTTCTAATATACCACCAAGGTGGGGCACAAAACAAAGGAAAGAAATTGATATCCTAGAGGGGAGTGACCCTTACCCACTTCACACACACAGACATCCAAGTGCCAGTCCACGCACACTACCAGCCAAATGCCAGTTCAGATACACAAACACACAGAAACTTAGTTCTAGTGGTATTCTGCCCCCTTGGGGGGTAGATGGGCTTCAAAATGAGGGTGATCTGCACCAAGGGGGAGAAAATGGCTAAATATTGCCACAAAAAGGCGGACTGACCCATGCCGAAGTGGCCACTCCCTGACATATCAGTGACATCATCCCTAGTGTCTAGTGGTTTTCTGCCCCGCTTGGAGGGAGTTGGACCTAAAAATAAGTTCAATGTGCCCCAGGAGAATGCAGAAAATGGCCAAAATATTGTCCCCATAATGGGGCGCAACCCCTGCCCAACGGGCTGCTCCCTGACATATAAATAAATTCAATCTGTGGTGTCTAGTGGCTTTCTTGCCCCTTGTGTACACATGTGCCAGAAAATGACTGATCTGACCCTGGGGGGAAGAAATCGGCCAATATATTGACCCCAGAATTGTGTGTGACCCCTGTCCTAGGGGCTACTCCCCAACACTCCACCCTCAACCAACAACCCAATTTCTCACATTTAGGTATTAGAAAAGGTGACCATGTAAAGGCGTTCCTGGGGACTCTCAGATAAAAAAGCCCTTCATCTATGCTGTTTTGAAGAAACCTAAATTGTCATAGCTTACCCTGTAGATGTTTCATATCCTTTAAAATATGTGCAGAGAATCAGCTATTACATTTATTGGGCCACCCCTTCCATTTATTTTTGCCTCTATTGCCCGTCTTTGCCATTACTTTATCAATATGATACACTCAATCCTGATAATGTTTTATTTTTGTAGGTCATTGCTGTAAAACAAACATGGTTTGACCTTCTCCCCCTTACAGTCTTTTAAATTTAGAACTGTAATACACATAGACAGCCTTTGTGTCACAAAAACTCACTGGTAAAAGTCTGCCCACAACCCTTTTGAAGTACATAGCTCCTTGTGCCTAACTGTCCTAACATGGTAAACCTTTTTTAAATGCACTTTGTGAAACCGCAGTGTTGTTGGGCATCACTTCTACTGATGATGTCTTAATGCTTCTATGATAGTTGAAATGTGCTATAAGCAGTGAAATACCACCAAATTTGAGGCTTGGGAGTTATGTTGAACCTTTCTATATCCACTGCCCTAACTTTGTTGTCTTTGAGAAAATCCTTTACCCCATTTGAGTTCAGCAGAGCTCTTAGGCCCATATTTACAGAGTTCACCCAGGGCCGCAAGCCACATTTATGCACTGATATGAAAAAAACACCTTCCTTTGAGGCTGTGACCTCTTTGTATGTGATAGAGATGGACTCATGAAATCTGGTTCCCATTACAAACTTAACTCTATGGTTCTTTTTAGCACCATGAAGGCGTAAAGGGTTCTGTAGTCAATTTCAATTACAGGGTATCTCATTGAAGTTTCACAATAACTCTGTTCGACCACCAACTGAAGGTTAGTCAAAGTTTCATTACAAAGCCAAAAATATTTGAACATACATGCATTGCAGGAGAAGAGTATAGAAATACAGAGGAGACAGGAAAATGCTGAATCGCCTAAACAGATTAGCACTGTGTAGCATGAACAGCAACACCAATTCAATAATCAAAAATATTGAAATCAGTAAACTTATCCATGTTTTCCTTGTATTGAGGTTTCTTGAGGGAAAAGCATTTAAATCAATCCCCACTCTAATGCTTTAGGTGACATCCCTACTAAAAACTATGCGAAAAATAAAGTGAAGTGATGAAGTCTTACTAAGAAGTCTCTCCGTGGATAAAGCATCATAATGCCACTGCAAGAGAAGCTAGCAAGCGGTCAAGTGCTTTTTGTCCGAAAGACAGAAGGGAATAGGGGTCACTGTCCCTCTCTACAATACATTATATCAGCAGGTATCACATCAGCAGAGTATCCCAAAATGACTTTCTCTCAATCCTGTTCATGTGAGTAACAATAGACTCCATTTACAAAACTTCACAGTTGGGTGAAGTTTTTTACCGTCTTCTTCATACAATCCCCTCGGAACAAATCAGCCTTGTTCACTTCGACTTGTCATGCGTAACGAGGCGCTTTTCCACCTTATCAATTCCCACCAGGATCAATGTATCTTCTTCGTCCCCTAACTAACTAAAATAACAGTAATTACTCCAGTATTGGAGCTTTCATAGATTCACATGCCTGAATCATTCCCTGTCATCGAGACGGGAGTCTCCGGTACATAAAAAAGCAATGCTTAGTAGTATAGCAAACTGAAAAGAGGCCTAGGTCCATTTCCCTTTTGCAACTCATAACCTTTGTTATGTAAAAAACGGACCAAACTTTTCCCTGAACAAATCAGAGCTCCTCACCCTCAAGAACACTGCTGAGAGAACCTGTTGCCCCTCATATTTTCTACCGCACGTTATGCTAGGGAGTCTCCTTTGAACTCTGCTCAAACTCTAGCTATTCAGCTTTTGAGGAACTCTGTTTCTTTCTACTTTCACTTGGATTTGAGAATACTTTGACCTGTTCATTCTGTTAGAATGTCTGGAATAAAAAAGAAGGGTTATTTAGAGCCTGTGCTACCTGCTCTAAGAAGAGGCTCAACACTGATGACCCACATCAAGACTGCATTTACTGTCTTCTTTACCTGGATCACCAAGCCAAGGACTGCAAGGTATGTCGCAATGTCTCTAGTAAGACCTTTAGAGATTGTGAGGGACGCCTTTTGATATGCTTCTCAATTTGAAGGCCAGAAAGGAGGTAATCTCGAATGACAGTGATCAGGAGTCCTCCTCTACATCTAGGAGATCTCAGAAGAGAAGAAAATCTCCTCAGACTCATTCCTCAGGGTAACGTCCTGGGAAAGCCCTAAAAAAGACCACTTATGGGTCTTCAGGGCATAGTCCTCCGAAATTTCCTCAGCCAAAGGAAAAGGAGAGTAAAGGACACACTTCTGGTAAGATATCGTCAAAGAAATTCACTTCTGAGCCTTCCAAGTCACCACCTCTGGTCAAAGAATCCTTCAGGAAACCATCTTCTATTTCAAAAACCAAAAAACATACATCGTCGACGGGATCATCAACGGAAGCATCAACGAAGAAATCATCATCAACTGCGACGAAAACAGAGGTACAGAAAATGACAAAACTACCAGCATCGCCTGTTATGCTGTCGACGACGTCAGCATCTATGGTAGGGTTGACGCCGGTAACATCGACGACATCGACGACGATGGCAGCGATGACGATGACCACGTCGACAACGGGATCAACGCCAACGGGGTCATCGATCGGAACATCGACAACGATTACTATGTCGTCGGCGAGAGATGCCTCTGGTCTGGGGTCGACGACAAGAACAACATCGTCAACCGTAGTGTCGATGGCGATCTCATCGACGGGCTCGCTGAGGGGAGAAACTCCAGAAAAACAACTGTTGGTCCGCAAAAATATCACAGTAGCATGACTTCCCCGAGTAAGATTGCTCCTCTGGTTTCATCACACCTATTGTAGGAGATGGAGTCCGAAGAAGAAGTGGATAGGGAACCCTTGGGGTATGCCAGCAGTCCGTCACAACTTCATGTGAAATTTCAGGAGGATGAAGATGACGAGGGTTAAGAGGATTATCACAACCACTTGCAACATTGTTATCAACAAGGAGTTCAGGAGGAGATGGTTGCTATGCCATCCTCCATGATGATGGACTTACAGTTCATGCTGGCAGATTATAAGAAGGGATTTTCACCGTCAGGAGCCCCTCAAGAAATTCCTCTTCCACAATCCCCGTCCTTTCCGGCTACTCCAGTTAGGAGCAGAGAGTCGCTGCAAGACAATGCGCCTCCAACGCCTCAAGTTCAACATCACCAGGATCCGGTTACCACGGATGATGAGGACCAGGAAGAAGGGGAGATAACGGATCCCACAAGGAATGCAACGACTACCTAATCCCATCTCCAGCATCACCCACACCAGGGCCAGCGGAATCTCCACCAGTGGATATTGGTGGATTCCACAACTTGATGGAAAGAGCCGCGAAAAGATTTCAACTTCCAATGGCTACAATACAGACGGAATGCTTCCTCTATGATTTTAAGGAGCTGTACCATATATCAGTTTGATCCATACCAATCGTCAACCATGTATGGGAGGAAGGCTTGAAAGTGATGAAGATGCCAGCGACGGTTACACCTGTACTCACTAGGTTGGAAAAGAAGTATAAGGCCCCTTCGGACCCACCAGAGTGTTTGCTGGGTCATCCTAAACCGGATTCAATAATTTTGAAAGCAGCGCAACAAAAGTAAAAAGAAACATCAGCGCCTATTTCTGCACCTCCAGACAGGGAGGAAAGGCGCTTGGACAATGCAGGGAAAAGAATATCCTCTATGTCAGCTCTTCTCGTCAGAGTGGCTAATGACCTTGCCATTCTGGGCAGATATGACAGGCAAATGTGGTGCGATATGGCTCCATACATAGATCTCATTCCGGAGGACAGGAGGCGAAGAAAGTTCTGCAGGAAGGTGAGAGGACTTCGGCTGAAGTCATCGACTGTGCGATGGACATCGCGACCACAGCCTTTCGCTCTTTGGGAGTTGCGGCGGTTCTACAATGCCAGGGATGGCTAAGGGCCACTGCCTTTAGACCTGAGGTCCAAAATAAGATTCTATATCTTCTATTCGATGGGGAAGATTTGTTTGGATGGCAGGTGGATGAAACCCTTCAGGGTATTAAGAAGGACACGGATACGGCGAAGGCCTTGGGTACATTGCAATATCGGATGATGCCTTTTCGAAGCACCCGGGGAAGAGGACAACCATCTTATAGAGGTAGCTACCAACAGGGAAGATACCCCTCTTATTCTTCCTCATCATAGCAGTAGCGTGAGCAATCGGGTAACTACTCTAAATCCGCTCCAAAAGGACGAGGGGGTCGTCAAGGTAAAGACAATATTAGGAGGCAATGACAACCTCCGGTATCCGGCTTCATGTACTCCTACCTCTCCACGAGTTCCCCTGGGTCACTTACCATTTACACCAGTGGCAGAGGATAACATCGGACAAATGGATCCTCAACATAATAACATTTGGACATACTCTAGAATTTCTACAATTCCCTCGGCGCATATCACCGACAAATCAGGAAGCCAAACTTTTATCTCAAATGCGCCGGGAGATTCGGACAATGCTCCGAAAAGGAGCAATAGAACTGATGCAGAATTCCCAAATAGGGAAAGGATTTTATTCCAGTTTCTTCTTAGTCCGAAAGAATGCTCTCCAATGGCATTCAAATCTAGACATAAGATCTCTGAATGACTATCTCAAGAAACATTAAAGTTGCACCGACACAGTTGTGAGGGTGTCCCCTACGGCACTGGTGACGATGGGCTGTGGAACAACAGCAGTTTTTTAATGTATTTTTAAAGAGACATGAATGTCTTTGCGTATCAATCAAATTTAATGAAGATAATTCCAATGTAGAGTAACAAGTCTCTCTTTACTCTTACAGGACGTGATTCAAACAATAGCGGTATTTACAGACTGTCATGAATCCTTTATTCAATCCCATTGCATTTCGGCGGAAGCCTTCATCAGGGGATATCTGTCAACAAATAATATGCTATGTTATACTAATCTGTATCTGTCACTGAACATATATCCATCACAATATTAGTGCATAGGTACAAGAAATAAACAAAACAAATCTCTATTTAGTAATTAACACTCTGTGAAATCCGTAAAGCAACGTTAGATACTATTCGTGACATTCACATTGCATTAATCACATGCTAAATCACAAGGTAAAAAATGTTAGTGCTATATGAACTCTATTCATGCGGTCGTATGCGTGTAGTTAGTGTTCTTTAGCGTTATCAAAAAATAAGTAACAGTCTGCGGGTGCTTTTCTGTTTTTACGCGGACTTGAATAAGTTCTAAAACGCTGTTTACTATACTATCAATGGGGCTCGTAAAAGCTTACCTTTTAAATACGCTGATAGTTTTGCCATGTAAACCGGCCGTACACCATTACTCTCGCCGTGTATGCTATAGTACAGCGTGTGACGCGCGATTTGGGGGTGCGGTTAAATGCAGTGATCCTGGCCACGCATAAGGCGTTTAAAGGGACAGGTCAAAATGTCCCTGCACAGTGCTCTCAATAAAGTAAATTCAAGCGTGACTAGTTCCCTTCTTATGAACTATCTTGTCATTATTCACTATATGACTCATGGAGTAATGAGTCTTAACAGACACTGGAACTGTCTATTGCTGGGATACCAATACATTTTATCCAATTATTTTATTTATTAGTATTTCTTGTATGTTTTTGCATAAGTTTGATACTTCATCACTATTGCGCTATTTGTTGTTCACTTGAAGGGAACTAGTCACGTATCCCAGCGCGCGTATGGGCACTGTTAATCACTGCCACCCTCTGGTTCATCACAGCACCCTCTGGTTCACCACTGCCACCCTCTGGTTCACCACTGACACCCTCTGGTTCACCACTGCCACCCTCTGGTTCATCACTGCCACCCTCTGGTTCACCACTGCCACCCTCTGGTTCACTACTGCAACTCTCTGGTTCATCACAGCACCCTCTGGTTCACCACTGACACCCTCTGGTTCACCTGTGCCAGCCTCAGGTTTAGCACTCACCACTGCCACCCTCTGGTTCATCACAGCACCCTCTGGTTCACCCCTGCTGCCACCCTCTGGTTCAGCACTCACCACTGCCACCCTCTGGTTCATCACAGCACCCTCTGGTTCACCACTGTCAACCTCTGGTTCACCACTACCACCCTCTTGTTCACCACTGCCACCCTCTGGTTCATCACTGCCACCCTCTGGTTCATTACTGCCACCCTCTAGTTCGCCACTGCCACCCTCAAGATCATCACTGGCACCCTCTGGTTCATCACTGCCACCCTCTGGTTCACTACTGCCACCCTCTGGTTCACCATTGCCACCCTCTGGTTCATCACAGCACCCTGTGGTTCACCACTACCACCATATGGTTCATCACAGCACCCTCTGGTTCACCACTGACATTCTCTGGTTCACCCCTGCCACCCTCAGGCTCAGCACTCACCACTGCCACCGTCTGGTTCATCACAGCACCCTCTGGTTCACCCCTGCTGCCACCCTCTGGTTCAGCACTCACTACTACCACACTGTGGTTCATCACAGCACCCTCTGGTTCACCACTGTCACCCTCTGGTTCACCACTACCACCCTCTGGTTCATCAATGTCCCTCTCTGGTTCATCACTGCCACCCTCTGGTTCATCACAGCACCCTCTGGTTCACCAGTGCCACCCTCTGGTTCATTACTGCCACCCTCTGCTTCGCCACTACCACCCTCTGGTTCATCACTGCCACCCTCTGGTTCATCACAGCACCCTCTGGTTCACCCCTGCTGCCACCCTCTGGTTCAGCACTCACCACTGCCACCCTCTGGTTAATCACATCACCCTCTGGTTCACCACTGTCACCCTCTGGTTCTTCACTGCCACCTTCTGGTTCATCACAACACCATCTGGTTCACCCCTGCCACCCTCAGGTTCAGCACTCACCACTGCCGCCCTCTGGTTCACCACTGTCACCCTCTGGTTCACCACTACCACCCTCTTGTTCACCACTGTAGATTATGCGGGGAAAGCACACCTGCCCAGCCTCAACTGCGATGAATTAATTTTGGGCTGGTTAATGTGTCACTGAATTTGTGCTTCAAGTCTGGCACCTGCTTCCTTAGCTGTAAGTGCTTCCTGTTGCAGTTATTTTTTTTACAGGAGAATTGTGCCATACTTGTAACTATTCTCTGACCCTGCTTTGAGGGTCAGAGCAGGGTCAGAGAATAGTTGCAAGGAGGCAATTGAACTCTGGAGGGGCCCCTCAGGAAGCACTAGAGGGAATGGTTACAAATTAGCATGAACTTTTGCACCTGGTAAGTGTTTTTAGTTTTCCAAAATTCGTTTTTCTGCCATTTCGCGAGATTCGCGGGGCGCGAATTCGTGCAAAATCGAACTTGCAATCCGCAAATTCGGGTGAAATTTTTTGCGTGTTCGCGCAGTTTTTTGCTTGTTCGCGGAATGCTTGCAGCCCACCGACCCCGAGGTTGCCCATGTGGTCGTGTATGGGCGCGGCCATCTTGTTTGCATGACGTGTTTCCGTTTCCGGGTGCTAGTTGCATGCTCGCGTCGTATGCGGCGCACGATTACGTGTTTGTGGGCGTTTTCGCGTGCTCGCGGGGGAAATATCGCGCAAACTTACCCACGCGGTCCTCTACAGGCGCGGCCATCTTGTTTTTCATTCACTGCTATGGTTTTGGGCATGCTACCTTTCTATCCATCTTACATCTTTGTAATCCTGTTTTTCTGAACTTTTTTTTGCTTTTTTTGCTTATTATCTCTCTCTTCAATTTCCTACATCTATATTTTGTGTTTTTTTTTAAACTTTTTGGTACTTTATTACCTACTTTATTTTTTTCGCTCTCTCTCTTATTTTTTTCACACCTATTCTTCTTTCCTTCTTCTTGTGCCCAGGCCCATGGCTAAGGGAGGCGACAAGGGCAAGGGGAAGAGCCCAGCAGCCCGTACCCGGCTCCCTTGCGGGCGTTTGAGGGGGGAGGAAGTCCACGCCTGGCGATCTTCTCTGCGGTGGAGGTGGCCGCCTTGATTGTTTTTGTTCGAGTCCACCTCCCTAAGACCGTAGCAGCAGGTAGGCGGATTGCTTCCAGTTACGGCCTCTGGGAACGTCGCCAGCTGTTGGAGAAGGTGTGCCGGCGCATGTGTAAGGAGTCTGGGGTCTGGCGCACCTACCAGCAAGTGACGCACCGGTAGAGTGACATCCGGGACCGGGAGCATGACATGCTCGACCTTCTAGGATTGGAGATCCCTGGCCTTGGTAAGTAGCTATTTAATAACTACTGTTTTTCCTTCTGCTCTGTTATATTGCTAATCTATTGTTTCCCTGAAGAGTACGAATGCTACTGATTCGATTACATTGCAGGTAAATTAATGTTTAAATAGCTTCTGTCATTGCAGGTGCTCGCCTGGTTATTGGCGTTGCTGCTATGCTTACTTGTTTGCAACTTTTAAGTCATTTGAGAGCATTACTGCGTAATGCTAGAGACAGTAGACTCAAGTCTAGTCCTTCTTTGTACTCCAGCTGCTGCCACTATAAAGAGATAGTGGTGGATTGATACGTTGAGTATATTATTTATTACTTGTTATAGGACATTTGTTGGTGGTCTGCAATCATGATGACGGACTGTGTCTGTCACGTGACGTCTCGTGCTGCTGAGTGATAGCAGTCGTAGTAGAACCTTTTTGTTGTTGATGTAGTTAGTGAATTACATACCTTTCCTATTAGACGGTCTGCGAATCCTGCAATACTGTACTACTATCCTCCTAGTTGACTAGATCAGATGCAATTGTTGTTAATTTGTTTCCCTAACATCATTTTAGATTGTGTTCAAAGAAATCAAATATTTCCAAAAAAACAATCATCCAAGTTGTGTTACCTTATTTCTCTGATCACCAGCAACTCCCAGGGTCAAGGCGCCGACGGCGACTGAGACTCCGGTGGCAGAAGGCGGACAGGATTAGTCCCTTGCAGGATCTTCTGCTGGCCCCAGTAAGTTGTTCTATTGTTATATTAATACTTATACTTCCCTAACTTTTACAGCTCCTATTCATTACAAACTGTTTCCTAATAATTCTATGTTTTACAAAATAGTCTTTGATCTTCTTCTAATGTAGGCTACTTTCTACATTCTTATCCTGCCTCTACCATCACTCTCTGTGCTACTACTATTTACGATTAAAAGTCGGTCTGTGTAGGTAGCTAAACTTTCCCATTTGGCAAACGGTGTGAAACAAAACTCTGATACAGCAATAGCTCTAGGCACTGAGTGCAGTCCTCTGGGTTGCCCTTGCTGTCTATTCCAGTCTTCTTAATGTAAGTGCTTTGACAATTTCCAACAACAAAATGTCATTGTTTACACCAAGTGAAAGGTAGCAGTTGCCTTTTTGATTTGAGAGGAGCACATCCCATACTGCTAGTGTTTTAGGGACTGTTCTGCACACAAAGAAGTATGGACAAGGTAAATAGGACATTGTTGATGAGAGGTGCAGTTCGACTTTCAACATACCTCAGTCCGAACAGAAGTTGAACCCCCAATCCCCTGACCGACTATCTAGTGTGTCTGACCAATGATTTTATGACCCAGAAGAACAGAAGAAGACTACCGCTGAGTCCCGGCCTATCTGAGTCACTGAAAGAAACATGACTGCCAAGTGCAGTAGTTCAAACCTTTCCGCTCACTCACTCATTAACAAAAACCACACAGTGTTTGTTAGTTTAAAAGTTTTATTTTCAATTAAGAAATGAAAACGTTATTTCTTTAATTTTAATAGCGTAGTATTCTGAGCGAGCAATGGTGATGGATGAAGATGACGTTAAAGTTCAAACAACATTCCCATGAATGAAATTAGTATGACTCAAACTTAATATTAGTTAACAGACACATGAAATTATTAGAATAACTGAGTGGGAGCCCCCACCTTCTTTAAAGTACTTAAAGTACTGCTGGTGATGACTTACTAGTAGTTGGGGAATCGTCTGGCAAAAGGGCAATGGAATCTTCTTTCTGTAATGAGAACAATGGTGCACGTTAAGCAAGCATTCATCAGTTGTCATAAGAAGAAGTGTAGCATTTAATGGAATAAGCATATAAAAGGTTAACACCCTCCCCAAAACCGTTACTTTTTTTCAATCCCAGTAATAAAAAATGTGTTAAGTAACATTTTCTTCCACTACGAGACAAAATAGGGGGTTGTAAATTGCATCTGTAAATATGACATGTTTTTCCTAGACGTCACAACATCTGATGCAGCACAGATGACCACCAGTGCCGGGACCAGCAGTGCGGAGGGGTCCACTCTGGATGTGGCGGCGCCAACAGGAGGAGCTGGGGGGAAGACTCAGCGGCGGCGGACGGTGGTAAGTTATTATACTCCTTACTTATTGAATTTTTTTTGAGTAGGCTCGCAAAGGAGTGTATGGTGTACTGTACAGTAGTACACAGTACACTAGTATAAGTACACTGTACTGTTAAGAACATTCACTAATTTAGAACTACTTTTTGGGCTATCACGGAGAAGACAGTCAGCCTGGACTTTTAATAGCATTAGCGGCGGTACTTCTCTGGTAACCAATGGCCCCCTCTATTTCACTTCAACTCAGCTGGCAAATTTTTATTGTGAAGCCAAGTCATATCAGATGAAGTTTAGGGAAGTGAAGAACGAAAAGTTAAAGAAGGGTGAAACGAAGGACTAGCGAGTATTAATATTTATGACTGTAAAGAATGGTTTTGTTGAATGCAATTCAACATAAGAAGACGGCGGTTTCCAAAATATAATGAAAAGGGTGTTAGTTGGTTGTTGACAAAAAGAAATTTTGGTACATTTGAGACATTAAGAAGAATCATAGACGTACTTTGGAAGCCTGGATGTTATCTTCTTTATCCTCCTCGTCGATAGCAGAGGTGTATGATGTAGTAGAGCAGACGCTGAGTGGATGAAGTATGTCCAGTGGCAGTGCCACCCCTATAGAAAAGTAAGACATTCCTATCCCCACCTGAATGTACTGCTTAAAGTACTGCGAGTCTGCATCATCATGGCCTGTGTCTGTATTTCTTGGGTGAAAGCTGAGTGGGCTGCCATTAGGGCGGCTACCACAAGTTCACGTACCAGTAATTTCTTTTGCAAAACAAGAGAAAAAAAGTATAAAAAAGGCCTTTTTTTAGTACTCTCTGACTATGTATGTAGTAGTGAGTCCACCCATAGTGCTGCTAGTGGAATTCCTGAAACTCACAGTAATGTCACAGGCTTACAAAGATGGCGGAAAGATACATGCCAAAATGTTATACTGTGTTTGCTACTTGCTGGTGTTACTGAGTGTCAACTTTCCGTTGAATTATTTTGACTTTATGTTAAAGACTATTGGCTACAGTATGTTTCTTTCTTTCTTCATAGATGCTACTCCCAAAAAGATCACCCGCAAGGAGATGGCTGCCCGGGCCAGGGCCCATAAGCTGGAGGCTATTTGTTCCGAGTATCGGCGGTTGTGGGCTCGGGAGCATGAGGAGACATCAACCTCTACATCCTCCTCCCCTGCCCCCGGGTCCACCAGGCAGAAGCCTCCAGCCAAACAGGGTTGGTGGTTGACTTGAATCCTCGACGGATGCAATATCATTGTTGTGCTGGTAGCAGTAGTGGTACACACTGGCAGTATCACAATATGAAAAAAGAGGAAATTAAACATTGAGTGGCCTGAGCATAGCATTAGAAACAGTATATTAGATAGTACGGTACAGAACAGTGCCCTAAATTGTAGCCTAGGCAGTGCCAACGTAAGGTAAGCATTAAGCATTTGATTGTTCACGTCGTGTAGGAGAAGGATGTTCTTATCAATCCACGATGGCGCACATGAACTTCTGGTTGCTCTGACCTTATCCTCCCCAGCAAGTGTGTGGAATTTATTGTTGTTGTCAGTCACATCTCAATGAAATACCACACAGCCCAGGGGAAGAGGGTTAGGGTTTGAAAATTGGATGGGAATGGGGGTTTTTGGGAAAGTTTGGTAGAGATGAAAAAAAACATAGCATGGACAGTCAAACAACAAATGAAGAGAAACAAATCTTTGGATTTTAAGATATTGATAAATCTTTAAAGGGACTAAGCATGGGCGGATTTCGCAGATCCACGATCTGCGAATTTGCGGATTTGCGGATCCGCAAAATCCGCGAATTTGCGGATTCGCGGATTTTGCAGATTTTTTTAATGGGGGGGGGGGTCTTTTATTTATTTATTTATTTTGTCAATTTATAGGGCGCAACAGCTACCCAAGAAGGGTTTCCCGGCGCCTAGACACAGCTAGAGACGAAAAGACAGAAACGGAGGGAGATTTTGAGGGATTATTGGTCGTACAGCCAGGTCTTTACAAGCTTTCTGAAGCTATGGTAGTTATCTTCCTTCCGAATGCTTGGAGGAAGCGTGTTCCACAGGGAGGGTCCAAGATAGGCAAAAGATCTGCCCCCTGATCTTGCACGTTTGAACCTTGGTATACAGAACCATGCTGCTGTCTGGGACCGGAGGTTTCTCTTTGGTGTGTAGAGGCAAGCAAGGGATTGGAGGTATTTTGGGGCTCCTCCTGTTTTTATTTTGAACATGTAGTTCAAGGCCTTGAAGCGAACTCTGTTCTCTATCCTGAGCCAGTGAAGGTCCCGGCGGTGGTTCGAGACTCCAGCATTCCTAGGAATCTTGCACAGCGTTTTGCGCCACTTGTAGTCGTCCAATGACAGATTTATTTGCGCCTAAATATAGGATGTTGCCGTAGTCAAGCCTTGATGTGATAAGGGCATTGACTACGGTCTTCTGAGTTGACATAGGCAACATCCACAGGATTTTCCTCAACCATCTGGTTATGGTGAGAACCAACCAGAAGGTACGGTGGCGATGTACGTGAGTTCACTGACGTTAGTTATTATGGGGTCCAACAAGTGGCCAGCTATATGAGTAGGGCTGGAGTTGATAATAGATAAATTCAGTGCAGCTAGATCTTCCAGAAAATTATAGCATGAGGGGATGGTGGGATCTTCCAGGTGTAGATTTAGATCACCTAGCAGAGAGAAATTGCTAGATGACATATAGTAGGGGGTAATAAGATTTGCGAAGTTTGATACCCATTGAGAGGGGTTTCCTGGTGGACGATAGATCAGAAGGCCTGACATGGTGAAGTGCCTTTTGTGTGTATAAATGGTCGGAGACCGATCAGAGCAGCAGATGAAGAGAAAGAAGCTCCTGGTCACAGGAACAGCACGAGGATTGCGCTCGTGAAAGTCAAGGATACAAAGGCCTCTATCCAGCATCACAGCTGATTTTCGACGGTAGATTTGGGAAGAAGGCACACCTGCCCAGCCTCGACGACGCTCACGATTTTTTTTGGGCTGATGAATGAGTCACTGAATTTGAGCTTCAACTAGTTCCAGCGACCATGTGTGTGTTACTATGCAATCGCACCGATGTGCGCAGGGGTCCCTTGAGTGAGCTGTCCATCCATCATCTTCCTGAAACTATTTTAGGATGGCGCCGGCAAGCTGCCAGCTCCATCCTAAAATAGTTACTAAATTAGCCTCACTAATAGATAAAATAAAGCAGGTGCTCGAGCACCTGCTTTATTTTATCTATTAGTGCTTCCTGTTGAAGCTAACTTAGTAACTATTTTAGGATGGCGCTGGCAGCTTGCCGGCTCCATCCTAAAATAGTTACAACAACAACTTAAAGCTTGAAGGCTTGAACTTTTGCCCCCCGAACCCGCCGCTCGCGGATTTGCGGATTTTCGGTAAATTCGCGGGAGTTCGCGGATTGCGGATTTACCGAAAATCCGCAAAATCCGCGAGCGGAACGGATTTTGCGCTCACGCTTAAAAGGGACATAAAGGAAGTGCACTACTGCATGCTAGAAGTTGTTTACTATACGGATGGTTAGGTTACTGAAAAGTAGCATCCATCGCGCGCCAACACAACCTCAACATCATCTCCTACGCAGACGACACCCAGCTGATCCTCTCCCTCACCAAAGACCCAAACACAGCCAAAACCAATCCACACGAAGGAATGAAAGAAGTAGCCGAATGGATGAAGAACAGCCGTTTAAAACTAAACTCGGACAAAACTGAAGTCCTCATTCTAGGATCATCCCCCTCTGCTTGGGACGACTCATGGTGGCCACCGGCCCTGGGTACAGCACCCATACCTACAGATCACGCTCGTAACCTTGGCTTCATCCTAGACTCCTCCCTCTCGATGACCAGACAAGTCAACGCCATCTCATCTTCATGCTTCAACATCCTACGCATGCTCAAAAAAATCTTCCGCTGGATCCCCACCGAAACAAGAAAGACAGTCACCCACGCACTGGTCACCAGCCGACTGGATTATGGAAATACCCTCTACGCCGGAACCACAGCCAAACTACAGAAAAAACTCCAACGCATCCAAAACGCCTCAGCCAGACTCATACTGGACATTCCCCGTCAGACTCACATTTCCGGTCACCTGAAGGTTCTCCACTGGCTCCCCGTCAACAAGAGAATAACGTTCCGCCTCCTCACCCACGCACACAAGGCCCTCTATGTCTTAGGACCCGAATGCCTCAACACACGACTGTCCTTCTACACTCCCACCGACAACTACGATCATCCAATCAAGCCCTCGTCGCAATTCCGATCATTCCCAGATCCACCATGGGAGGAAGATCCTTCTCCTACTTAGCAGCCAAAACCTGGAATTCTCTCCCCATTCACCTCCGACTTACACATAACCACCTCTCCTTCAGAAAACAACTAAAAACCTGGCTATTCGATATGTAACGCACCCACCCTCCCTCAAGCGCCTTGAGACCCTCTGGGTGAGTAGTGCGCTGTATACATTTCTGAACTTGAACTTGAACTAGTACTACTACTTACTGCAACTTACTAGTAACTACGAAGAAACAAGAAGACCCCTCTGGCGCTTTCAGAAGCGGTCGCTCCCCCACAAGAGCTCCTGACTGGTATCGTAGCCGCGCTCCCTGCCTCCTACTCTAGCATTTCCTAAACGAGCATAGCGCCTCATTACTACTTAGCGCTATAGCGCGAGTGCCTCTAGATTCTTATAACACCATTTGGCATCGCTTTGACTACATCTACCGCTGCGCTGTGCTCGAAGGCCGCATTATTTCTGCTTGCTTTGGATTGTGTGTTATTGTACTGTATTGTGTGTTACTGGACTGTTACTGTGCTGCACGCTGCATTGCTTGATTCGTTTGCAGCCTTTCAGGTGCACTTGGTGACCCTGCCTACCTCGAGCTTACTCGAGGGCCGCCATCTTTGTTGTTGTTGTGGACTCGTAGCACCTCCTCCACAGCCCGCCCCACCTCCCGGCTGACCCTCCCTCCCACGGACTACACATCCCGTTTCTCAGCCTCGCAAGCGCTGTGACCCCTCTGGCGCTTTCAGAAGCGGTCGCTCCCCCACAAGAGCTCCTGGCTGGTATCGTACCCGCGCTCCCTGCCTCCTACTCTAGCATTGCCTAAACGAGCATAGCGCCTCATTACTACTTAGCGCTATAGCGCGAGTGCCTCTAGATTCTTATACCACCATTTGGCATCGCTTTGACTACATCTACCGCTGCGCTGTGCTCGAAGCCCGCATTATTTCTGCTTGCTTTGGATTGTGTGTTACTGTACTGTATTGTGTGTTACTGGACTGTTACTGTGCTGCACGCTGCATTGCCTGATTAGTTTGCAGCCTTTCAGGTGCACTTGGTGACCCTGCCTACCTCGAGCTTACTCGAGGGCCGCCATCTTTGTTGTTGTTGTGGACTCGTAGCACCTCCTCCACAGCCCGCCCCGCCTCCCGGCTGACCCTTCCTCGCCCCTCCCCTTCCAATATCCACTTATGACAGGTACTTCTGCGTGCAGCGTCCACGCACAGCGGTCGCGCCCCTTGCGTGCCGAAGGTGCGCCAAAGGTAAGCCCGTCTACGCCCGTCCGCACCTGGACCACGCCCAGCGCCAGACCCCCTGACCCCCGTACCACCCACCCCACCCGCATTACATACGACGCCACCACCCTCTTAGCCCTAAACCCCGGCCGTCTCCCCAACTGCGTCCAAGCCGCTCCCGGACACACCCATGGTCCCTTCTCTTGCAACTCCTGCAAGTTCGCCGGCACCAAGAACAACTCCTCATCCACGAACACAAAACAGATATCTGACACCAACCACCTACAATGCATCCTGCTCAACACCCGCTCGGTCCACAGGCACGCCATCGACCTTTGGAATCTACTAGACACCATCTCTCCGGACGTCGCCTTCCTAACAGAAAAAAGGATGAACGCCTCATCAGCCCCAGACATCACCATTGCCATCCCGGAAGGCTACAAGATCATCCGTAAGGACCACAACAAGCAAACAGGAGGAGGCATCGCCATCGTCCATAAGAATTCCATCCGCATCTCAACCAGCTCAGACGTCAACCTTGCCAGCGCCGAACACCTTCACTTCCAGATCCACACCGACCCCAAGACCACACTCAGAGGCACCCTCCTCTACCGGCCTCCAGGACCCCGTGCACAATTCAGTGACGACATCACTGACTTTATCACCCCACACGCCCTCCCCTCCGAGGAATACATTCTATTGGGAGACCTCAACTTTCACCTGGAAAAGAGCAATGACAGCAACGCCACCACCCTTCTGGACAATCTCGCCAACCTCGGACTAAAACAACTTGTCACTACCCCCACCCACATTGCAGGTCACACACTCGACCTATCTTCACCTCCAGCAAACATGTCTCCTTCAGTCACACCACAGCTCTCCATTGGACGGACCACAACTGCGTTCACTTTATCTACAAAAAGACCACAACCCACAACCATCCTCAACCTACTCTGCGAAGAAACTGGAACAAACTCACCATCGACCAGATCTCCTCATCGCTTCTTCAAAACCCCCCTGCCCACTCCTCAAACCCGACCAAGCAGCCATTAACCTCACCCAATGGCTATACAACAGCGCCGACATCCTAGCACCGTTGAAAAAACGTCAAATCAAACTAGGCAGCAAAAACGCCTCCTGGTTCAACGACGATCTTAAGAAATCTAAGAAACTCTGTCGCTCCCTCGAGAAGGCCTGGAAAAAAGACCCAAACACCAGCACCAGGGACGCCTTTAAAAACGCCACCCGCATACACCACCAACTAATCCGGACTGCCAAGAAAGCCGCATTCAAAGACCGACTTGATAACAACGCCCACAACAGCAAGGAATTATTCAACATCGTCAAAGAATTTACCAACCCCTCAGCCAACTCCAACGACATCACCCCCTCTCAAGCCCTTTGCGACTTGATAGCTTCATTCTTCCACAACAAAATCGCAGACATCCACAACAGCTTCGACAAACAACCCGGAGACCAACCCACCCAACCTTCTACAGGACCTTCACCCCCCTTGAACCTCCTTAATGACTGGAACCCAATCTCCACTAAGGACACCATCCGCCTGATAAACTCCATCCACTCAGGATCCCCCACAGACCCATGCCCTCACCACATCTTCAACAAAGCAGACTCCATCATAGCACCACACCTCCGAGACGTCATCAACTGCTCCCTCAACTCCGCCACCTTCCCGGAAAGCTGGAAACACGCAGAACTCAGCGCCCTTCTGAAAAAACCCACAGCTGACCCCACCGAACTCAAAAACTACCGCCCCATCTCGCTCCTTCCATTCCCGGCCAAAGTCATTGAGAAAGCTGTCAACAACCAGCTCGCCGCCTTCCTCGAAACCAACAAATCCCTCGACTCCTCACAGTCCGGCTTCCGAGCCAAACACAGCACTGAGACCGCCCTCATCGCAGCAACAGACGACATTCGAACTCTACTGGACAATGGAGACACAGTCGCCCTCATCCTCCTCGACCTCTCCGCAGCCTTCGACACAGTCTGTCATAGCACCCTATTACAGCGCCTCAGAAACATCGGAATCGAAGGAAAAGCACTGGAATGGATCACCTCGTTCCTCACCGGAAGAACCCAGAGAGTCCGCCTCCCACCATTTAAGTCAGAGGCCACTGAAGTCATCTGCGGCGTGCCACAAGGATCTTCACTCAGCCCCACCCTCTTCAACGTATACATGAGCCCCCTCGCGGCCATCACACGCCAACACAACCTCAACATCATCTCCTACGCTGATGACACTCAACTGATCCTATCACTCACCAAAGACCCTAACACTGCCAAAACCAACCTACATGAAGGAATGAAAGAAGTAGCCGAGTGGATGAAGCACAGCCGTCTGAAACTGAACTCAGACAAAACAGAAGTCCTTATCGTAGGTACCTCCCCCTCCGCCTGGGATGACTCTTGGTGGCCAGAGGCCCTTGGAAAAGCACCCATCCCGACGGACCACGCACGGAACCTGGGCATCATACTGGACTCCTCACTCTCTATGAACAGACAAGTCAACGCCGTTTCATTATCTGGCTTCAAGATTCTTCGCATGCTCAAAAAAACATTTCGCTGGATCCCCACCGAAACTAGAAAAACGGTCACCCACGCACTGGTCACGAGCCGCCTGGACTACGGAAACACCCTATACGCCGGTACCACCGCAAAACTCCAGAAAAAACTCCAACGCATCCAGAACGCTTCAGCCAGACTCATACTAGACATCCCGCGTAAAGACCACATCTCTGGTCACCTGAAAAACCTCCACTGGCTCCCCGTTAATAAGAGGATTACTTTCCGCCTCCTAACCCACGCACACAAAGCACTTTACGAACTTGGACCCGAATGCCTCAACACACGACTTTCCTTCTACACCCCCTCCCGCCAGCTATGATCCTCCAACCAAGCCCTTGCTACTGGACCTCGCATCAACAAAACCACCATGGGAGGAAGATCCTTCTCCTACCTGGCAGCTAAAACCTGGAACTCACTTCCCACTCACCTTCGCCTCACTCAGAACCACCTAGCATTCAGAAAGCAACTTAAAACCTGGATATTCGACAAGTAATTCCCCACCCTTCTTCAAGCGCCTTGAGACCCTCTGGGTATGTAGCGCGCTATATAAATCATTTGACTTGACTTGACTTGACTACAGGGCTGCAGTCATTACACAATTTCACTTGCCTCCCTGCCCTCAGAGTGTTAGGATTCCTGTAGATACGTGAGTCCCCTTTCTGTGGCTATGTACAAGCGGGTCACCTGACACGGAGGAGGAGTGTTCATTGTATTTAAGGCCGTCCTACCTGTGCAGCATTGCTTGGTTTTGTTTCCTGGCGCCTGGACCTGATCTTCGTTGCAGCTTCATCGTGTTCTCACTTTATGCCTTACCATTCCTGGATTCTCCCCTGTGTCCCTCATTAGGTCCGGCGGCTGCCGGGTCTCGTTTGGCACTCTTTGATACCTGTATTCGTGGACCTCACTGGGACTTCGCCTTCGGCATCTGTGAAAGGTGCCTTGAGGAGTCCTGGGTATTTCCGTGATTTCTTTGAACTCCTGTGACCCAGTTTCGAAAATCCCTTTTACCATCGGGTTAGTACGCGGCTGCGTGCTGGCTGAGAAGCGGCGTCTTCCGGGATATTTTGTTGCCTCTCCCCTTCGTTTTGCCCGATTTCGGGCATTTCACGGACTGATTTTTGGTTCTCTCTCCGTTTGTTTGTTTTTCCCCGTAGTTAGATAGAATAGGTGGGTATTTCTGTTGGACTCTACCCTTTCAGGAACTTCATCATTATCCTGTAAATAAAAGGTTTTTTTTCAGTCTTTTGACTTTTTCCCCTTTTATTTTGTTACTTTTTGGATCACTGGTCAAGTATTCTGCTGGGACTAGATGTCGTCTTTGTGTGTGGGATTCTTACGGATATCTGCACAACTTACCTGAATCCTTGGAGATGTTTTTGGAACTCTGCCAAAGCACGGATACATCGTTCACCCACTGAACCTTGGTAAGAGGGGTTTGTATTGTGTCCAGGGGACTCTGTATTTTGTATATAGTCACAGAGAGAACAACTAGTAGTGGAAATATATATTGTTAGTGCTGTGTTCAGTAAGCCTTTTGTGTTCTTTTTTCTCTGCTGCTTCAGGTGTCCTTACCTATGGTCTAATCCATGAGCTGAAGGTATCACCTACCTGGAAGTCCTATGTTATTTTGTTCCCTTTTTCCCCCCTCCCTCTTCTTGCGCTCTGGTTGTTAGGGCCCTGGTAGTGTATTCAGTGCGCTCTACTAGACTGTGAGCAGGGGATAGGGATCATCATCGCCTCCGCAGTATCGGGCACAGTTGGATGGGTAAAGGTGACACAGAGAGAATTAACACTTAGAACATTAAATTAGTGTTAAACATAGCAAAGACGTATAAAATAGCTGGAGGGATGAATTTGAAGCAGAGATCAAACAAACGCACAGAGTCACACTCGTAGAAGTAAGTTCAAATTCACAAGAATATCATTTAAAAGATAAGGAGAATTTTGGATACTGTTACTGTTTTTTGTAGTTGTCCCGTTGAATTTGTGAAGTTGATGCATCCAGCCATTCCTCTTATTCGCGGTACTCCTTCATTCCATTGGATGCTCCGTCGATCAATCTTGGTGACCAGACACACTGTCCACTGCCTGCCTGATGCGGATTTGCGGATCGCTAATTGTAAGCCTGAGTAGTACATCAATGGCACAGGGTAAAAGCCTGCCTGTAATTGATGATGGAAAAACACAACAGTAAGTGATAAATACACCTCTGAGAAAAAAATATATAAGGCATGCTGTGTAGTGCATAAATTACACTTTCACTTTCAGAGATGACAATCCCCAAAATCTAGAACACCCCACATTACCCTCCCAAAAATTTGCAGAATACTGCCGCTACCTCGCAGAGGCCTAATTTCAAATCGTGCCAAAACGCACTCAGAAAGTATGCCCGAAACCCCCCTTTCCCACCATGGATTTTCTTCAAACAACTTGCAATCAAAAGACTTTTCAACAAGTGTTCCAAGACCCCACCCTGTCGTAAAAATCTACAACACCCCCAAACACATGCAATACTGCTGCTAACCCTAACGAGCCCTAAGTTAAAAAAAGTGCCAAAACGCTTTACACCAAGGATTTTCTCCAAACCACTTTTATCCGGTATTAAACCTTCCCAGCAATGCCCCCAGACCCGTCAACCCAGGCGAAAAGAAGTAGAAGACCCCCAAACAGCCTAAAAAGCAAAAATACAAAAAGGGGGACTAGGACATTTTTAGACACATTTCCAAAATCACTCTGTGCGCGCTCTGCAGTTAGGCCCTAACTCCCCTTTGCCACCATGGATTTTCTTCAAACCACTTGCAATCAAAACTACCCATACCCAGCGTTACTCCAAGGCCCCCCAAACCCCCAAACACCAGGAACCCCCCAAGCAGGCCCCCGAAAACACGAAAGTGAGCGAAAACTCTGTAAAGTGAAAAACTTTTTCACCACGGATTTTATCCAAAACACTTTTATCCGGTATTGGACCTTCCCAGCAATGCCCCCAGACCCTTCAACCTAGGCGAAAACAAGTAGAAGACCCCCCAACAGCCAAAAAGCAAAAATACAAAAATGGGGACTTAGAATTGTTTTGGCCTCAATCCAAAATCACTCCGTGCGAGCTCTGCAGCTATGCCCTAACTCCCCTTTGCCACCATGGATTTTCTTCAAACCACTTGCAATCAAAACTACCCATACTCAGCGTTGCTCCAAGCCCCCCAACCCCCTAAACACCCGAAACTCCCAAGCAGGCCCCCGAAAACACGAAAGTGAGTGAAAACTCTGTAAAGTGAAAAACTTTTTCACCGCGGATTTTATCCAAAACACTTTTATCCGGTATTAGACCTTCCCAGCAATGCCCCCAGACCCGTCAACCTAGGCGAAAACAAGTAGAAGACCCACAAACAGCCAAAAAGCAAAAATACAAAAATGGGGACTTAGAATTGTTTTGGCCTCAATCCAACATCACTCGGTGCGAGCTCTGCAGCTAGGCCCTAACTCCCCTTTGCCACTATGGATTTTCTTCAAAGCACTTGCAATCAAAACTACCCATACCCAGCGTTGCTCAAAGACCCTCCAAACCCCCCTAACACCAGGAACCCCCCCAAGCAGGCCCCCGAAAACACAAAAGTGAGCGAAAACTCTGTAAAGTGAAAAACGTTTTTACCATGGATTTTATCCAAAACACTTTTATCCGGTATTAGACCTTCCTAGCAATGCCCCCAGACCCGTCAACCCAGGCGGAAACAAGTTTAACACCCCCAAACAGCAAAAAAGCAAAACCACAAAAAGTGAGACTTAGCAAATTTCGGGCCTACCTGGAATTCAGTCCAAATGCACTGTGCAGCTAGGCCCTAACTCCCCTATTCCACCATGGATTTCCTGAAAAACAAAGGCATTCAACATTAGACTGTGCCACCAGTGCTCCCAGACCCCAAACCCCACCCACAAAAACCTAGAAGCCCCCCAAACAGCACCCCAAAGACAGGCAAGTGAGCAAAAACGCAAAAACTTTTTCACCATGGATTTTATCCAAAACACTTTTATCCGATATTAGACCTTCCGAGCTATGCCCCAAAACCCCTGCAGCCACCCGCCAAAAAGCAGAACACCCCCAAACAGGCAAAAAGCAAAAATGGGGACTTAGAATTGTTTTGGCCTCAATCCAAAATCACTCCGTGCGAGCTCTGCAGCTATGCCCTAACTCCCCTTTGCCACCATGGATTTTCTTCAAACCACTTGCAATCAAAACTACCCATAACCAGTGTTGCTCCAAGGCCCCCCAACCCCCTAAACACCCGAAACTCCCAAGCAGGCCCCCGAAAACACGAAAGTGAGTGAAAACTCTGTAAAGTGAAAAACCTTTTCACCGCGGATTTTATCCAAAACACTTTTATCCGGTATTAGACCTTCCCAGCAATGCCCCCAGACCCGTCAACCTAGGCGAAAACAAGTAGAAGACCCACAAACAGCCAAAAAGCAAAAATACAAAAATGGGGACTTAGAATTGTTTTGGCCTCAATCCAACATCACTCCGTGCAAGCTCTGCAGCTAGGCCCTAACTCCCCTTTGCCACTATGGATTTTCTTCAAAGCACTTGCAACCAAAACTACCCATACCCAGCGTTGCTCAAAGACCCTCCAAACCCCCCTAACACCAGGAACCCCCCCAAGCAGGCCCCCGAAAACACAAAAGTGAGCGAAAACTCTGTAAAGTGAAAAACGTTTTTACCATGGATTTTATCCAAAACACTTTTATCCGGTATTAGACCTTCCTAGCAATGCCCCCAGACCCGTCAACCCAGGCGGAAACAAGTTTAACACCCCCAAACAGCAAAAAAGCAAAACAACAAAAAGTGAGACTTAGCAAATTTCGGGCCTACCTGGAATTCAGTCCAAATGCACTGTGCAGCTAGGCCCTAACTCCCCTATTCCACCATGGATTTCCTGAAAAACAAAGGCATTCAACATTAGACTGTGCCACCAGTGCTCCCAGACCCCAAACCCCACCCACAAAAACCTAGAAGCCCCCTAAACAGCACCCCAAAGACAGGCAAGTGAGCAAAAACGCAAAAACTTTTTCACCATGGATTTTATCCAAAACACTTTTATCCGATATTAGACCTTCCGAGCTATGCCCCAAAACCCCTGCAGCCACCTGCCAAAAAGCAGAACACCCCCAAACAGGCAAAAAGCAAAAATGGGACTACCTTCAATTCAGTCCAAATACGCTCTGCAGCTAGGCCCTAACTCCCCTTGTCCACCATGGATTTCCTGACAAACAAGTGCAATCAACATTAGACTGTGCCGGCAGTGCTCCCAGACCCCAAAACCCACCCACAGAAACCTAGAAGCCCCCCAAACAGCCCCCCATAAACATGCAATACAAGTATATTCAAAACATGGCAAATTGCACTGTTCATAAAAGATTGCTGTTTTCAGCACTTCCACTACTTCGATCCTCTTGAAACTCACCTGCACAGGCACTTGTTCCAGCGATTCACAAGAATCTCAGCAAGGCAGAACAAAATCAAACCACTGCGCTCTTTGAAGAAGAAGAAGAAGAAGAAGGTCTACGACTAGTTTTCACTTAGTTTTCACCCAAACACACGCGCCCGCAAAACACCCAAAGAGGCCAGAATTCTGCCAATTCTGGACCAAAGAACACCAAATCCCCATAAAACATTGCCAACATCATTATGAGCACGCCTGCATCGGGCCCAAGCCCTAGAATCAGAGTGAACTACCAACTTAATCCCAAAAACCCTAGTAAATCGCATTGACTGAACCCTAAACCGTAGATATGCTTTGTCTGTCTGTGTCAAAGAGCCTAGGTATGCTACATCAGGAGGATGCCTCACTCAGTGGTGCCTGCCTTGACCGTCTGCATGGCCCTGCCGCAAGCATGTCCCAAAAGTCCGTTCCGCTCAAGAATTTGTGATTTATCGATACTTTCGCGAGATTTGCGAAATACCAAAAAACAGCAAATTTTGCAATCATAACGGATGTTTGGCCCAAGGTTGAGGTAGTGCCATGCAGAGGGTCAAGGCAGGCACCACTGAGTGAAGCAACCTGATGTAGCATGCCTAGGCTCTTTGTCAGACAGACAAAGCATATCTAATTGTATGCAGCAAGCCATATAGCCCCAATTTTACATGAACTTCTGTCTGGAGTGGACTCTGCCTGGCATAACAACAACAGTACACTGCCTCGCCCTTAACCAATACATACCACGAATAGACAGACATGTGGTCCTGCTGTAGTAGTTGTTGTAGACTGGTTTACTGATTTGCCACTCAAGAATTGGCCATTGTTCTTCTGTAAATCAACGCTGAGGATCCATCCATCCCAGTGAGTGACTGTAAAGAAAAAATATGTATTATTTAATCAATCATCATGGTATATTGGCAAGTTAGTCCGCTCCAAGGTCATTTTACATATTTTGTGAAATGCAATATAGTGGCCCCTGAATTTGAAGTACAATTTTAATCAAACAAGGTAAAAAAAAACAGAGTTGTTGACATGAGGTACAATTACTGTGTGAAAGATTAAATAATAACTAAGACAAGACATATGAATCATCATTTCATGCACAAAAAACATCCAGCAATTGGTTTCATCGGAGCCAGACAGCCATTGCTGTCCACTGCATGCCATCTTCTCAATTATTCATTACCTGTTCTACTTTTTGTTCGCATCTTCTTCAGGAAAGTGAGGGCCCACAGGGCAGCCTCTCCTGTCAATATCAGAAGTAACTCGGTCAGCAATCAGCAAGAATGATAGTCAGTCAGTAATTTCATTCCAACTTGAGGGGACTCGTCGTAATCCATCCATCTTATTGTGGGAAATGGATAGGTGGAGTCTGGAGGAGGAGTATAAAGGAGCATGATTGAGTTGTGAACTTGTAAACCTCAGGAATGCAGACTGAGGCACCTTCAAATCAATAAGGAATATAAGATGAAGACAGTGCTGCTGATGGACTTGTTGTGATTAGGTGATTAGAGTTTTGTTGTGGTAAAAGTTGCAAAACAAAGAAAGACACACAGGAATAAAAGTGAATGAGGACAAAAAAAAGGAAGTCATTTTCAGGGCTCGGTGTCAGGGAAGTAGAGCTTGTCCCCAAAGTCCTTGAATTGAGACTGGAGTAGGTCAGGTAACAGAGAAGAACTTCTGTCACCTAAGTCGGTGTCCTCTTGTTCCTGTGTGCATTCACGTACTTTGTAATCTGGTGGTATCAAGTGCTGGTTCATCTTGATCAGTGTTAACCTCTTCACATTTTTGGCCGAGAGGCGGGTCCTTTTTGAAGTTACAATGGCACCAGCAGCACTGAAAACACGCTCAGAAGACACGCTTGCGAGTGGGCAAGACAAATAATGTATAGCCAGGTTGGTGATCAGTGGCCATAGATCCATTTTCCTGTACCAATACAGCAATGGGTTCGTATTAGCAAAGACCTGTAGTGGCTCATCCAGATAGACCTGCACCATCAACTCAAGGTTCTCCATGGTTGCTCCACTTTGCGTACCATCTGTGGCCTTCTCAGCACTGGAACAAAGAAAGCCCTTTATGAGTTAGCCAATCCGCTTCCGACAATATTATGGCTGGGCCTGGTGCAGGTGAGGATGATGATACGGTTGTTGCTGGTGTCGTTAACGGCTGTGAGGGAAAGTGACTCCCTTCGCTCACAGATTCAGAAGTGGAACTTGACGCTGGATGGCCTGCTGATTTAGTAGGACCTCATACGGCTCCTTGAATTTTCTGCCGATTTTTTTTGAACCGACTAGCTGACACAGCTAGCCAATGTTTGTACTTTGAAACATCTGCTTCATCAAAAGGAATTAATGCTTTGCTGGCCACTGCTTTTTTGTACCGTGGATCTAAAATAGTGGCACAAATGTAATATTGTTCTGTACGTATGTTTTGAAGCCTTTTATAGGCAACTAGGCAACTTAATAAGTTCTCCGCCAACCGATATGCATCTTGCTTTCCAACATCATCTCTGAACGTTGAAGACACGTCCTTCAGTTGGTGCTCTAGCATGACCAACAATGTGATAGCTTTGCTCAAACAACAGTCCTCCCTGCTGACTTCACGCGTTAAGACCTCAAAAGGATGATGCATGTCTGTCAGGCTTTTAACTAGCTTCCATTTCTCCAACTCTAGCCTCTTGTCTTTATGATTAGAACGTAGTTTAAAGACATAGTCATTGATTACCATGCACTGCTCAGACAGACGCTCAAGCATGTAAAAGGTTGAGTTCCAACGTGTTGCCACCTCCTGGATGAGTCCTTTGACTGGCACTTTACGTTCATGTTGAATGCTCCTCAGCTCCATCCGGGCCTTAAAAGAATGGCTGAAATATGTGCAGATTTTTCGGCAGGTGGTCAGTAACTTTTTGACTGTGTTTTCACTTTTCAAGAAATCTTGCACAACCAGTTTATATAGTGCGCCACACACGGCACTCTGAAATATTGACCCTCCAGCATGGCCTTAACTATATTACTGCCATTATCCGTGGAAACATAACCAACTATGTGATTTCTTGGTTGGAGCCATTCACAGACCTTACTGTTAAACTCCTCCAAAATGTATTTTGCAGTATGAGTTTTCTCTATGGCAAACATGGCTAATGTTGCATGTTTCCGAGGAGCTTGAAAAACTGTGTCCAGGTCAACAACTGCACTTGACTTGTCTCTAACCCCTGCCAATGACCCTGCAAAAGAGACCCAGTGTGCAGTGATGCACATGTAATCAAGGGCTTGGCAACTGGTCCACATGTCTGTTGTCAAGTGGATAGTGTGAACAGCACTCTTCTGCAAAGCAGCCCCAATCACCTCCAGCACATCTTAATGTAGTGCTGGAACCGCAACTCTGGCAAAATAGGACCAGCTAGGAACCTTCCATTTAAGGCAGACTGTTGTCACTAATTCGAGAAACCCCACCCCTTCCACGAAAGAAAAAGAGATAAGGTCCAGCGCTAGCATTTTAGCCAGCTTTGCGTTATACAGACGTACAGTTGGGTGGTTGCGTTCAAATGGCGCCTCCGACCACAACATTTGGCGAATGGTGGGCTGGATCATTTTACGTGATGATGATGATGACGTCTTCAAACCAGTTAGGCCCATTGATGTAGTTTTTCGCGTAGGTGTCTCACCCACACTCTTAGTGTGCCTCATAGATGTTGCAGGGGTAGAGGGTGTGGGCGATACCACTGCAGTGCTGCTGCCAGCAGAACTGGGTGTACCAGAAGAAAAACCTGTCGCTTCTTCACTTCCCCCCTGCACATGAATCAGCCCCTCATCAGCATCAGATGCAATGTGAATGGATACATTTGGATCAGTTCTACTTTGGTCTTCCCGGATTTTCCTTAGGTGCGCATCCCACTGGATAGTGTGTTTTTTTTGGAGATGACCTCTCTGGCCTCCGGTACCATAGTTGGTACCAAGTTTACCCCGACTTGAACTACTTTACATATTGAACTAACAACCATGTTTTCCGCCCTTTGGCTAACAGTAAAGAAGTACCAAACTGGGGACTGGTGATGTCTGCTGAAGATGGAGGTGCTACTTTGACTTTCAATGCCAGATGAAGTGGAGGATGGGCTTTGTTTCTGTTGTTCACTTACAGCACCACTAGTTGAGGTCGTGCTGCATGGCATGACTCACTCTCAGACTGCATGGCTGGGTTCCAATCATGATCAAGGTCATCAGAAGGAAGGGGGCTTAAAGAAGAACTTGTAGTAGTAGTAGTATCCCTCCTTGACCTTGTTCTTGCTGGGGATCTGGAAGACAATGGATAATCATCATCAGGAGGAGTGGCTTCCTCGGATGATACCTCCTCTTGAATATAAATTTCCTGATGTGCCCCTACTTCTGGCGGAACAAGCGTTGAAGGCAGTTGTGCTGCTCCATGAACCTCTAGTTGCACCTCTCCATGCACCTGTCCATGCGCCTCTCCTTGCGCCTCTACTTGCGCCTCTCCTTGCGGCACTACTTGCGCCTCTCCTTGCGGCTCTATTTCCACCTCTCCTTGCGACTCTCCTTGCCCATGTACTTGCGCTTGTACTAGTTGCACGTGTGGTTGTCGTTGCGGCTGTGGTTGTTGAACACTCGTCAGCTGAGTTACACCCGACGTTGACTGGATGGTACTTTCTTGTGATAAGCCAACATCACTGGTCGATGGTGATTGAACAACCAAAGTGGCTGCCGCAGCAGCACTCATGGTCTTGGACCTAAGTTTGTGTGGTGGCACTGAGCCCAATGAAGCGGAGGTGCTACTTCCAGCTTGGTCCCCGGCAGACACCGCTTCTGCTGCAGGCGTAATTTTTTTCCCCAAAAAAAAGGTGTCGGTGGGCACACCAGTCTCCTTGGTAGGTGGTGCCACTTGCTTTTTCTGCTCCTTCTTACTGGCAGTGGCACTGGAAACTTTTTTCGCTGAGGCGCTACGGCCAACTTTCTTTGGGGCCATCTTCTTGAGATGTCAGAACAGCAGGCCGCAGTTGCACGAGTTGCAGAGTTGTCTTGTCTGTGGCCACACATGACGTCACGTGACGTTGTGCTGCACACACCGCTGCAGGACTTCTTCCTGGCACTGGTGGTTCTCTTGTGCACCTAAAGGCAATGGAAGACAGAGGAACATCAGTTATACACCCCAAAAAGTCGAAAAACACGTACAAATCAGCACAATCCAATGCCACCCATGCCCTCAATGATGTTTACATTCAAGACACCTCACAGAAAGACTTGGTCCATGCACCACTGAGTACCCCTGGGCATAATGGATGAAAGCAAGGCAAAATGGGTGCAGGCATTAGAACACTGCCTGCCTTCAAAATGGCCCCTTGATGCCCACCACATGGCCAGGCCCTGCCTGTACCAGCCTTCAAACTGGCCCCCACCCACATTGCCAAGCCTCAACAACACCCCAAAAAATCGAAAAGCACATATAAATCACCACAATCCAATGCCATCCATACCCTCAATGATGTTTACATTCAAGACACCCCACAGAAAGACTTGGTCCATGCACCACTGAGTACCACTGGGCATAATGGATGAAAGCAAGGCAAAATGGGTGCAGGCCTGAGCACACTGCCTGCCTTCAAAATGGCCCCTTGACCCCCACCACATGGCCAGGCCCTGCCCATATGAGCCCTCAAAATGGCCCCCACCCACATGACCAGGCCCCAACAACACCCCCAAAAATCGAAAAACACATAAAAATCACCACAATCCAATGCCATCCATGCCCTTAATGATGTTTACATTCAAGACACCCCACAGAAAGACTTGGGGCATAATGGATGAAAGCATGGCAAAATGGGTGCAGGCCTGAGCACACTGCCTGCCTTCAAAATGGCCCCTTGACCCCCACCACATGGCCAGGCCCTGCCTGTACCAGCCCTCAAAATGGCCCCACCCACATGGCCAGGCCCCAACAACACCCCCAAAAATCGAAAAACACATAAAAATCACCACAATCCAATGCCATGCATGCCCTCAATGATGTTTACATTCAAGACACCCCACAGAAAGACTTGGTCCATGCACCACTCACTAGCCCTGGACCTACTGGCTAGTGAGGCTTTACAGGCACCCCAAAATTAAAAAAAAAACAACATATAACAGTGAGCTAAAATTCCATGACATAAATGAGAATTAAGTGAAAAAAATCACATAAACAGTTGTATCATGCACCCATGACTAACCCTGGGCCTACTGGAAACTGTGGCTAGATACCCACCACAATATATATTTTGTTAAAGTCGTGAAAAAAGTTTTAGAACTGGAGTTGCCTCAACTGCAATGCCCCAAACAAACAACACCAACTTACTTGTAAAATCTCATGTCCAAAAGTGATCCAAACTCCAAAGTCCAAAAAGTCCTCAAATACAAATATCCACCAGCAGCCACAAAAAGTAATCCTTCCAGCTCCACAGACAAATGAAAAGTGACCAGGACATGGTCAAAGCACTTGGAGGAGCCTGCTGGACAGGAACAGGAAGTGGGAGACTCTGGGGCACTTCCTTTCTCCCATCCCACCCCAAAAAATGGACTCCTGCACCAAAAAGTGCAGCCAAATGTCAATCTGAGGAGTTATTCTGATCAAAATCCTAATTTTCACAAGGTTTATGCTTCCTGCGGTGGATTTCTTGTGCAGAATTGCAATTTTTGCAATTTTGGGAACTCGAGCTGTTCAAACCTCTTGCCGGAAGTCAGCTGCGCACCGTCGTGGCCCATTATGATGTACTCACATTGTCAAATTCTCGCTGTGCAAGATGGCAAGTCGCGATGACGTAATTGCGTTCGAAAAACTCTCGCGCGATCACGCAGCAAGATCAAAAATGTCGCAGCACACGCATAACCGAGAGAAAAACAACTCGGCAGGCTCAGAGTCAACGCCGCATGCGCGATATAGTATTTTTCAAGTGCCTCCAAGCAAAATAATTCGTAGCTTGCGAATTTGCAGATTATTGGGCAATTTCGTGCGATTCGCAGATCGCGAAATCGTAAATAATCCACAAATTCGCCTGCGAAACGGATTTTAAGCCCACGCTTACCAGTTATCCCATTTGGACAGTATTATCCTAATGTTCTTGAACTTGAAAGATCTACAGTATTCCAGTATGTCCGGGCTGGCGATTCCCCCTTGTCCTTTGATTCTTCTTAATTTTTTCCACCCGATTCTAACCCCCTTGGCGGCCCAGATGAAACTAGATTGCTCTCCCTGAAGTTTTTTGATTTGTTCCGTACAAAAACTCAGAGGGATGGAGTTAAATAAGTCTGTAAATTTTGGTATAATGGTCATTTTAATTAAATTTGATTTTCCTAGGGATGATAATTGTAGACCTGACCAGGCCTTTAGTAGTTGTCTTATTTCTTTATGTACCCTAGAGAAGTTCGAGTTGGTTAACTCGTCTAGGTCTTTTGTGTATTCAATTCCTAGATATTTGATTTTGTCTTTGATAAGAGGGTTTCCTGAGGCTGTATTCCACTCAAGGATTTCTGTTTTGGTTTGATTGACCTGGTAGCCTGATACTGCTCCAAACTGGGCTATGATGTCCTCTATTATGGGGAGAGAATTTGCGAGATTCCCAGTAAATATCATCAGATCGTCGGCATATAATGCTATCTTTTTCTCCCATCCATGATATTGAAAGGTTTGGATCTCTTCTTCCCCTCTTAATAAAATAGCCAAAGGTTCAATGTAAAAATTAAATAGGAGCGGAGACAGGGGGCATCCTTGTCTTGTGTCTCTTTTAATAAGAACGTTGTCAGTAAGGGCATTGTTTACTAGAATTCTTGCATTTGGACTTGAGTAGATGTTGGATATAGCGCTTTCAATTTTATCACCTAAATTATATTTACTTAGGGTAGCATTCAGAAAAGGCCAACTGACTCGATCAAAAGCTTTTGCTGCGTCAAAAGTTATTACAGATAGAGGGGCAGTATCTTGAATTGCGATGTCGATAGCAGCAATAAGCTTGTGGGATAAATTGTGTATTTGCCTGCCTTTAATGAAGCCCTTTTGGTCTGGGTGGATTAGGGACCCTGCCACTGCCCCTATTCTTCTTGCCAGAATCTGAGTGTATATTTTGTAGTCCATGTTCAAGAGGGAGATGGTCCTGTATGATTCTCATTTTGTTTGGTCTTTCACTGCTTTTAGGATAATGTTAGTGATTGCATCATTCCAGGAGTTTGGGAGTTTTTGGTTATCTTGAAATATACAGTTTAAAAGTTCAGTAATTGTCGTTAGCAGTGTTTCTTGGAGATGTACGTATAATTCATTTGGTAGGGAGTCTGGACCGGTGGCTTTCCTTCTTTTAAGGGACTTAATTGCAGCTCTGACTTCCTCTTTCGAGATCTCTTTGTTGGGAGCAAACTTCTGTTCCTGTGAGGATACCGGGGTAGTTATATCCGTTAGAAAATGTTGCATTTGGTCTTCAACAACTTCACATAAACTTGTTGGAGCTGAGGACAGTAGACTTGGTACTGTTAGCTTTCCTACCAAAAGTTCAAGGAAGATCGGTTGTAGTGCGAAGGACAACACAACCGTGATGCACTCTATCAACAAGCAGGGGGGCACAAGATCACTCTCTCTATCGTGGGAAGCCCAGAGGATATGGGAATGGGCTATAGAACACGGAGTATCTCTAAAGGTGGTTCACCTTCTGGGAGATCAAAACATTACAGCGGACACTCTCAGCAGGCAGAAGACAACCTGCCACGAGTGGGAACTCAACCAAGACACGTTACTGAGAGTCTTTAGCAAACGGGGAGTAACGACGATTGATCTGTGTGCAACCGCCCAGAACAAGGAATGCCAGTTCTTTGCAAGCTGGCATCACCAACGGGAGGTCGTGAAGGAATGCGTTTTCGATGGCATGGTCAGGCATCTACACCTTTCCGCTGATTCCCCTTCTACCACGAGTGCTCACAAAGATGAAGAAAGAACTGTGCAGGATAATAATGATAGCCCCTTGGTGGCCCAGGTAGCACAGGTTCACAGAATTACTTCTTCTATTGGAAAGGGATTCAATACGTCTGCGGCCGATACCAGCACTTTTGCCTATGGCTTAGGGACAGGTGGGGCATCCTGACCCGAAGTCTCTGCGATTAGCGGCCTGGCTCCTGAATACCGTGAATTTAACCAATTAGACATTCCAGCAGAATGCAGAGAGATACTATCAAAAGCAAGGGCTGACAGCACTACTAAAACGTATTGAATGAAATGGAAGAGATTTGGTTTATGGTGCCAAAAAAGCGACCTGCATCCTCTGAATGCAGAGCCGCATCAGATCATCCCATATATACTACTGCTGGCAAAGTCAGGCTTGACCCATGCCTCTATTAAAGTACATCTAGCGGCGATCTCTCAATACAGGAGAATTTCATCGGGTCCATCCCTATGATCAGAAAGGATTGTAAAACAGTTCATGAAGGGGCTGTTTAGGGTTTACTCCCGATCAGACCTCCGCCTCCACTATGTCAATTGAACATTGTTTTATCCCAGTTGATGAGACAACCATTCGAGCCAATCCACAGAGCAGATCTTAAATTCTTATCCCGGAAAGTGGCTCTACTAATAGCTCTCCCTTCAGCCAGGAGAGTGTAGGAGATACAGGCGCTCATAACTGAGGAGCCTTTTCTGCAATTCAGAGAG
Source organism: Lissotriton vulgaris (assembly GCF_964263255.1). Taxonomy (NCBI): domain Eukaryota; kingdom Metazoa; phylum Chordata; class Amphibia; order Caudata; family Salamandridae; genus Lissotriton; species Lissotriton vulgaris. Next base: position 256,577 of record NW_028253262.1, read on the forward strand.
GACAGGATGGTCCTCAGAACAAATCCCAAATTTATACCAAAGGTACCAACGGATTTTCTTTTGAATGAGCCATTGATCCTTAAAAGATTCTTCCCTCGGCCATCTACAGCTGCAGAAAGAAATCTCCATACTTTGGATGCTCAACGTTGTCTAAAATTTCACTTACAAAGAACAAAATCTTTCGGGAAATCTACCCAATTATTTGTGGCTTTTAATGACCCCAGGAAGGGGTTCCCATTGTCGCAACAGGGAATTGCAAGGTGGATTTGAAATGCCATAATATACTATCTTCAGGCGGCTGGGAAGCCGTTAAATGCATGTGTTTGTGCACATTCCAAGAAAGCGGTGTCCACCTCCACTGCTCTGTTTTCCGGCGTGCCTATCCAGGACATCTGCAGGGCTGCTACCTGCTGAAGTACGCATACTTTCACCAGACATTACTCCCTAGACGCTGATGCAGACAAGGACTTGGCAGTGGGACAAGCTGTACTGAGGAACCTTTTCCAGTAACGGTGAGCCTTCTTTGTCATCCCTTTTTCCTTTGTTGGTAAGAGATAAGCAAATTTTATTGTTGTATGTTTTATTATATATTATTTATGAACATCCCTCTATGTCTATTTATATACAGCTACTGCGATTGTTAAATTACATATGTTGCCTATTTTTGGGACTTAGGTGACAAAACAAAATGTGCTATAATTTACTGTTCGCTATGCTGATTCAGGCATGTGAATCTATGAAAGCTCCAATACTGCAGTAAGAAAACAAGTTACTTACATGTAACTGTAGTTTTCCAGTATTGGAAGCTTTCATAGATTCACATGCACCCACCCTTCTCCCCTAAGAGGCTCACCTCGGATTGGGCACAGAGGGTGTTTATGGCACAAGTGCACGAAAATCTGACGGGCAAAAGGTTCTCTCACGAGTGTTCTAGAGGGTGAGGAGCTCTGATTGGTTCAGGGAAAAGTTTGATCCTTTTTTACATAACAAAGGTTATGGGTTGCAAAAGGGAAATTGACCTAGGGCTACTTTCAGTTTGCTATATTACTAAGCATTGCTTTTTTATGTACCGGAGACTCCCGTCTCGACAACAGGGAATGATTCAGGCATGTGAATCTATGAAAGCTTCTTATACTGGAGAACTACAGTTACAGGTAAGTAACTTGTTTTCTTCTCTACACAGAAAATGTGTCCACCTGCAAATGCAAACCGTGAGAAAGAAACAGCAGCTCAGAGCCTTATGGAATGCATGCTCTTGTTTAAAAAAGGCTAAGAATTCAGGCCTAAGACTTAAGCTATCATAGCAAACACTATTTTTGTTTTCAACATTCATTATGCAGATATTCACCACATTAACACAATTGCCCTTAGGCTATTCTAGCATTCATTCAACTACATCATTTTCAAATGAACATTTACAATGCCTAAAAGTGTCAGTGCACCACGTTACTATGAACAGTGGCAGCCTGCATGGCTCGCAGGTGGCGGGCGGAAGAGGGGGGATCGCAGTAGGATCGCAGGGCGAGGGTTGTGGGGGGGTCATGCATAAAATAGATATAAATAAAAAATAATCTCACCTTGCTGCTGGCGGGGATCCTTGTCTCTTCTCCTCGTGCAAATCTAGGAACAGGAAGCAGGCCCCACTGACCAAACACAACACTTCAATGCATTGTGAATAGCATTGTTAATATCAGAAAATTCTTCCTGACATGAAGCAGACCACACACATTGGGAATTGGATTTAAGAAGTTGTCTTATCTGAAAAGGTCTATTTGAAAGGTTTTTGACAAATTTTGAAAAAAACTCTACAAGTCCTAAAAAGGACTTCACTTCAGCTTTTATTCTTCGGGCTGGGGGCATCTGTAATAGCTGAAACCAATTTTGCTTTTGGATGAATACCAACTGCACTAATTTCATGACCCAGATAACTTACGCTGCTGGCTGCAAACTCACATTTGGAAAATTCAACAGTTAAACCAAATTTATTCAGAAGAAAAAGTACATGTAGCAATTTGGTTTTATGATCATTGTTGTTTCTGCCCATGACAATAATATAATCTTGAAAGATGAGCACATAAACCAGATGACAAAAAATTCTGAACATTAACCGTTGAAATACAGCCGCAGCGAAAGGCATTTTAGTGTATTGGAAGCATTCTATATGTGAGATGAAAGCAGTAAGATTCTTACAATCTTCAGTGAGGGGAATCTGGTGATAACCTTGGGAAAGATCAATGGTGGAGAAAATGTCCATAAGTTTTTGCAAGCATTTCATTAATTTTCGGTAAAGGAAACTGATCAATTAAAATATTCTCATTAAGATGGCGTGGGTCAATGCATAGCCTGATCTTTCCGTTGACCTTCCTTGCAGTGACCAACAGGGAAATCCTTTGGGAAAATTCAATAAGTTCAATAACACCATATTTTACCAGCCTACACAATTCTTTTTCTACTTCTTCTCTAACCGAAAACGGAATATTGCGAAGTTTGTGAATTTGGGAGAAGCATATTTTTTTAGGTGAATGTGGTGTTCAAAACCGTCTAATTTACCTAAAGAACCTGAGAAAACCGCAGGAAATTTATCACATACCATTTTTTCCTAAACATTCACCTTCATCTAAAACGAAGGCTTGTTCCAAACTATTAGGATCAAGAATGATTTTAAGTTTCCTCGGATCTTTCCATCCAAGAACATATGGACTCTTCTTAGAAACATACAGTTTACAAAGAGAATTTCTATTCTTGAATCTAAACTTAAGGTTCCTAAAATCTAAAAGATCAATTGGTTCATCAATGTAACTCTGAAGAGCCATATCTGGTTGAAGTAAATCAGAACCAAGTTTCTTTTCAAATGTATCAAACCATACAGCTTTATTTACAATGGTGAAAGGAGGTCCTGAATCATCTGCAATGTGTATCTCAATCCCTCCAAGAGACAATAAACACATAGGTTTGTTAGAATAATTGAAATGTGAAATATTGAGGACCATTTACTCATGGAGCCTGATCGATAACAAGCTTCATCATCACTATCTTCGTTATTGGAAGAAATGTGGCCTTCTTCAATACATTTGACTTTATCTTTACCATATTTTTTTAGCATGGCACACACTTCTAAAGTGACCAATTTTTTTACAAACTGTACATCTTTGTCTTAAGGCAGGACAATTTTTATCGTTAGCTACATAGTGTTTTCTATCACAGCGGTAACATCTGAATTGGTATCACTAGAATGACTACCTTTCTTAACAAAGGATTTAGAAGTGGGTTTAGATTTACATTTGTCAGACAGTATTCTCAAGTATTGAATCTTTCATAGATTCACACGCTTGTATCTTCCCCGTCATCATGGTGGGAGTCTCACGGTAACAGAATGACCACAGCAGTATCATAGAGAGCAACTGCATAGCAAATCCCATAGGGAATCATATTATTTGGTAACCAGACCTCATTATTGTTTGGTGCAAAACTCAGCCAATCAGTCGCCAGCCCTGACATCACACTCCCCAGCAGAGCTACCCTACCTCAGAGTTCCAGCCCCAAGTGAGAGACAGGATATATCCAGAGGTAAAATGTTCTACCTGAGAAACGGGGAGGTGGGTAGGCTCATGTAACTCTATTAAAGATAATACTGGAGAACCATAGTGTACAGGTAAGTAACTAGTTTTTTCTCCAGTATTGAATCTTTCATAGATTCACATGCTTGTATCAGAGTAGCGAGCAGTACACCTAACCATTTGCGTAAACAAACAAATAAAGATGAAGAACCTCTGGACCTATAAATTGAGAACAATTAAGCAAATGAGAAACAGAACATGTTAGAAAAGTTAATATTCATGTTTTCTCAAGGTCTATTTCTTCTCCTTTGTGATGAGAAATGAATTGTCTTCGATCCTGGTCAAAAGAGTGAGTTCGTCCCTTATAGGTGACTTTAAAAAAAACAAGGATGGACAAGGCCACATCTGGCATTCATGAAACAGAGAGCAGGAAGGACGGAAAGAAACTCCTTACGACGATCGTTAGTGGCCCGAGCCTCATCCTGTGAGTGAAAGAGTCTGTAACCAGACCTTAAGATCAGCTTCCTTTGTTTTGCTGCAGACAAAACCTTTATCAGTTCAGGGTATTCTGCGCCACCACCGTAACCCTCAACTCTAAATTGGACCATTTCTCCTCTAGTGTCTGAAGGGTGGCATTGGAATCAATGACAAATGGTTTTAAATGCTTTATTTCCTCCATGAGATCATCCAGTGTGATAGGTAATGGAGACTTTGAGGGAGAGTCGGTTCTTTCTTTTGGCATTTTGATGCAGCTTCAGTTGAGTCTTTGCTTATGAAAGACAAAGTGGCAGAGGCAACCTTTTGACTGAGGTGGGAGGATGTTCCATATATATATGTGGAGGACGAAATACAGTCAATGATGGTAAATTACCAGAGCTAGCAACGTGCAGCAAAGAGCCCAGCTTGAAAGGAAACATACACAGCTCCTTACATATTTGCTTGCCCCCCCCTCCTTTATTAACAGCTAGTGTAGAGCAGGGAAGAACAGAGAAAGTTTGCAAAGAAGAGCAACTGGTAACCATCAAAGCAGAAAGAAAACTCCAATAATAGCAATTTCATGAACATATTTGCCAGTACCCACCTCCAAGTAAACAGAAGCCATCATTCTATTGTTGCCGACAAAAATAATAGCATGGCACTAAAAACGGCAGCCAAACACCACCGCGGCTCGCAGCAGACAAAATGGCAGCCTCACCTTTTACTTCTAAGGGAAACAAATTACAGGAGAAACAGGAGCGAAGAACTGCACAAAAAAGAAAACAATACAGCTACCTGCTCTCTCGCATCAGTGCAGGTCATTGAGCTGTCCATGGGTTTAGTGACGAGAAGCTGCCGTTTCGAAATAGAAAAGGTTCCAGCTGTTGCGTGGAGCCTCATGGAGTCGCTGCCATCATGTGATGGCTCAAGCCAGCCCCGCTTGATGTCTCAGTTTTGATTGACGCTGGTAGCCTCATGTATTGGGATCAGAGTAATAACAATAGCAGGGCACTAAAAATGGTAGCCAAACACCACAGCGGCTCGCAACAGACAAAATGGCGGCTGCAACTATTACTGCTAAGGGAAACACATTGCGGGAAAAACAGGAGCGAAAAACTGCACTAAAAAGAAAAAACACAGCTACCTGCTCTCTCGCATCAGTGCAGGTCATGGAGCTGTCCATGGGTTTAGTGACGAGAAGCTGCCGTTTCACAATAGAAAAGGTCCCAGCTGTTGCGTGGAACCTCACGGAGTCGCTACCATCTTGTGATGGCTCAAGCCAGCCCCGCTTGATGTGTCAGTTTTGACTGACGCTGGTAGGTGGTATGTGTGGGGATCAGAGTAATAGAATGTGAAAAGGTGAAAAAATCACCTTATACTCTATGACATTGGTCCTGAATGTCTTACATACAAGTAAACATAGTGCACTTATGTGTACCATTCTGCCCACGTATGTTTGTCAGAGTTCATCAATAGTATATAATGTGTGATGTACTGTGTTACCTCACACAATCAAAAGGGTAGGGAGGAGGAATTAATGTCCATTTATGTCCATTTATTTCCCCGGGTAGGTATAAGAGTAATCAAGTGGAGGAAATGGACACTTGTTACAATTCTAAACAATTGGATAGAATTACTATGGTATCCCCAAAAACTCAATGTGTGCTGGTAATGCGGTATATCTCTTTCATCCGCCCCTACATTGTAGTTTTGGCAGTTATCATAGGATACCATAGAATGTGCTGGGTGCCTGCCTCATCCAGAGGCTCCTCTGGTCTAGATTGCAGTGTCCAGAGATAAAAAATGTGCCCCCATTAGAAATAGGGTAAGTGCAAAAAAGAAAAAAGGTTAAAATAAGATCGACGCCAGAAAACTTTAATAAATTGGTGAAGATCTTTTGAATAAAAGTAATTAAGTACTTATACTAGATCGAGTAACTGGATCTAGAAGTATGGCTTTCCAAAAGGTGTCGACATGTTTCAGCCCCCTATGGCTCAACGGAGTCTGTGGGGCTTTCGTCAGGACATATAGACAAACAAAACATAGAATGATTACTCACACAATTCGTGTAGGGATATTTGGGTTGATTATTAGAGGGTATTCATTGACCACTCAATTTCTTTTAACCTGAAAAAGAAATAAGCATAAACATACTTCACACGGATTATTGTCCTTGTATCTCACAGTGGAGAGGGGAATGGGGGAAGGCACCAGAGTTAGCTGTAGTCTAATCTACTGGGTTATTGTATAATAACAAGGCTTGGCATGTATGTTAACATGGTGGCTGAGAACCTAGTAAGGCAGAGGAAAAAGCGGCAATAGTGAACAGTGTCAGGGCAGCAACAACTGAGTCAGATAATTAGTATACACATAGTAATACACTAGTCAAGGCTTAGGAACGTGTATATGTATTCAGGAAAGTGAAAAAATCAAATAGTTTTGCAAATAAATGGCCCCTGAAAATAAACGCTGCTTAGGCAAATGCGGCAGCGACCGGTTGTCAAAGGGAGCGTATTGCAATGGTGCCGGGACCTCTGTGTAGTTTAAACTAACTGAGCGCAGATAGTTTAGATAAGCCGACTCATATCGTTTATGAGTTATGAGCGAGTAATACAAAAACTGTCTGAATCTTACCCCAAATCGTCAGGTATAACGCTTTCGTCAGGGGACCACAGAGCTGAAAAAGGGGGGAAGAAAGTATCAGAATCTCCTTTCCGCTATTCAATGAAAGTACCTCTCTGTGTAACAGACGCCGCCATTACCCGCGTGTGTGGGCGAATTCACCGCTTGTGCTGACTCTGCCCCCGGATGCGGAGCAGACGTCAGATGGGCGTTTTTAAGTGTTGGAAGCTGTAACTTTATTAACAGCGTTGGGAACAAACAAAAAAATGGTCATTACATTTGGATGAAAGCGGAAAGCGAGAGGGAGAATGCAGAATAAAATAGAAGTCCATGGGATCAATGTCACTTTGTTAATAGCGAGTCCCGGACTTAGGAGAGTGGTCCTGGAAGTTAGATTGTGAAAATTTCGTGAAAATGCAATAGAATGGCATTATGTGCAATTTTAAACAAAATTTATAGGCGAAAAAACAGACAGTTTATGTGGGTGGCTTAATCCAGTTATTATTTAGCTCAGTCAGGTTGTCCTTGTGATATACAGTTTAGGGATTCATATAAGTGATTTAGTCAAATTAGTGGACTGCAAACTGATGCCAGGGGATATTTTCGTTCAGGCCCACAACGTTGGTCTTCAAACGGTCTACCCATCTCTGTTCTTTCTCGTAAAGCTTTTTTTAGGCATTTACAGTTTTTTCGGTGAGCATTTCAATCACAGTCCATCGTATATCATCACAGGAATGTCCAGCCTCTACAAAGTGTGCACAAAGTTTTGTAGTTGTCTTTTTTAGCCTGATATTGCTTCTGTGTTCTCCTATTCTTGTTTTGACCTTCCTACAGGTCATCCCTATATATAGTTTTTTACAGGGACAGCTTGCCATGTTTATAACATGGGAGGAGTTGCACTTAGTATGTTGTTTCAGGGTCCATAAGAGAGTCTCTGAGAGTTGTAACTGTTTGGAGTGAGTAGTGTATTTGCAGGCTGTGCAATTACCACAGGGATAATGTCCACTTACTGGTGACATAGTGATATTTCTGGTTGTCTCTTGGGTTTGCTGACTTCTTGGACGTGTATGAACCAAAGTGTCTCGTAGATTCTTTGTTCTCCTATTTGCAAACCGAGGTTTCGGCCAGTCAAATTTCCCGGTGTTAAGGATTTTCCAGTTTTTATTCACCAGTTTTTGGACCTCATAGGTAGAGGGACAAAATGTTGTCACACATGTCATAAGGTCTGGTATAGGGTATTTTGGATGAGTTTGTAGGAGGCATTCCCTGGGTTGATTGTTCGCACGTTTCATGCATTTGCGAATAGTGGTTGGTGTGTAGTCTCTCTGTTTTAGCTTATTACTGAGTTCTATTGCTTGGGCCTTGTAATCTTCAGTTTTTGTGCAATTTCGTTTTATTCGTAGAAACTGGCTGTAAGGCAAGTTGTCCCTCAAGGGTTTGGGGTGGTGGCTTTTGTAGGAGAGTAAGCTATTCTTAGCAGTTGGTTTTGTATATGTCTTGGTTTTCAATTGGTTGTTTTCAGCAAAGATTGTGAGATCCAGGAAGTCTATGGACGAGCTATTGGCCGTGTATGTAAATTTAAGCCAGGGATCACGTTCATTAAGCCAGTTTATGAACAGTTTCAAATCATGTTTGATGTCCCAAATAAGGAGGATATCATCAATGTATCTCTTCCAGTATTAAATACTGGAAGAGTACGGGTTGCCTTCATTGAGTACATGTTGGTGCTCGAAGTGGCTTACATACAATCCTGCCACCGAAGGGGCAAAAGCACTGCCCATGGAAGTTCCATGGTTCTGTATATATAGGACTCCATTATATTCAAAAAAGTTTTCTTTGAGTGCTAATTGACAGCATTGTAAGATGAAATGTCTTGGCGTATGGTAATTCCAATCTTCATTGTAAAGAACATCTTCCAACATTTGCAGTGTGTCATCTTGCGGTAGGCTCGTATAGAGCGACTCCACGTCCAGGCCCACTAGGAGCATTGTGTTCTGGTCAAATGGTGTGTCCTTGATTTGTACCAGTAGATCTCTCGTATCTTTAAGATAGCTGGGCGTCTTTTGAACAAGAGGTTTAAGGTATTCATCTGCAAATTTAGAGAGGGGTTCGAGTAGTTATCCAATTCCTGCCACTATCGGTCGTCCTGGGGGCGGTGATTTGTTTTTGTGTGTCTTGGGTAAGGAATAGAAGAAGGGAATTTTGGGTTCTTTTGCACAAAGGTAGTCAGCTTCTTTTCCTGTAATCCACCTGTTGGTTTCTGCCTCATGGACCATCACGGAGATGGTATTCCTGAGTCTTTCAGTAGGATCTTCAGTGATCTGTCTATAATATTTGGTGTCTGAAAGGAGTGAGAGGCATTGTAAGTTGTAACCTTCTTTACTGAGGATAACAATTCCTCCCCCCTTATCTGCGGGTTTAATGACTATGTCCTCATTGGACTCCAGAGTTTTTAATGCTTGACGTTCTTTATTACTCAGATTTTGGAAAGGATGTTTCTTTTTTTCTGTCATTCCATCTACGCCTTTCAGTAGAGCCTGCTCAGAGGTATGAATTTCAGGTGGGATACTTCCTGCTGGCAGATTGAAGGTAGATTTTCTTTTCAAGTTTGTGTCTCCTTCAGGTGGTGAAGATAACTTATCCGAAAAAAATGCTTTGAGTTTCAGAGTGCGGCAGAATTCTGCTAGTTCACATTTGAGTCTGAAGTTATCAACTGGCGGTGTTGGGACGAATCCTAGTCCTTTTTCGAGGACTTTCTTCTGGTCTTCCGTTAACTCTATGTTAGCAAGGTTGACTATTAATGAGTGTTGGTCTTGCTCGTGCTCGGTTGGGCGGATGCCATGCTCCTTGTTTGCACGTTTCTTTGTTGGTCCTGCCAGGCTAAGGTTTTCTTTTTACCTCTGGGTTGATTTCGGCCCCTGCCTAAAAAAGGCGGTTGTTGTTGTGGTTGGGTTTGTTGTCCTAGTTGTTGTTCATTTCCTAGTTGTGGCATTACTTGCATGCCATAATTATAGGGTGTCATCCATCCGCCATACGGTGGCATGTATGGTTGAAAGTGGGGCATATTCATATTTGGGTAATATGGTCTTTGCCATCTGTTACCCCTCCTGGGTCTTTGATATCGGTTGTTATTTCCCCCTCTTCTGGGGGTGTAGTCTTCAGAGCTGCTAACTGAGGTATTGGAAGAGGTTCTCCCCAGGGATTCAGTGTCTGATCCTTGATCATTGGTGTTATAGTCTTCTCTGGTATATGGATGCATCTTTTCCTGACAAATTTTTTGAGGTCTTTTCCAAGTTTCTGTAACTTGCTTTGCATAATGAATTATTTGGTCTCTTCCATTTCTTTAGTTAGTTCTTCCAATTTCTTTTTATGGGTTAGTGGATTAATGCCCTTTTTAAGTTCATTTTCTAAAGCTTGGATTTCTAATAACAATGCTTCTGACAGTCTCTTCGCTGTTTTGATGATGAGCACTAGATAGTCCAAGGTGCATTTCCATGAAATGGAAGACCAGTCTTTGCGAAAAGCCAAGTCATGTAAGAAAATACGTGGGGCATTGTTGACCCAAAGACCCCTTGGTGCTGTTTTGTGTCGGAGGTATTCGGTCATTATAATGCCGTGGATAGCTGTACGTATCTGTTCTCTTTTCTTTTCAGAGAGCGAGTCCCAATTGTCCGTTTGTGCCAGTGCTTCAGTAAGTTCCGAGTTTTGAAGAAGAGGTTGCCCTGCTAGTATTTCATCGATGTCACTCTCACCAAAGCTTAATCCAACATTGCCTTCCATGGTTACACTCCACAGGTTCTTGGTGTTGACAATGCGTGACTTTTTGTCAAAAAAGGCTCCCGCAGCTGTCCGCTGCTTAGTATACACACAATCAAAAGGGTAGGGAGGAGGAATTAATGTCCATTTATTTCCCCGGGTAGGTATAAGAGTAATCAAGTGGAGGAAATGGACACTTGTTAGAATTCTAAACCATTGGATAGAATTACTATGGTATCCTCAAAAACTCAATGTGTGCTGGTAATGCGGTATATCTCTTTCATCCGCCCCTACATTGTAGTTTTGGCAGTTATCATAGGATACCATAGAATGTGCTGGGTGCCTGCCTCATCCAGAGGCTCCTGTGGTCTAGATTGCAGTGTCCAGAGATAAAAAATGTGCCCCCATTAGAAATAGGGTCAGTGCAAAAAAGAAAAAAGGTTAAAATAAGATCGACGCCAGAAAACTTTAATAAATTGGTGAAGATCTTTTGAATAAAAGTAATTAAGTACTTATACTAGATCGAGTAACTGGATCTAGAAGTATGGCTTTCCAAAAGGTGTCGACATGTTTCAGCCCCCTATGGCTCAACGGAGTCTGTGGGGCTTTCGTCAGGACATATAGACAAACAAAACATAGAATGATTACTCACACAATTCGTGTAGTGATATTTGGGTTGATTATTAGAGGGTATTCATTGACCACTCAATTTCTTTTAACCTGAAAAAGAAATAAGCATAAACATACTTCACACGGATTATTGTCCTCGTATCTCACAGTAGAGAGGGGAATGGGGGAAGGCACCAGAGTTAGCTGTAGTCTAATCTACTGGGTTATTGTATAATAACAAGGCTTGGCATGTATGTTAACATGGTGGCTGAGAACCTAGTAAGGCAGAGGAAAAAGCGGCAATAGTGAACAGTGTCAGGGCAGCAACAACTGAGTCAGATAATTAGTATACACATAGTAATACACTAGTCAAGGCTTAGGAACGTGTATATGTATTCAGGAAAGTGAAAAAATCAAATAGTTTTGCAAATAAATGGCCCCTGAAAATAAACGCTGCTTAGGCAAATGCGGCAGCGACCGGTTGTCAAAGGGAGCGTATTGCAATGGTGCCGGGACCTCTGTGTAGTTTAAACTAACTGAGCGCAGATAGTTTAGATAAGCCGACTCATATCGTTTATGAGTTATGAGCGAGTAATACAAAAACTGTCTGAATCTTACCCCAAATCGTCAGGTATAACGCTTTCGTCAGGGGACCACAGAGCTGAAAAAGGGGGGAAGAAAGTATCAGAATCTCCTTACCGCTATTCAATGAAAGTACCTCTCTGTGTAACAGACGCCGCCATTACCCGCGTGTGTGGGCGAATTCACCGCTTGTGCTGACTCTGCCCCCGGATGCGGAGCAGACGTCAGATGGGCGTTTTTAAGTGTTGGAAGCTGTAACTTTATTAACAGCGTTGGGAACAAACAAAAAAATTGTCATTACATTTGGATGAAAGCGGAAAGCGAGAGGGAGAATGCAGAATAAAATAGAAGTCAATGGGATCAATGTCACTTTGTTAATAGCGAGTCCCGGACTTAGGAGAGTGGTCCTGGAAGTTAGATTGTGAAAATTTCGTGAAATACAATAGAATGGCATTATGTGCAATTTTAAACGAAATTTATAGGCGAAAAAACAGACAGTTTATGTGGGTGGCTTAATCCAGTTATTATTAAGCTCAGTCAGGTTGACCCTGGCCCATGATGCACTGGGCCAGGGTCAGACTAATTTGCATATAGCCAAGTTCTGAGCTAGGATGGTGCAGTGAGCTAAAAAACGGTGATGGATCAAGCCCTGATCTTTGGACTGGGTAAGAGTGGTCTGCTTAATTCAGACACTCTGTTCATCACCACCCCCTTTTCTGAATCATTTTTGTCCACCATAAGCGTGGAAGGCTATACTCAGATGTGAGTCCCTAGCTCATTGCACCATCAGGATTCAAGCAAGCCGGGCCGAAGACGGCTGAAATGCCAGAAACCGGTCCCCGGTAGCTTGTTTCCTTCCCAGTATAAGAATTGGCTTGGTAGTTTGGTCTGCCCTGTTCCCATGATGCACTGGGCCAGGGTCAGACTAATTTGCATATAGCCAAGTTCTGAGCTGGGATGGTGCAGTGAGCTAAAAAACGGTGATGGATCAAGCCCTGATCTTTGGACTGGGTAAGAGTGGTCTGCTTAATTCAGACACTCTGTTCATCACCACCCCCTTTTCTGACACATATATACATACATGATAACATTTTATAACAGGATAGGGGCGCTTCTGAGTAAATGAACAGGGCGGAGGGGTATGCATTTTACTCATTGTGACTTATATGGCGACAGAAGCAATTTTAGACAAGAGACAGTGAACAACAACAATTGCATTTACTAAAATGTATGCATATATCCTCTCAGTTACCAGAATACAAAGTTGTTATGTACAGAACATGTTATGGAAATATACACTAATATATAGTAAAACAATTGAATATTAGTATAGAATTGGTCTGTCTCAATTTGGCGCTAATATATAGTGTCTATTCTTAGAAAATGTATACCTCCAGTTCCTTACATTGGATCTGTGTTGTTTTGGTGTCTATTCATTCATAAAAATATAATATATTTTTACAAATTGGTGTTGCATTTTTCCTTTTTTTTGTGTCTTACCCATTTAATCTATTGGTGTTCTTAAATGCTTTACATACCTGCCTCTGAGGTTAAGCCTGCCTGCTCGCAGCCTGCTACCAAGGGTTGAGCAAGGGATTAATTTATTGTTGAGTGGACCTTATGCTGTGATTGTGACCTCATTACTAGTGGTAGGTACATGCGGACCACTACTAATAATCTGCTTTTCAACACATGTTGCATGTTGAAGGCTGGGTAGACATCCAGCAGAAAGCAGCTGGCCCCATGGGTTTAGTGAAGTTAAAAAGAAATGCTCCCTAGAATGTTGCTCGACCGGACAGAGTCCTCGCAGATGGCGCGGCGGTGTGAGAGCCAAACCAGCCTCCACGCTGGGGAAATGGGGCTGCAGTCAATGTCCTACTTCTAGGCACCATGGTGCAGGCTGAGTGTCCTGACCTCAGGCCTCGGACACCTACCTCCACGCTGGGGACATGGGCGATGTCCTGCTTCTAGGCACCATGGGGCATGCTGAGAGTCAACAGCATCATGCCACGGACACCTGCCTCCACTCTGGGGAAATGGTGCTTAAGGCGATGTCCTGCTTCTAGGCACCATGGAGCAGGCTGGGAGTCCTGGCATCAGGCCTCTGACACCTGCCTCCACGCTGGGGACATGGCATGAAGGTGTTGTGCTGCTTATAGGCACCATGGTGCAGGCTGAGTGTCCTGGCCTCAGTCCTCAGACACTTCCTCCACAATGGGGACATGGGGCTGAAGGCGATGTCCTGCTTCTAGGCATCATGGTGCAGGCTGAGAGTCCTGGCCTCAATGCTTGGACACCTGCCTCCAGGCTGGGGACATGGGTTGAAGGCGATGTCCTGCTTCTAGGCATCATGGTGCAGGCTGGGAGTCCTGACCTGAGGCCTCAGATACCTGCCTCCACGCTGAGGACATGGGCTGAAGGCGATATCCTCCTTCTAGGCATAATGGTGCAGGCTGAGTGTCCTGGGATCATGCCTCGGACACCTGCCTCCACGCTGAGGACATGGGCTGAAGGCGATGTCCTGCTTCTAGGCATCATGGTGCAGGCTGGGAGTCCTGACCTGAGGCCTCAGATACCTGCCTCCACGCTGAGGACATGGGCTGAAGGCGATATCCTGCTTCTAGGCATAATGGTGCAGGCTGAGAGTCCTGGGCTCATGCCTCGGACTCCTGCCTTCTTAACACTGACCGGGGTTCTCATTTCTATGGCCTCCTGCAGAACTATTCACATGTGAAGAGCTCTAAGGTGTTTAACTTTGTGTAGAGGGGGCAGCAGAGAGCCCTGGCCATGCAACCTCACCTCTCTTCCGCCCTGGGCTCTGCCTGAGCTCCCAGCAGCAGGTCACTTGTTCACTGCTGGGGGCTGCTCAGAGCGCTTTTAAGCCACTGTCAGCGAGAGAGAGAAGCTTTAATAGGCGTGACATCACACGCGAGGACAAGCAGTAAAATGCGGTCATGAGACCCTTGACGCGTGACACTTGGCAGGCCTGCGTTTACCCAGGGTAACATCATGAAACAGTGTAAGCGAGAGTGAGATGGATTTGGGCGGGGGCTTTACATATTTATAATTAGAGAGTAAAGGTGCTGCATGTATCTAAGGTAGGGTGACCAGACGTCCTGGTTTTCCACCGGATGGTCCCGTTTTTTGTAGCAGTGTCCTGGTGTCCCGACACTTTGCTGCAAATTAAAGAAATGTTCTGGTTATTGCGTAGTGCCTGGGTTAAAGATGAATGTCCAGTTTTTAGGTTTCACATGCGTGGGCTGCGCACATGCGCAGTCTCGCTGGTGAGATTTAATGATATTGAGGAGCTTTCAGTAAGGGTCTTTAAGCCCCGCCCCTCTTTCCCATTGTCCGGTGTCACCGTTTATGCTAAACAGTGGCCAGCCCCTGGGAAAGAGCTCTTTCTGATGTATTCTTTTCTCTTTTTCTGCCGTCCTACTTGGACGGCCTGGCCTGCTTTCTTTCTGAAGTAAAAGGTTTCTTATCTTTATGGGGTCAAACATATGGCCCCATAAAGATAAGAAACCTTTTACTCCAGAAGGAAAGCAGGCCGAGGCCGTCCAAGTGGGACGGTAGAAAACGAGAAAAGCCTCTCGTCATGGCAAGCGCTTGTTTTTATAGCTTTTGAGGTCACGAAAAGCTTACTATTTAAGGCATCCTCTGAATTTACTGCGGCAAAGATAGGTTCCTTGGTCCTAAATGTTCATATTGTCAGTCCTCTCTGCACCTCTTTGGTTGTAGTCCTTAGGCAAGCCTTGTTGTGCTAATAAAGTACCCGACTTTGAATTGGAGTCCATTCTACCTGCCATATGGTGTGTGTAGCTTCCGAGTTTCCTCAATGGCCTTGGATCCCTAGCAGCACGTGGCTCGGTCTCCTTAGAAACGAGTTTGTAAACACACCGAGCGCAGTCATCCAGCCCTAATAACAGTACCCGACTTTGAATTGGAGTCCATTCTACCTTTTTTATTGCACTGTAAACAACAGGACATCTTGCCAGGTACTGAAGGCTGTGCACAGATGAGCAGCAGGCACTTAACCCATTAAGCTGCCGTCACAGGGAGTCAGTCCTCAGGCGGAGGACGGAAGTGGTGAGCGGACTGAGGGAGAGGGCAAGGATTAGCAGGAGGAGAGAGAGGCAGAGACAGGTGTGCGTGAGGGGGGACCCCGCCAGGCTCTGATTCACCAGGGATACTTGGCGCCTTCCATCTAGCCGGGGAATGACAGAGCTACAGATTTTAATTCATTCTTCCTGAGGGTGGCGCACTCTCACCAGCAGGTTATCATAGACAATGAGAGACTGCAGTCCCAGTGCAGTGTCCACTCCGCTTCACCAGTACGGGAATAGCATTGCACTGGGTGGCTCCCTCTCCATGTATGGTGGCACACGTTCAGCCAGTCCTGCTTTTTAGTCAAGAGCAAGTTGCATTCTGCGACATCTGATGTCATGTTTAACGTTGCAATAGTGGCATGAAAAATCGCAGCATGGTAAGTGCTGGTGCTGTTTAACAAACAGATCAAGAGGGGTTGAAGATATCACACATGGTGTGTGTATGACCAGTGTTGGACCCGCCTTTAGCAGTCTTGCATTTTCAGCTTGCCAGAAGAGCAAGAGTCTGGGCTGGGTTTTTGGTCCCGGTATACCAGCACACTGACCCTTTCCAGGCGGCCCTTTGGAACAGCCAGACTGTCCAGTCCGGCACAATATGGGACCACTTGGCCACTAAGAAATTGGGTCAGCGAGTAGGATATGCAGAAGTATACAAAAGAATGGCCAGGCAGGTTTGACAGCTCTGACACTTTAAGGGTAGCAGGGGTAGTCATTGCTGCATATACTGAGTAGCTCCTCCGAGGTCGCCTGTCATGCGGCATCAGAGCTCTCAAGATTCCTAGGTGCACGCATGTGTGTGTTTCATCAAGTCCAGAATTTTTCTTGAAATTTTGAGATTTGTAATCCTTCTTTCATAACGGGATAAGTGGAACTACAAATCCCAGAATGCAAAGGAAAAACCCGTGGGTTGGAACTCACATATGAAAGTAGGAAACTGACGATATCTTAAGACAAACTTGACCACCAGCCCTTTGCACGTTGGTACTTTTGGGCCCATGCTTAATACCGTTCAACTAAGCCTTCTTGGAAGGTAGCATTGACCTAAAAGGTTACACATGGCTTTGGGCTACTTGCAAACCTTGCAGACAATTTTTAGCAACACAAGTAAGTACAGTTATCAAGATTTTGGTCTTAGGTCTGCCTTTTGCTAGTTTCATTAGTTTGTGGTATCCTTTGTAGTAACATTACTAATACTCCGCACAAAAAAAGCATTTTTGTTTACATATTTTGCTTTGCATATAAGTTTGGCGTCACGTTGTGCAGACACAGAAAGTATCTGTATCGGAAAACTGGGCGTCATTTGTCAGACAGTGTCCAAGAAAAACAATATTTTTCAGCTTAAAGGATTATTAGCGTCGAGGCCTCGAAGGTCAGCATGGCTGTTCTTCACAGCCAGAAGTGTGGCGCTTAACACAAATCCAGTTATCCTGACCCAAATTGCAGGTTATTAAGATATTTGTGCACGAAATACATTTCTCTCCTCCTCGCCGCTTGCCAGCCCCACCCCCACCCCCCTTCTCCGACTCCAGCTTCATCTATACAGTAAGAATTCATAATCCACGGGTTGACATCCCTGCTCCCATGGCAACAGGTTGGGATGTCACAAAAAGAGGGCACTTCTTCGATCCTTTTTCTTTTTGAATGTTTATAACTTTATATTTAAATTGGAATGCAAATTATACACTTGAGGTCATGTTTTGTGTTAGAAGCATTTACCTTAAAATATTTCAATATAACGTATTAAAAACATTTCCTGTAAATACAAAGCATAGGTAATTTACGTACCATCCCATTTTTAATCCTTTACACACAAAACATTAAACATTTGTTTTAAATACATATTCTTGTTCCACGACACTCCCCCACCCCCCCAAAAAACACCTTTTGTCTCAACGAGGGTAGATATTTTCTAAACAAAATCCTAACAGAGATGTCAATTCAAAAGCTGCAAATACATTTGTTAGATCCAGTTTCCAGCCTATGAGACATTGAACATCTAGTGAACTGGCATAGGGCGAATTCCAGCGGTTTTCAGTTGGATTCTTGGATTTGGTAGTTTCCGTGTGGTTCTCTCCTTCGCTTTTATTTGGTATTTTTAGGTAACCTCTACATTCTCGTGCTTTTTCTGGTGAATTCGTATAGGCCTAGGTCAAACAACTCATACTCTCAATTGGAAGCTGTAAGAAGCAATTTGAAGGAAATCTTCTTGAACTTGACTAGGAAGCGGGGCCCATTTTCACAGAAAAGGACACAGGATAAATGAATAAACCAGCGGAACTACATTTTGTCCAAAATGTGCTATTCAAATATTTGTATTCAGCTCTTTCATTTTGTTATTAAATAGTGTGTTCTATTATTTCCCTCTGTGTCCTATTTAGGGGACCGTCTTTTAGGTCTTGCGTTTGGCAGCACACGCGCTGCATGCGCTCTCCCAGCGAGACCTAAAGTAATCTTTATGTTGGCTGAAAGTTAGTCTAATTTGTTTTTCCACTTGTGATTGGTTAACCTGAGGCATTGTGTTGTGTTTGTGCTTTCTGTTGGCCTGTTTATCCTCCAGTTACTTCTGTGTAGTTCCACAGCAGCAGCGCCTAAGTACAGTGTTCGTCCGCAACTCACACTTGTTTTAATTAACTGCAGTGTGCCATCTGTTTCTCATGCCGCATTTCTTTATTTATTTAAGACGCGCTCCTGTGCTCGCGATAGAACGGCGGCATTCCTCCAGCCCAGCATGTTACTTTCAAGGGACTTTCCCTCCCCCCGTTGGCTCCACGTAGACAGCTTGTTTTATAGCGCCGGGTGTGGAGTTCCGAATACATGCGTTAATGCGAAGTATTTTATTGTTTGTCACGCTGTAATAAAAAGATGTTGTTATATTGACTAAGCAGTGTGTCATTTCGTATGTAAGTGTGATGCTGTGTGAAAGAGAAGTCTCACTGACAGATGTTATCATTCAAGAAAATATAAGAACACAGCAGCAGGCGGTCAAGCACACGGTCAAGCACCACCGCCCCTTTAGTTTCAAAATTCGATGAAGTGTGCAACAACTCCCGACAACAGCTGCTGAAAGATGCCTTTTTAAACTTATCAAAAACCCAAAAGGAAGGTGCACAACATTAGAGTCCAAACAAAATAATATTTTTAGAGATTCCTCTTTTATTGAATTTCTTTTCAGTAGAAAACTGGCACACAGCTAACGCGTTTCGTTCCCCAGTGCCACGGGAACTTCGTCAGGGCATAAAGTGATTTGTGATGTCTTAATTGAAGATGTACGGGATTTCTTTAAATCTATGTAGCAACGGTTCTATGCGATCCGTATTCCGAATTTGAGCCAAAAAATATATATATATAGATCGGTCAGAAATTCCACTTATGTCAATCCATTCTTCAAATTAAAATGAAAGCAGAATTCTACTCCCACGTGTATCCGCAAACTGATGGTGATCAACACTGGTCTTTAAAACGTCAATTCCTTGAATATCAAAAGTGTCTCAAGTGGTGACCAACGCCCTGCTAATGGCCACACCACAGTGGAACTGCACACCAATAGCGTGTTCGCTTGTATGTACTGCGACCATGCTGTTTGTCATCGTATTTCGGAAACTCTGATCAACATTAAAGGGGAGGCTGATTATGCCAATCTCTGCGACCTAAAGTCACTGAACTGACCAGTTCAACGTCCAGATATTAGGAGCTATAATTTATTTTTATCAACGAACAAGCTATTGATTTACATCAAAGGGGAGGCTGATTATGATACTCTCTCTGATCGAATGTTACGGAACTGACCGGCTCTAAGTTACGCATATTAGGAGTTATATATATCCTGTTCTCTCTATCGGCGAACACGCTATTGCGCTGTGCGTAGTTCCTTCTATGCTACATGTTAGGGTGACCAACTATCCGTCAATTTCACGGACAGTCCGTAAATTGGACCTTACTTCCGGTGTCCGTGAGGATCCTTTTACGGACGCCTTTTGTCCGTAATTTTGGGCCTTTCAGGTAACAGAGCTGTTCCCTGTGAGAAGCCTCAGCTCCCTAATGGGGCCGCCTCGCACTCCTCTGAGCACAAGAGCAGCCCCACCCGCCCATTGTCATTCTGTATGCGGCTGGTGATTGCCACACACAAAATGACAATGGGTCAGTCTGGGCTGGCACAGCATGTGGTGGTCTCCTCCAGACTCAGTCCAAGGCAGGGCATTCTGTCACGTGAAGTGCAAAAACGTCCATGCTGCTGCTAGGTGAGAATCTAGTTAACCAAAGGAAGGCGGTGAAAGAAGTTCAAAGGAAAGGATTATAGTTATAGTATAGCAGCCATGGTTGCTGCTTTTTTATTTTATGCAACTAGCAAACATTGACAAAGCCAATACTTCTGGCTTGCAGTAGGTGAAACGTTACTTGTTCTAGGTGTAACGTTACTTGTTGTATTATACATCTGGATGCAATGACAGAAGCAACAAAAATACCAGTCTGGCTGCACATTATATTAAGCACAGATTTTTAGCTCATGTGTTTTAAGCCACGCATTTTATTACATTAAACACCGTTTTGGAGAGACCCCCCTAGTTTTTACATCCCACTCAAAGCTCTGGGAACAACACCATGTCACAGTCGCCTAACGTCCAGGCACTGTGCCTCATGCACGACTCATGCCTTCCATGTTTTCAGATTTCCTATGTTCAGGGGCATAGTGAATCTTCCCCCACCCCACCCCTTGCTTTAGGAACTACAGTGAGGGTGGAGTTCTTTGTGGGTCTCATAATTCATATGAAAAGGTGAGTGAGCAAGTAAGTGAAGGAAGGGGTGGATGGATGGCTGGATAGATGAGTGAAATGATGAATGGATGGATGGATGAGTGAAAGGGGATTTGAAAGGGTGCATGACGGGCGAGTGAAAGGATGGATGGATGAGTGAAATGATGGATGGATGGATGAATTGATAAGTGAAAGAGCAGATTGATGAATTGATAAGTGAAAGGGTGAATGGATGGATGGATGAATGAAAGGGTGGATGTAAGGCTGAATGAGTGAGTGAAAGAGCGGGTAGATGGACAAAAGGATAGATAGATGAGTGAAGGAGTGAAAGGGTGGATGGACGAGTGAAAGGGTGGATGGACGAGTGAAAGGATGGATGAATGATAGGTTCAATGGAAGGATTCATGAGTGAATGAGTAGATGGATGGGTGGGTGGATGGAAGAATGGATGGCTAAGTGAAAGGGGAATTGCAAAGAGAAAAGGGGATATGTAAATGGATGACTAAACAGTTGAATGGGTGGAAGGATGAGTGACTGGATGGATGAATGAGTAAGTGAAAGGATGGCTGGATAGGTAAATGGCTGGATGGATGAGGGAATGGGTGGAAGAATGGATGGATGAGTGTACGGATGGATAGGGTGAAAGGGTGGCTGGATGATGGATGAGTAAAAGGGTGGATTGAGGGATGGATGAGTAAAATGATGGATGGAAGGATACGGGATGGATAGGTTTGTAAATGGATGAATATGGACAAGGATGGGCACAGAGATGGAAGGACACGATGAATGGTGAAAGACTCAATGATGGATGAATGTATGATTACACATTGTAGGCCCCATTATCTTAAGCAACAATTCCTATACATTGACTTTCACATTTATATGAGTGATTGTCTCTATATATTATGTGTGTGTTGAAATGCACTCCAAAAATCTACTCCACATACTTGGGGTGAGTAGCACTATAGAAGAAATGAAATATACAAGAGCGAGGGTCTATGTGAAGATGAGGGGCACCATTGGAGGGTGTTATATAGGCCAGACTGGCCAGACCGTGCATCAGGCGTTTTCTCTGGGGCTGGAAAGGTTGGCGCGGCTTTGTTACCACAAAAAGACGTGCACATTTGCTGGAAGCTGCGCGCATACTGACAAACCATGAAGTGCACAATTGTCTCAACCTAATATAAACTTATTTTCACTTGTACTTTAGTAGTTGTATATTTACTTACTTCTATACTATTTCGCAACCTTCTCAGATGTGTCTGTAAACGTACCTTTTGTCCTGAATTTTGACCACCTGTCCTGAATTTTTGTCCTGAATTTTGACCCTTTGTCTGGAATTTTTACACTCACTGTCCTGAATTTGAACCCCTGCCAGTTGGTCACCCTACTACATGTCTATCTCGAACTTGTCTTCTAAGCAGATGCTATCCATTCACACGAACTTCAGCAAAGCTCATCTTCACCATGTGCAGGGCTGCGGAATGGGCGACCTGCCCTGGCTGATCCTGCCTTCTCATGCCCCCCTGGTGCCATCTCAGCACCACGGGAAGTCTCGGGATCTGATAGCTGGGAGCTATGGAACACCTACTGAAATCCCTCTTGCTTCCCTTAGTAGAGAGAGTGAAATGGGTCAGTGACCAATTGGAGTCCCTTAAAGAAGTAATTACAACCAATATTAACCGGCTTAATGATTCGGCCGCTCCTTTTTCAAATCCGATATCATTAGGGCAACCGATAGAGGATAAAATGACTACACCACAGGTTGCCAATGATGGAATCACCAGTAGTTCACAAACAAATAAACAGGTACCCTTGGAAGCTCCCATAAGAGGGAAAGAGGGAAACAAGGGATGCCCAGTAGGTTTACCAGTTCCCAAGCCCATACAAGCTGCGAGGGAATACCTTTCGAATAAATCCACATATGGTGCCTTATAACATATTGACCTCCCACCAGAAGCAGCACCATATGTTCTAGCCCTGACTGGGGTTCCTGAATTAGCAGCAGGGAAGAAGGAATGTTACCCTGAACTCAAAAATAAGGTGATTTATTGGCTCCGCAACAACTGGTCCCTATCACCCAACCTAGATGGTGAGATATTACATGTAAGACAACTGGGTTGGGTGGGTCAGAGACCAAAGGATAAAAAAGGAGATGTCATCATAATAAATTTCAGGGACCGTAGGGTCACTGCACATATGAGGGATTCGTATCTGGAAAGTGGTGAGGGGGGAATATCAACGTATGATCTTAGCTATTTTTACCCTGCATCCCTGGTGGCAAAACCGCAAAGACCCTGGAATCCATACACAAGAAATCTAGCCGATAAAGGTTTCAACATCCCAATGTCCAATCGCTTTTCACTCCGGTCAGGATTAGAGGGGGTAGACTGACTTGCTAAGAGATAAACTGGTGAGCTCCTTTCTACAACCCAGGTAGCCATATTAGAGGTCAGTTCAGAAGAAGGGGATGGAGTTAAAGGAGATGGTAAGAGCCCCTCCGCTTCAAGGGATCAACATCCCGACATTCAGGTCTTAGAATTAGTGAGGGACCACAGGCTAGACCCTCGCTGTATCGACCAGTGCAGTGTACCCATCACCCAAATAAGGAATGGAAACACGATTGTTAATACCCCCACTCCCACCCACTTGCAGGTTACCGAGTGTCTATTAAATAAAACGCTGCTCATTTAATAGTTTCCTGGAATATAGCAGGTATAAAGACTAAACTATCATCCCTAGGCTGGCTAGCATTTATTGACCAATATATGGTCATTTTATTCCAGGAAACCTGGCAGGTGGACCCTCAGTTTAGGCAGGGCTACTTAAACTTTTTTGTTCCTGCAATTCGCACTGCAAGAGGGAGGCCAAATGGGGGCCTAACTACTTGGGTCAAGCAGGATAACAGTTACATGGTTACTCAGATTGATTCTGGTTGCAATGATATTCTCATTATAAGGTTAGAATGCCCAAACGCCAGAGACCTGTATATTTTTAATGTATACGCAAGGGGAAAACCGGGTGGCAAACAGTCAGAGGTAGTCTCTAAGCTGGGATTCCATTTGGATAAACTCAATGGTAAAGCACATTTGCTAATAGCGGGAGATTTTAACTGTTGTCTTGAGCCCCTCGATCAAAATGACATTAACCTAGCTAAGGAGGAAGATAGTGCATGGGGCATCCCGCAATTAATTATTCCCCCGATAAAGCGCTGGACCCAGGCCGCACTCCAGCTCAAAGCTCTATGCCTAGAACAGGGGCTGCGTGCAGTTAATGGTAGGACCAGCGCAGACAAAGAAGGAGCACCAACATTTGATAATAGGGTGCGTTCCAGCAGAATAGATTATATATTGGTTAATTTAGAATTTTCGGAATCTATTCATGATATGTCTATCATAAAAAGAGCAGAGAGTGACCATAATCCCCTTAGTTTAACTTTGGACCTGAATGGTGCACCGCAGGCTGATTCCAAAATACCAACCATTGACCTATTCCAAACAAATGATGAACGGAGGGTGAAATGGTCTGAATGTCTAGTGAAAGAGGATCACATCCTAGCTATGGGGGAATTAGCCGAAAGGGCATCCATGGAGCTCCAAGAATGCTTATTAAATCAAGCCTCTCTGTCCAAGGCTGCTCCTATTCATTTAACACTTTTTAATAACCTTAAAATATTTTTTACTAAGAAGGTGACAGGACCTAGACATAACACTAAAACCACAAACCAGTTCACTGGTATGATAAGAGCTGCAGGGCCACCTATAAAATACTTGCTGCAGCAGTAAAATTGAAAAACAGGGATGTAATCCAAGATGCAAGGCACAAGTATAAGAATGCTCAGCGAGAAGCAAAAAAATCTTGGGACGAAAAATATTGGCAGGAACTATATGAGGCTAGCAGATCTAGAAATATGGTAGGTTTTTGGGACCTAGTAAAATGGGGTAAGGGTTGCCCCAGAGCCCAACCAGAAAACAATGTCTCTCCTGAATTATGGGTGAAGCATTTTAAGAAGCAGTTTGCTTGCCAGGACTTGGACACTGGGATATCTCCTACAATTGTCCCTGCCAATTTTTCACAAACTCCCTTACAATTTAGTCAAAAGGAGGTAGAGTATGTCCTAGAAACCGTCCCGAAAAGCAGAGCGCCTGGTCTGGATACCATACCAGCGGACCTTTTCATTCACGGGAAAGACGTATGGGCAAAATATATAATGCACCTTGCAAACGCGATTGCTAAAGGCTCCCCAATACCCGATACCTGGAAGGGAGCTGAGATAATTCCCATATTTAAGAAAGGCGACTGTTCTGACTCCGCTAATTATAGACCAATCAGCCTAATAGACTGTATTCAAAAGGTGGTGGCCAGGCTAGTCCTATCGAGGATCCAATGCTGGATTGATGATGTAGATGCCTTGTCACCTCTACAAGCCCGGTTCCGTGCACACACAAGCACGGTGGACCAGGTTTTTAGATTTGTCACTATTTATTGGAGGTGGGTAGTTCTTGGAGGGGGCACACTATATGCCGCATTTGTCGACCTAAAATCGGCTTTTGACTTAGTGCCCCGAAAGAAGTTGTGTCAAGTCCTTCAGGAACAAGGCTTACCACCTGAACTACTTGCGTTCTTAGTTAAATTTCACGACAATAATTATGCCCAGGTCTGGTGGGGACAACAAGGACAGGTAACAGATTGGTTTCCAATTCTGAATGGCGTAAGACAAGGATGTGTCTTAGCTCCAACACTGTTTTCTCTGTACATCAACAGGGTTACCGACTACTACAAGGACTTTCCAACTGATGCTCCTAAGCTTAGTGGTGTGTTGATACCCCTGCTGATGTTTGCAGATGACACCCTTTTGATTTCTAAGACCCAGCAGGGCCTTCAGAGATCAATTGGACGGTTTGAGACCTTCTGTAATGACTATGGCCTTGTTATCAATGTGTCCAAAACTAAATTTATGGTGATGCATAGGCATAAACATGTGACAGGGAGAGCAAAAATGAATGGGGAGCCACTTGAGCAAACCCAATCATTTACATATTTGGGAATTACACTAGGCTCAAGACTTGAATGGAAACCCCATATCAACCAATTGGTAACTAGACACGCCCAGCTGGCGGGAGTGCTCTAAAGGGAACTGCGCTCCTCGGCCACCCAACCCATAGCTCCAGCGCTTAAAATTCATGACACTAAAATTCGGGCATCGGTGCTGTATTTATTTATTTATTTATTTATTTATTTATTTATTTATTTATGCGATTTTTAAAGCGCTGCAAATACCCATAGGTGTCTCGGCGCTGAGAGCTAAAGCTGATACCAGTAAAGTAAATCTCTGAGGCAGTATTTAGAGTGATTTATGAATAATCATGTTGTTGAGAAAACAGCCATGTCTTTAGCTGCTTTCTGAAGATGATCAGCGTTGGACTGGATTTTATATTAAAAGGAAGGGAGTTCCATAGTTTTGCAGCTGTGATGGTAAAACATTTGTCTCCCCAGTTAACTTTCCTTGTTCTGGGTATATGAAGCAGATGAGCAGTATTGGA
This sequence comes from Lissotriton vulgaris, assembly GCF_964263255.1. Classification (NCBI taxonomy): domain Eukaryota; kingdom Metazoa; phylum Chordata; class Amphibia; order Caudata; family Salamandridae; genus Lissotriton; species Lissotriton vulgaris. The sequence goes on from NW_028253262.1 coordinate 282,583, forward strand.
ACGAAGCGTTCTGGAGGTTGATAAAGGCTTGAGTGAACTCCTAAGAAATTTAGGTCCCATATTATTTATTGCCTTGTAGACAATACAAAGGGCCTTGAATTTCGTGCGACTTCTGACCGGAAGCCAATGCAGTTGGTCCAAATGTCTAGAGACAGAGCTAAATTTTGGAATGCCCAATAAAACTCTAGCTGAGGCATTTTGTATCATTTGAAGTTTGGAGATGACCTTTTTTTGTGCGTTGAGGAAGAGGGCATTGCAGTAGTCAGTGCGTGAAAACACCAGTGTTGAAATTAGTGTATGGGGCAGAACTATGGGGGTCATGTTACATTTCAGCTCTGGCAATCGCCCAAAACAAATTTATTAGAGGCCTAGCGAGGTTACCTCCATCTACTCCACTTTTACCTCTATATATAGATTTGGGCTGTCAGAGGATAGAGGATGTTGCGCAATTTAGACCCATAGCATACTGGCGGAGGATTTGGTTACCCCTGAACTCAGCCACTATGCTCAGGCTCTCCTTGAGGTAAGAGACTTGGACACAGCCAATAGAATAAAATGGTTCTGAGACTCCAAGGCCACCTATACCGCTAAGGGCCTTGGTGATCTATGGGAAAACCCAGCGCAAAACATCTTTCCCCCACGTAAGATCCTTAAGGAACTGTAATGATCGATGGTCTCTTTACGAGACTTTCGAAGATGTACTGTGCCCTCATTACAATGTGAGTTTCTTGAGCTTAAACACCTACCAGCCTATGAACCCTACTGGGACCTTATTACAATCCCTGAGGATAGGAAACGGTTACACCAATATAGGGGGGGCACTCTGCCAATCAATACCTTTACAGGCAAATGGTCCACTGGTGGGGGTGTTATGTGCCCCTTTTGCATTACACAACCGGAGAGCCTTGCCCACATCTTGTTTATCTGCCCGGTCTATAAAATCCCACGACTAAGGTGGATCAGGCCGATTTGCCTCCTGAAAGGCATACAAAAAGGTACAGAGGCCTTTAGGGTCTTTAAAACGGACAGTTCTGAAAGTGTAATAATTGCTGTGTCTAACTTCCTTAGCTGGATGTGGGCAATACGTAGGAATAAACTGAATTCAGTAGCCGTCACCACCGTCTAGGTAACTCCTACATTTCATGAAATAATGTTTTTTTATATAAGGTTTCCTTTTAGATAAATTGTTGTAAATATTGTTCTTTTTAAATGTTTTTTAATTTATTTTAATGTTTTTATGAACTTAGGTGGAAATTGTATTCAATCAAATATAAGGAATAGTCAGAGGACAGAATTGGATGGAAGTTCTATTGTGAAAACCCTTGTTGTTTTTTTTAATATGTTTGTCTTTCATGACATAATGTCGAAATAAAGACTAATTGAATTGAATTGATAGCTGGATGACCAAAGTCACTCGTGGTCGAACAGCGCGTCGCGTCATTTCCCACAAGTTGACTGCGGGTGGAGAGATATCAAAACTACTGTGACGCCAGACGCTTTCACCGCGAGTAAAGCTTTCATCCCACGAGCCGCTGTCTTCAGATGTGCGTAGTTACAACTCATGGCTCTGACCACCCGGAAGCTTCTAACGGCTGATAAGCTCTGTGTTGTGATGTAAAAAAGTCCATTAGATGCTGAGATGTAGCAAACATGAAGATGATTTACTGAGGGAGATATAGATGGTAATAATCAAGTAAATCATTCAGCGAGCCCCACCAGGAGCAGCTCCCTTGCTGCTCAGCCCATACTTGCAACTGACACTCATCTCACCAGGCAGCCCAAACATTCCATTACATCACACGCACCAGCATTCCAAAACACATCCACTCACAACACATGCATTCTGGCTGAGCAGCAAGGCAGGGAATTGGGAAGAATGTATGGCACTGAATACAAGAACCTGGAATCTATAACACATGTGCCTTTCATTATGTCCTTAGCAAAGATAGCTATGAAAGAGAATTTCTTCAATTTTGAGAACACCATATACCTACAGATCTCAGGCACCAGCATGGGGAGCATTTTTGCTCCCAGCCTGGCAAACCTATACGTCCATGCTTTTGAGCAAGAGTGTGTCCTGACTCCTAACAACCCTTTCAAGGCACACATCCACTGGTGGAAACGCTACATAGATGATATCCTCGTCATTTGGCGAGGTGACCAACAATCTATTATTGCATTCCACCAGTGGCTAAATACTCAGAATCGTTTTCTGAGGTTTACAGTGGAAAGCAACAAAGAAAGAAACGTTTTTTGTGCGAGACGACCGACGTTGCAGGGAAGCTGAGGATTACGTGGGACACGGGAGACCTTTTGCCTGTTTATTTAACGGAACAAGTATAAAGAAAAACAAGACCTGTCCCCGTGAATTTAAAATCCACAAAAGCACATTGAAAGGGATTTTTTACACAAAAGATACCGGCAAATACAGAATATTGAAGCCGAACTTTGACTGAAGAAAGAAGTAAAAATAGTTGATCATCTTTTTAAAAAAAATAAAGAGAGTAAGAAAAACACAAAAAGGCAGCCAAAGGAACATTTTCTTATCATCAATTTAAGAGAACCAAAACAAAGATAATACGTACAAACAGTCCTGGATCAAAGTGTGATGAAGCACATGAGATTAACTAGGAAAACGTGCAATATGTGAACAGGAGAATTATACTGACGGCAACCAACCAGTGCCATATGTAGGAGAGACTCATTAATATAGTCTTGAAAAAGATGGTAATACATCAATAAAAACCATTGAAACGCGTCAACGCACCTCTGCACGATCAAGAGATCAAAAAACCTAGCCTGTAGACAAAGAATTATATATGTCCAGGATTGTGTTTATGCCAAAAATCTCAAAAAACGTGCAATAGTTATTGACAATTTTACGTCTTTGTATGTCTCTCCTTTCTTGTATTTTTCAGATTAATATAATGTGTATGAACTGTTGCTTTTTTTAATAATTTGTTTTTTAATGTTTTTGTGCAGGAGTAACTGTATTTCATGAATGTGTTCATGAAATTTTAACGTATGTGTATAATGATTTGTTTTTAACAATAGATTGTATTTGTATGAACTTTTTTTATAATAAAACAAATTAACTATATTTTTGTTGCATAAGTGTATGAGATAGGAAGGGTCCCCCAAGGGATCTAGAGGGCCTATTGGGTAGTTTGAGACAAACATTTAGGTTTGTCCCATGTAAGAACGGTTTGCCAAGGGAAAAACTATCTTCCCTGTTAAATACCCTGTTTACCTGGTTGTAGGGGGTCTCTCTTTAATTTGAAACATCCTGTGAGCACCAACATCCTACAATGTCCTTGATAACAAGGACGTGTATACACAGTGCATCTTAGAGTGAACAACCTGCTACAACAGCCGAGTGTAGTACACAACAGGGTAAACCCAGAAATAGAGAGTCATCTGGGAATATTGTCAAAATAGAAGCAACTGCCTGTTACTCCTTAAGAAGGATAGTACAGTGAGGTACTCAGAAGATACCATTTATCGACAGCACATCCAAGTTATATATTGTATCATATGTTGTACAAGAGAACTATAACATGGGTGAAGCAGTGCTCAGAAACAGCGGGTAAAGCACTTTTACATAAAATAAGTTGGCCTAAAAGAAAGCAAGTGCATGCAATGGTTCAGATCCTGTTGGCATGTGACCAAATTATTGTAGATGAGTCCAGTTTATGATGCTGTAGGACAATTGTGTAGTATTGCAGTTGTGACTCATTTTAGATCAATCCGCGTGTCCTCATCAGGACAGCATTATTTTAGCATCACAGATTGTTGTAAATATAATGTACAGAGACAGAATTGTACTCGTTTTCGTTGACCCATCAGTGATACAAAAGATGTACAAAGATCTTGTCTGCCAACGAGTAGGTTGCACCTACAGAATCTTATTTTTATCTCCTGCCACAGTAACAAAACGAAATCATATTGAGAACATAAAAGAACATGCATTGAAAATGCAATAGGTCTCGCCTTTCATTAAGTTAAAGCCATTTGTTTTGCTATACAATACCATGAGCAAAGCAAATGGCTTTAACTTATTCAAAGGCAAGCCCTAGTGCATTTTCAATGCTTGTTTTGCAAGCAGTTACTAACGGGAACAAAGCCAAGCTTTCAACTTAATGCATTTGGGTACTCAATAGACATATTTACAATATTTAAACTGTCAATAATTCGAAAAGCCAACAGACTAGTGCGATAATTAATTGTTTTCATTATTTTGTATTACAAGTCTGTGTCACAAATAAAAAGAAACTGACACTACAAGCAGCAGCCTTATGCCTGCAACAGAAATGTTTGAGAGGATATGGTGTCAGCGGCTGGACTGCCGACCTTGGAACTCGGAAACCAAGGCGTGAGCCTTGGGGTCCATTTATCATCTTGTGTGATTCTGGGCAAATCACCTAATCTCCCCGTGCCTACCAAAAAAACAAGCATTTGCAATGCAATAAGTCTTGCGAGTTTAAGCTACGGTTATTGGCATTGTAAATGACAATGCCTTTTATTTATGGTTAAAAAACCAAAACATAAATAAAAGGCATTGGCACAATGCCAATAGCTCATTTTCGCGTAAAAGCGAGACCTATTGCATTGCAAATGCTGCTTTACTTGTGACTGCTGAGACGGGTCTGCATCGGGCTCTCCGTTTTTGGCCTCATGGAGAAAAAAAGAAGCTGTTTGCTGCAGCAGTCGCGCCCTTCACTGCTTTCAAAGAGACGCGTGATAGTTCTTTGCAGTCTCTTCATTCCAGAACTGAGGCATTTTCAATGCTATGTACAGCGAAGCCAAAGCTGTTGCTTATTTGTCTCATGCAGCTAACAACCACTGACAAGGCCAATAGTCCTGACTTGTTTGAGGTGTGATGTTACTCGTATTTATTTACCTGGATACAATGACAGAAGCAGCATATTTTTTTGGGCGGGACGCTGTGCTAAGTACAAACGTTTTTTAGTAAATGTGTTTTGAGCCACGCCCCTTGAGAGACCCCTCCCTCCCTGTTTGTTTTTTATCCCACTTAAAGCCATATATATGTGTCTCTCTCAGTCCTTCTATGACTAAGACACCTGGCCCGTTTTGTGTTTATTTTGAGGTTCTGGTCCCTCTCATCCAAGGCCTCTGTGTGAGGGTGAGACACGGGGTCTCCTCACTGCGGGGGTCCTTTGAGGTCACTGGTGTAGAGGGGGGTGGGCTTTGGGGGGGGTCAGTGAGTGCTGTGAAGCCCCAGACTCGCGGGGGCTGCTCCTCTCACAGGTTCCCGCTTCCTCCAGAGGGGGTTGGGGGGGGGGGGGTGAGTTTGTAGTCAGTTGCTGGTTCTCCCCCCCCCCAGTCTTGCTCTCACTTGTGTTTGTTTTCTCTCCACAGGTCTTGAGCTGCGTCTGATCCTCGTCGGCGGCGACGTAGTCGGGAAGAGCAGCACCGGGAACAGCCTCCTGGGGAGAGAAGAGTTTAAGACCGGAGACACAGGAGAGTCCGACTTCATGACCAGCCAGTGCCAGAGGGGGGAAGGGCAGTGGGGGGGCCGGCCCCTGGTGCTGGTGGACACCCCGGGCCTCCACTCCCCTTTGTTCACCCCAGAGAAGCTCCGCTCGGAGATGCAGCGTGGCGCAGAGCTCTGCCCCCCCGGCCCCACGCCCTCCTCCTGGTGCTCCAGATCGGGCCGTTCGCCCTGGGGGTGGGGTGGGCCGCGGAGAGGATCAAGTGCCTATTCGGGGCGGAGGCGCTACAGTTCACGGTGATCGTGTTTACAGGGACGGAGGAGCTGCGGAGGGGTAAAACTATAGAAACCTTTGTGCCTGACTCCGGGGACGAGGAGCTTAAAGAGCAGGTCCGGCTCTGCGGGGGGCAAGTCTTCGCCCTCAACAACCGCGCGACGGGGGCGGAGAAGGAGGAGCAGGTGCGGGGGCTCATGCAGGTGATAAACAAGATGGTGGAAGGGAATGGGGGCAGCTATCTCAGGCTGGGGCAGGATCAGGAGGTACCAGTGCTTTAAATGGGAAAAAATAAGTGCAGGTTCTCATTAATATGAGCTAGAGGTGTGGCAAGTGGGCGGGGCTAGGGGCGGGGCTAAGAGAAAAATATGATGATACATAATGAATTCTGTACCAGTTGCAGACATTATAAAAACACATGAAAAATATGTGTATGTAAACGAAACAGGTTAACTCGTTACACAAAATGAAATCCAAACAGGATGATATGTGAACAGTTCCTTGTTTTGTAATATTTGCTGCTTTTTAATGCCATAGTGCTTTTTTGTTGTTGTTTGGCACAATACTATCTACTCTCAGGCATACACACACACACACACACACTCACTCTCACGCACACACACTCTCACTCTCACTCACACACACTCACTCCCTCTAAAATCTCCTGAGTGTCCTGATTCTCTCCCTCTTTCCCTCACTTTTCTCTCACAGAAAAACAGGCACACACAAGTCGGCAAGCACACAGACATAAGCAAACACTCACAAAAAGTCTCAGGTGGGATTAATGCCATTTTAAACTCCTTACCTCCCATGACTTTCTAGATTGCTGCTGTCCATGTTCTGCCTCCATACCTGTGTTTGCTCAAATGCACACAATAGTGGGAATGTGATTAACAGCACAGGGCCTAAATGGGCCCTCCACTGTCAATACTGTGTGATGGTGAACACAGCGACATCGTGCAAATGATCTCAATCTGAATAGTTCAACAGCGGTTCTGCTCAGGTCTATAGAAGCGCCGTGGCTGTCAAATAGGTTCCAACCATGGCAGCCTTGTGCTCACCAGCACTAGCAGCCAGTGAGCCTACCTTTCATGAGTATTGGTACTCTCCTCAGCAGTAGAGACATGCTACTACACACATTTACACACATTTAAAACAATGCCACTGCCCTTTTCCCTACGACCAATACGACCGATACTCAAACTGCCAGAACACACTGGGAAGGCACTTCCCATGCACCAGCTTCACCTCAGCCTCCCCCCTGGCTACCTGGCTGCCTTGGATGACCCAGAAAGCTGTGTTTTGTGCACCCCTGCCAGGACATTTTCCCAAGGGCTGGAGGGTTGATTAATTTACTAATTGCAGGGGCCTTACCTCTGTTCATGTGCTCATGAGCTGAAGGTCTGGGGAGGGTTGAGTAGGTTAGTAATAGCAGGGGCGTTGCTGCTTTTCAGGTGCTCCTGTGCTGGAGGGCTGGAATAATTTTGTGACAAAAAGGGACCTTGCTATTTTTTTTAGTTGCTCAGCATGTAGGCCATTGTCACCTTGGCCCTGTGTCGTGTGCAAGAACAGTATCCTCCCACTTTCATTCCTGGTCTGTGCAAATTATGTTTCATGAAAGGGCACGCCCCTTGAATGTGGGCCACGCCCCTTAAATATGGGCCACGCCTCTTGAATGTGGGCCACTTTTTTCATCAGTGCCCGGGCCGAATTGTGATCCCAATCCGACCCTGCCTCTAGGGCTGGGGCGGAGTCGAGGCTGATATCACCCTCGGGGGTTTAGAGGTGATCGGAAATGACGTCACTTCAAGTAGTCCCGAGCAGCCCCCACCATGGCCCAAGAACCACTGTCAAGACAGAGTCCTTTATTACACCATCGCCATCCAAAGATATATTATATTGTACAGCTGGTGAAGAATATTCTTTCACTCTGCTATGGATCATATATTCCTATTAGAAACACGTTCATTTCACGTATTTAGTCATTCTTTGTCAAGAACTGTGAGACCATCTCTCCCTGTCTGTCTCTCTCTCCCACTCAGTCATGTTTCCTTTCAAACATTACCTTTTTCACAATCTTTAAATCATTACTGAATTATTGGCTTGGAGGGTGACACCAGTGCGGAGCCAAGTTCACTAACACTAGCCCCTCCCCCCGCTCTGGTGCACACCAGCAGCCGAGCCCCGTGCACGCGCCCTTCATCATAGAGAGGAAAGAACAGGGCAGAGAGGGAAGTGCCATCTGTCTCCCTCCAGATGTGCGAGGGTTGGTGGTATTATGGGGCAGGGCAGCTGGATTGAGCAGCAGAGGACACCCAAATTATGCGGCAGTGTTGATTAAATTATGCAGCAAGGACAGACACATTTGGTGGCAATTTCTGGTATATTTTGTGATACTATTGCTTTATAATCTTTACTAATGCTAACGCTATCTTGTCAAATATTTCACCTATTTAGTACCAATTTAACACCCAAGTACAGCAATGAACAAATGAAACATGACCAGTTTGTGAACAGCTTTACCCTGCACAGTAACATATAATTCCCACCCTTTTGGTGGGTTTTGATCCGCTAGAGTAAGACATAAGGATGTTTGTAAAAATGCACAGACTATGCGGCTGAATATGCATTATGTGGGCAATGCGGCAAATACCTAGGTATGCAAAAAGCACCACAACAGTGACTAAGATACTGAGCCACTCTTAACTCAAGCCTAGTCTTCAACCCCACCAGTCCGTCCGACCGGCTCTGAGAGGGGATTCTCTGCTCCTGCCCCGTCCAGTGTCAGATTCTGCTCTGCACCGAGTGTACACGGACCAGTGTTGACAACGCGGCCCCGGCTCCCAAACCGCATAACACTTGTACGATGTGTCCTCTTCCGACTGAGCCGAGACCTCAAACCTGCCTCTCCCCCCCCCCTGCATGTGAGGTTTGTGACCCATCCACCCCCAGAGACCCAGCAGCACCAATGCATCCCACGCCAGCCTGTGGGTCCAAGGACTTAGGGCCATATTATCAAGAACAGCAATAATATTATCGCCGCTCTAGCGGCAAGAAACTGCTGCTAAAACAGCGATAAGGGCCTTGATAATATGCCCATGAGAACTCCCATGGTTCTGGTGTGAACCTGGGCTTCTATTGGAATTCACAAGGGCATATTATCAAGCCCATTATTGACGCTTTAGCAGCAGTTTCCTGCCACTAAAGCGGCGATAATGTTGTCGTTCTTGATAATAAAGCACTCTCATCACATAATCAGACGCCAGCCTGTGATATTACTGCTTCTGTGATTCCCTGACTTACTGAACATCACAGATCACTCACTAGTGCACACACTTCTCACACACCACAGTGAACAACTTGACTAATCTGTAGTGAACTGGTTTTAAGACACTGAGGTGATCCCACTCTGTACATGAAACCCCTCAGCACTCAAATTGTCATATCCCTCAAAGCCACAACACTCTGCAGCTTACGCCACATAATGCCTCGTCTTCCACATCAGTGAGTGACATCAAACATCTGTACTTTACTCATAGATTTTTACTTTATATGTGTGCATTGAAAGCCCTCTGGAACCCTACATTGTGTTGTAAACTCTCTGTTTTTCCCCTTTAGGAACATCTTGCTTTGGGATGCAATGTGTGTTATTCATATAATTACGAAGGGAATACCTCTGCTGTTAGCCACGCACATTCGTACCATGCTGATTAGTTCTGGAAATGTTTATGCAAATATGGTAATCAAGCTTACATGCTATTAATTGATTTCTGCTGAGTGTATCATGGTTCTCCCTTATTAACACACAGGGTTTCTAGAAGATCAGTGATTGTGGGTTATAGTTTTGTTACCAATTCTCAATGGCTGAAATGCCATGGAGCTGCTTCATGTTGAGTGTTTACTCTAAGAGCTTTGTTTCACAGGCCTCTGACTAAACAGGATAAAACTCTATGCAGTGAGGTGGAAGCTGGGAAGGACTTCACACCAGATAGTTAACATAGCGCCTAAGAGTAGAAAATGAGGCTGTTGGTGATTTGAATTATAATATCCATGTTAGAATTGTTTGTGTGTTTATACTGTTTATAAACTTTATCTACTGTGTTCTTACAATTCATCCCTTGTGCACAAGATAATGATTTTAAAATAAACATTTTAAAATGCATGTTTCGTTCACTAGTGATCTTTGGGTGTGTTATTCATTAATGAAAGAGAGTTTGGGGTTCCACTTATTGGCCCTGTCTAGTCTCATGGGATTGATCATGACCTGAAACACAATTTGTTCAAAACATTCCTCAGTGGGTTGTGTATTCATTGAAGTCCGAAGGGTGTTCCGATTCACTTGGTTGCTCCCAGGACACCCCCGCACCGCACGGCCACCAGCTGCTGCGTGTGCCCCTCTGCCCGACTGCCGCCTCTTCCCCGCCCCCGCTGCCCCAGCGGGATCGCTCTCCCTGCCTGTGGGCTACCGCGCTAAATCTCCTTTTTTCGCCACTGTTTCCGCATTGTTACTGTTGTCCGTATTTTTCTCCCCCTGAGCCTGTGTTTTTATTCTGTTTTATTCTTGTTTCCCCGTGTTCCCCTGTGCCCTCCGCCCCGCTTCCCGCCGCCGTGCCAGCGGCCACGCCCCCTTTTCCTTTGTGCACCCTCCCCGCTCCCCGCCTCCCAGCTCCTCCCTCCCTGACACTTGGCCATATATGGCGACCGTGCAGTGCAGGTGAGTGTGACCTGCTCCCAGGACACCCCCGCACCGCACGGCCACCAGCTGCTGCGTGTGCCCCCCTGCCCGACTGCCGCTCTCAGCCTTGCTGAGCCTGCCGCCTCTTCCCCGCCCCCGCTGCCCCAGCGGGATCGCTCTCCCTGCCTGTGGGCTACCGCGCTAAATCTGCTTTTCTCGCCACTGTTTCCGCATTGTTACTGTTGTCCATATTTTTCTCCCCCTGAGCCTGTGTTTTTATTCTGTTGTATTCTTGTTTCCCCGTGTTCCCCTGTGCCCCCCGCCCCACTTCCCGCCGCCGTGCCAGCGGACACGCCCCCTTTCCTTTGTGCACCCTCCCCGCTCCCCGCCTCCCAGCTCCTCCCTCCCTGACACTTCGCCATATATGGCGACCGTGCAGACGCGCAGCGTTCACGCGCAGCGGGCGCGCCGATTGTGCGCCGAAGGCGCGCCAAAGGCAAGCCCGTCTACGCCCCTCCGCGCCTGGACCGCGCCCAGTGCCAGGACCCCTGGCCCTCGCAGACCCCAGCCCACCCGCCGGACGTACGACGCCGCCACCCTCAACGCACTCAACACCGGCCGATTCCCGGGATGCTACCGAGCCACCCCGAGATGCACCTACGGACCCTTCAGCTGCCGCTCCTGCGAGTTCACCTGCATCCGGACCTGCACTACACCCGCACCCACCAAGACCAAGACGAGCAACAACAGCAGCCACCTGAAGTGCATCCTGCTCAACACCCGCTCCGTCCACAGACACGCCATCGAGCTCTGGAACCTGCTCGACACCACAGCCCCAGACGTCGCCTTCCTCACGGAAAACTGGATGAACGCCTCTTCAGCGCCCGACATCGCCATCGCCATCCGAGACGGCTACAAGATCATCCGAAGGGACCGCATCAACCAGACCGGAGGAGGCATCGCCATCAACCACAGGAACACCATCCGCATCACGACCAACACCGACCACATCCTGACAACCGCCGAACACCTTCACTTCCAGGTCCACATCAACCCCAAGACCACCCTCAGAGGCCCCCTCATCTACAGACCCCCGGGACAATGCACACAATTCAGCGAAGACATCACCAACTTCATCAGCCCGCACGCATTCCTCTCCGCTGACTACATCCTCCTCGGGGACCTCAACTTCCACCTGGAGAACAACAACGACCGCAACACCACCACCCTGCTGGACAACCTCGCTAACCTCGGACTTAAGCAACTGGTGAACACCCCCACCCACTACGCCAGACACACACTCAAACCCCGTCTTCTCATCCAGCAAGGACATCGCCTTCAGCCACGCCACCGGACTCCACTGGATGGACCACAGCTGCGTCCACTTCAGCTTCAGAAGGACCACGATCCACCACCACCAACAACAGGTTGCACGCAGAAGCTGGAACAAGATCACAGCCGACCAGCTCGCGACTTCCCTGAGCAAGAACCCACCCACCAGCGCAACGAACCCCAGGCAAGCGGCCACCAACCTCACGAAGTGGATCAGCGACTGCGCTGACGACCTCGCCCCCCTGAGGACCCCGCCCAGCAGACCCGGCAGCAAGAAAGCCCCATGGTTCACCGAAGAACTCAAGAGCTCCAAGAAGAACTGCCGAGCCCTCGAGAGAACCTGGCGCAGAGACCCAACACCGGACAACATGACTGCCCTCAAGCTCGCCACCCGAAAACACCACCAACTCATCCACGCAACCAAAAAAACTGCATTCAAGGAAAGACTCGACAACAACGCACACAACAGCAAGGAACTCTTCAACATCGTTAAAGAGCTCTCCAACCCCAACGCCGGAAACAACAGCATCACCCCTTCGCAAGACCTCTGCAACTCCCTCGCCTCCTACTTGCACAACAAGATCGCGGACATACACAACAGCTTCAGCACTCAACCGACGCACGCCACGACCGAACCATCGCCCCCCACCACCACCCTCCGCGCCTGGACCCAGATCAGCACCGAAGACACCGTCCACACGATGAACTCCATCCACTCCGGATCTCCGACCGACCCCTGCCCTCACCACATCTTCAACAAGGCCGATGCTGTCATCGCACCCCACCTGCGGGACATCATCAACACCTCCTTCGACACCGCTACCTTCCCGGAGAGCTGGAAGCACGCCGAACTCAGCGCTCTACTAAAGAAGCCATCAGCCGACCCCACCGACCTCAAGAACTACCGCCCCATCTCGCTGCTCCGGTTCCCTGCAAAAGTCATCGAGAAGACCGTCAACAAGCAGCTGGCCGCCTTCCTCGAGACGAACGGATCCCTCGACCTCTCGCAGTCTGGCTTCCGGGCCAACCACAGCACCGAGACCGCCCTGATCGCAGCCACCGATGACATCCAAGCCCTGCTTGACAAAGGAGAAACAGCAGCCCTCATCCTCCTAGACCTCTCCGCGGCCTTCGACACTGTCTGCCACCGCACACTAGTGAAGCGACTCAGCAACGTTGGAATCCAGGAGAAGGCACTGGAGTGGATCATCTCCTTCCTCGCCGAAAGGACACAGAGAGTTCGCCTCCCCCCGTTCAGATCTGAAGCCACCGAAGTCATCTGCGGCGTTCCTCAAGGCTCCTCGCTCAGCCCAACCCTCTTCAACATCTACATGAGCCCCCTCGCAGACATCGCACGCCAGCACAACCTCAACATCATCTCCTATGCCGACGACACCCAGCTGATCCTCTCACTCACCAACGACCCCGCCACCGCCAGAGCCAACCTCCACGAAGGGATGAAAGAGGTAGCCGAATGGATGCAGAACAGTCGCCTGAAACCGAACTCGGACAAGACGGAAGTCCTCATCCTGGGATCCTCACCCTCCGCCTGGGACGACTCCTGGTGGCCCCCCGCACTAGGCAGCGTACACAAACCAACAGACTACGCACGCAACCTAGGCTTCATCCTGGACTCCTCCCTCTCCATGACCAGACAAGTCAACACCATCTCCTCGTCGTGCTTCAACATCCTGCGCATGCTACGCAAGATCTTCCGGTGGATCCCCACCGAGGCCAGGAAGACGGTCACCCAGGCCCTCGTCACCAGCCGTCTGGACTACGGCAACTCCCTCTACGCAGGAACCACCGCCAAACTCCAGAAGAGACTTCAGCGGATCCAGAACGCCTCTGCACGACTCATCCTGGACATCCCCCGTCGCAGCCACATCTCCGAACACCTGAGAGACCTGCACTGGCTCCCAGTCAACAAGAGAATCACCTTCCGTCTCCTCACCCACGCTCACAAAGCCCTACACAACCAAGGACCAGGGTACCTCAACAGCCACCTCAACTTCTACGCTCCCAAACGCCAGCTTCGATCGACCGGCCACGCCCTCGCCGCCGTCCCCCGAATCCGAAGAGCCACCACAGGGGGACGGTCCTTCTCCTACCTCGCCGCCAAGACATGGAACTCCCTCCCGACCCACCTCCGCCTGACCCAGGACCACCTCGCCTTCAGAAAGCAGCTCAAGACCTGGCTGTTCGAGCAGTAGCGGATCCCCCTCCCCTAGCGCCTTGAGACCCTCCGGGTGAGTAGTGCGCTATATAAATGCTTTGATTGATTGATTGATTGATTGATGACGGAAACACGCATGGCTGAACCACGAGTGCCTCTACAATGCAGTCCCAACAAAGAATGTGTCTTAACCACGCAATCCTTTACCATGCATGCCTTTATAATGAATTTTGTTGCAAAGACAGGGTTGCTAAAGCGATATGTGTGGTAAATTACCACTACCCCGTCCCCTCTGCCCTGAGCCCTAAAACGTACCCCTTGCTGCCCTTAATACTATCTCTACCCTTTCCCCCACCCTAAGTCCTAAAACCCTGAACCCATTTAAAAAAGGTCACTGCTTCCCCTGCCCTAAGCCCTACAATCAACCTCCAGCCCTAAAAACTCCCCCCTAACCCGGCCCTCAACCTTAAAACTACCCCAACCCCCTTCCCCTGAGCCCTAAAACCCTACCCCCTTTTAAGACTGCTCAAACTCCCTCGCCGTAAACTCTAAAACTGCCCCACCCCTAAAAACAACTCCCTTCAAACCCAGCCCTTAAAACTACCTCAACCCACCCCGAGCCGTGAGCCTTACAACCCTGCCTACCTTCCAAAAACTACCCTGACCCCCCCACCGTGAGCCCTTAAACTGACCCCCACTCCTAACAAGTATTTGCAATGCAATAGGTCTTGCAATTAATGAGAGTTTAAGCTATTGGCAATGCAATAGCTTAAACTCTTGCAAGTGAGAGACCTAGTGCATAGCAAATATTAGTTTTTTACTGATACTCGCCATGGCAAATTATATGAAGGCGGTAAAAAGGACTATCTTGCCTTTTTGGAGGAGGAAACAAAGTCAAAAAGCTGGACTTACACTTAACAGAAATCACTTGCCACAAGTAGGACATTGTCACCCTTCTTAAGGCTCTCCGATCAATATTCCTTGAGTGAGGTATTGATATTCATCAAGAAACTGAGGCAAAGCACTCATTGCTCCTCAGGCGGCTGAGTCTCAAATGTGTCTGCCCCTCTCTGGTGATAACATTCAGCAATACGACTATCAGTGCGGTTGAGTCTCAAATGAGTCCGCCCCTCTCTGGTGATAACATTCAGCAATACGACTATCAGTGCGGTTGAGTCTCAAATGAGTCCGCCCCTCGCTGGTGATAACATTCAGCAATACGACTATCAGTGCGGTTGCGTCTCAAATGAGTCCGCCCCTCTCTGGTGGTAACATTCAGACCTGTACCTATTCCGTGACTCGCCCAGGGTCCACCTAGAGATCCTGCATCAAGGGCAAATATATCATGTCTGGAACCAAGACATTAAACGGGCCTGCTGATTGTTATATCAGGAATCCCAAGGAGGCCTTGAAGGACTGGAGCTGGCTGCCCGGATTTCTTTCTGACTCTTGCAAATTGTGTCTAAATATTGAAAATGAACACCACAACGCCTCTGGTTTCCTGGAACCTGTCAGGGGCGTGTAAACTCCCAAAAGATACAAATCTGCTAGGCTGGTTAAACAAGTTACCTGGGTCATGGAAGAGGCTCCTCTACCTGGTTCAATCTCAGTGGCAAAGGCAGCAATACGACTATCAGTGCGCGGACGACTAGCAGGAGGTCTGGCCACTTACAAATCGTCAAAGCTGAAATTCACCTGCTCCCTACTCATGATTCCATCAAATTACATCTTGGCTTCTGAAAGTCTTTCACAATAATGTCGGAATACTCTTCTACAATGTTTCCATTCACCCAGACCCTTTAAGAAAAAGAATCCCTCAGAATACACTAGTACATCTCGCATCTTGGAGACAGTCGATCTAAATTTCCGGGCTATGAAGTAATCGTCACTGGGGTTCTAAATGAGGTTTTAAGCCTGGAAGTATTACAATCAGTGGTACTCCACATAGTAAGCAATTTGTATCACACTCCACCGGATGTATGATGTTAGCACGCACACTTTTACCATGCATACCATTACCACGCATTTTTTACAACGCGATACCTTTACAACGCATAGTGCTTTGGGTGCTGGATAGTGAATAGTTTAATTTACTATTCCAACACCAGTCCCCGTTGACACTAGGGAAGGTTATTGGATAGTAAATTAACCTATTCACTAGCCATTCCCTATGTCAGAGCGCCCCAAAGCGCTATGCGTTGTAATGGTATGCGTTGTAACAGATGCGTGGTAATAGTAGTGCGTTGTAAAAAATGCGTGCTAAAGGTTGTATACCCACTCCACCTGTGACATTTGAGTGCTTGAAGCATATTAGCAAAAGTAAAAGTTTTTGGATTCAAATGTTTGATCTGAGCCTGTTAAATCTAAATGGCTGCTTCAAACCAGATCTCTCAGCAACAGCCACTCATAGAACAAATCATTCAGCCAAAGTTCTGGATTATTTAATAGTCAGAACTCTATTGGGCAATAAAATCATTTCAAATTGCCCACAGTGACAAAAGAGATCATTTATTTCAGGAGGTAGTAATTGACTGGAGGCCTGAGCTCAATGATAGTTCCAAAACATTTTTTCAGACGCGCAGAATAAAGTGGAATTTGCACTTGCAAACTAAATATAAAGAATGGACGCGGCCGAAGGCAATACTCTAATCACCAACGCAGTTCAACCAAATGCATAGGAATTGATCTGGTGAAGATAGCCCGCAATACTATGAGCTATGGTTGTTTGCCTGCATGGATCAGTTTATCAAAGCAGTATGACTCTACAGGACCTGAAGGAGAAACCCAAAATATCACATTTAATGCCTGGTACTCATCAGAGTTAAGAGATCCACCAAGAGTTATCAACAAGATAAATAGGAAATCCTGCAAAGGTGGGGCAAGCATTTATACTAAGACGTGTGTCCATTTCTTAGCAAGCATTGGCGGTGACCGGGAGTTGTGTGTGTGCACGAGCGCGCAAAAATGAAATAAAAAAACTTGAGTGGTTCGCACGCGCAATGAGAAAAAATGCTGTGCAAGTTGGTCATGCTTGTGCGCGTAATAGGAATCTGGTGGCCGGCAAGGTAGCACTTTTAAAGCAGCTACTAAATGTCTCACCGGGGCAGCTCATGCGGTGGCTCAGGCGCGACCTAAAAAGTGCCCAGAATGTTTATCAATGGCTGAGACTGATACAAGCATTAACCCCCGATAATTTTAGGGGATTTTGTATTCTCCTTTGATGTGGCTCTGGAGGCACCCATTTCTTTTTTCTTCGACCACACTGCATTTGCATTATGCATTTTTTTAAATTTGTCCAAAGACATACGTATTGCAGAAATTCAAAAGGTCGGAACCTGTAAATACAAACTGCGGCACGCACCTCAACTGACCAGTGCGCCACCACTCATAAACAATGCAAGTCACCTGTATGAGCATCTTGGGGCTTATTTACAAGCCTCTTGCGCCACTTTCGCATCATTTTTAACATGGGAAAAGTGATGTACGAGTGGCGCAAGGTGCTTGTAAATAAGCCACCTTGTTCTTTTCATTGGGCTTTCTCTCCTCGTTGCTCTTGCTTTCCTAATTCTATTCATACCACTCTGCTGCCTGTCTACATTCGATTCCTGCTATATTTTATTCAGATTAACAATCTTAAATCTGGAACTATCCGACTCCAAATAAAATACGACATTTGAAGGCCTAAGTGAGAAGAAATGAAGGTCTCCACAAAAAAAGAGAAACACAGAAACGACTGCTACTTGATAAACACCGAGGGGCTTATTTACAAGCCCCAGGAACCACTTTTGCGTCATTTTTAACATGGGAAAAGTGACGTAAGGGTGGCGCAAGGGGCTTGTAAATGAGCCCCCTCAATGTGAAGAATGCACTGAGAGGCATTTCCATGGAATCATGTTGAATGCCTTTTATTAGTGTGCTGTAAAGACCTGGTATAGGGTCACCGATTGGTTTCAACGTAATGACGTCAGTGCTGATATAGCAACCTCCCGCTGTGCCATCCAATCAGTGGCGTCCTGCTACCAGCCTGTCACTCTTTTGGACCGAGACACAGAACCTTAACGAATATATGCGTTTTATATTTTTTCTACTTAATACAGAAAATGACACATATGGTGTAGACCTATAGGTCAATACGTGAGAAAATTGCTACAGGACTCAACAGCCACGCAATGTATTTGTGAAGGATAAGCAAAATCCCAAATAAAAAAATGTCAGCGTAATAAAACAAAAATATTCTATTTTAAGAACCGAACAGTAATATTGCAAAATTCTTCTTTTGTATCATTTCCAACATAACTGTCTTGTAAATTTGGCTGAATATGTAAACGCTGCATCTTACAATGTATTAGGCAAATATATGAGTTTACAATTCCATGTTGAAATGCAGTCATTGCACGTTGTAGGTAGAAGTAAAGAATTTTTACTCGAGGAATCACTGACTACAGGATTCGGAGATATTACTTCTTATTCAGCTTTGACGAACGTAAAAACATCTTTCGCCTAACTAGTGTACTTATTACTGTGCATAAAGCTTATTTGCGATGTGCTCTAAAGACATTTAAAAAATCTACAGTCAACAGGTCTAGTTAGCCTGCTTCTAAAAAAGGTTTTTAAACTTATTTTGATCTTTGAAACCAGAACCAAGACCTTGTTTTGTTTTATTTTTACATCTACATTAAAACTCATCTGTATGTGTTGTATCCTTAGCGCCCTAATTTGTTATCAACCCCACAACATACCATGTCTTTTTAAGGAGCTCACAGTTAGGACTACTAGACTTACCGACAACGCTGCCGAACGTACCCCTCCTCTCTTTACTTGAACTTTGCTTGACACCCTCTTTCCTGAAAGCCGCGTTCCCCAAGATTCCAGCCATCAGGGGCTATTCAGGAACAGCCGTCCACTTCCGCTGTTGACAAGGCACAGGGTAATGACCGGTTGGGGGTACGTCGCTGCCCCTAGCTGGCATTCACGGAGAGCTTGCATTTGGCTGACAGCACCGCTGATGGAGGAGACTGGAGCCCGTTGTTGTATTCTACCCCTTCAAAAAGGACTAGTCCCCATGAGGAAGAAGATTTTCTGAGAAATAAAGTGAAAAGAAGCCAAAGAAAATACGTATGTGATGAGTTGCATCAGTTACATTGACAGACTCTAGCCAGCACACAATATCCCCTCTCAGTCTACTATCAACTGTGTCCCGCAAAAAACTTTTCCGCCCTGATGAAGACCTTCAAACAAAGATCTTAAGATCCCACCACGAAGGTTGAAACGTGTTGGCATCTCCCCCTTGAGGCCAAGAGCAACCAGCTTGAAATATCACATGAAATAACGAACAGTCTGGGCCATATTAAATAGGCATAGACCAAGAGTTTTATACATGTACTCTGACCTCATATCAGGTCCACATAATTAAAAAGGGTTGTGGAGATAAAAATATTTCGGTCCGCCACTTAGAAGTCTAGAAGGACTTACCAGTTATTTGTCTTTTTTTTTGTAATGTTTAATAGGTGTTTGTAGTGATAAACTTGTTGATTGTAAATGCCACAGTTTTGTTTTGAACACTGTAATAATGAGCTTTGTGTACGATGTATATGTGCGTTGCTCCATTCTCATCGCATTCTTTCAGAAACAAATTGTCTGACACAGCCTAAAGGTTATGGCATAAAGAAAAACTTGATAATATCTATTTAAGCTGCATGGTTTATTTCAAAAAATGGAAATCTGTACTAAGAAACATAGTACATTAATTGAATAGATTTGGAGTTAATATAAGTAACTCCTGTTTTTTTTAATGGTGTACTTTGCTCTATGGTGGGAGACGCACTCCCCTGTTGTTACATTTTCACAAACAGCACCTTAGTTAGAGGCGACATGACCTCTACAAGGCCTCCAGAGCCTCTGCCCACTGGGCTGGGCAAACATCCCAAGTAGCCTGGCCTTTCACCCGGTGACGAACCATCCCACACAGTATAAACACAGCCTGAAATGTTCATGCTAAGCGAAGCTTAATAAATAGAAACAAGCATTTGAAATGCAATAGGATTCATAATTACGAGAGACCTATTGCATTGCATCACGGACAACGGGAGGTGGGAGCACGGGCAATGGGAGTGCGGTTGGGGGAGGGGAGAGAAGAGGGCAAGAAGGCAAGACAACTGGAGTGCTGGCAGCAGTGAGAAGGCACGGAAACAATAGTGCTCACAGTCTAAATAACACCTACGTACTGTGTAACACTCGAAGTAAAGGGGCCAGTAGGGTTCAAATGATGACATGGCCATAATAAGGAGGGACTAAAAAGCCTCATAATCAATCAGAAGACAGCATGTCGAAGGACAAAGACACAAGCCAATGAAAAAATAGGCGGGGAAGTGGGCGGGGCTTTCCTCACATAGTGAACTACCACAGATCTTCCTTAGAGCAGCACTGTCTGCATCCGGAGCTTCCATTTGTGTGGTTAAGGCAGATGCGGGATTCTGGCAAACGTTGTTATGCTTGCGGGGAAATGGCATGCGGGGCTCAGCTCATGTTGTAAAGGCAGTTTCCCGATTCAGTTTGGTACACTGATTGAGTTGAATGAATGAATGAAAGAAACATTTATATAGGACATAGCTACCCTGAGGCATCCCAGCGCTATTTGCGGATGCAGGCTCAAGACTTACTTTACAACCCAGCAATCTTGAAGAGACATATTTTGAGTAGTTTACAGGACAGATGGTTTGATTCCTGGTGAATTTGGTGTGGAATGGCATTCCATAGCCTAGCCGCATTATTAGAGAAAGAGCGGCCTCCTCTTCTTGCTTTCTTTATTTTTGGCACTGTGGCGAGAAGCATGTTTGCTGAGCGGAGGCTTCTAGTCGGGTGATAAGTGATGATCAAAGAGCGATTGATTGTCGGCCCCTTTCCCCAGAAAGTTTTATGGGTGATACAGAGTGCTCTGAATTTGACTCTCTCCGATAATGGAAGCCAGTGTAGGGGTTTCGATAACGGCTTTGCTAATTGCCGATAAGGGACATCTAGCAGCAAACACGC
Source organism: Lissotriton vulgaris (assembly GCF_964263255.1). Classification (NCBI taxonomy): domain Eukaryota; kingdom Metazoa; phylum Chordata; class Amphibia; order Caudata; family Salamandridae; genus Lissotriton; species Lissotriton vulgaris. Next base: position 303,521 of record NW_028253262.1, read on the forward strand.
TGCACAATTCTGGATAATTTGAAGTCTGGCGGTTGTGGTTTTTGGGGCTCCTAAATAAAGTACATTTCCATAGTCCATACGTGAAAATATCAATGCCTGGACCATAATCCTTCTTGCCAGGAAAGGGTGGAGAGTGAGAACGTTCCAAAGTATCCTCATGAGCAGTAGCGGTCGGCAGTAGGTGTTTCTATAGGGCGGTGACGTGGGAAGGAGGAGGGGCAGGGTGGGGGGAAATAATGTATGGATTACGGAGTTTTACAGGTAAGTAAACATTTAAATACATAAAACGAATTTCGTTGCGCGCACTGCATCACATTTGGCGATGCAGTGTGCGCAACGAAATTCGTTTTATGTATTTAAATGTTTACTTACCTGTAAAACTCCGTAATCCATACATTATTTCCCCCCACCCTGCCCCTCCTCCTGCCCACGTCACCGCCCTATAGAAACACCTACTGCCGACCGCTACTGCTCATGAGGCCGTAGCAATTTGCAGACAGTTTTGCTGTTTGGTCGGTGACTGATCTTGCCATATGCCAAGAATTTTATTGTGGCTTTTTGCTGGAGGGGCGGGGCCAAGGCAATTTGTCCAGTGTAGTTCTGTGTTTGGGGGTCAAAGAGTTGCCAAGGAACATGAGCTCCATCTTGTCTCCGTTCAGCTTTAAACAGCAGAGCGCAATTTATTTGGCACCCTCCTCTAGACAAGGGCTTAAGTTTGCAGAAGAATTGTCTGGGCGATTTAAGGCCATGACCAATTGTGTGTCATCAGCATATGTGTCAACTATCTCAGCAAGTGGTCTCATATATATATTAAATAGCATGGGGCTCAGGGAGGATCCCTGAGGTATGCCGCATCTGGGGGCCATACGTTTAGACACTACTTCTCCCACGAAGACCTGAACAGATTGGTTTTCTAGGAAGGATTGTAGCCAGGTGATAACACTCCCTGACACTCCAAGTCTCCCTAGGCTGAAGGTCAAGAGATTGTGATTGACAGTGTCAAACGCAGAGCTGTGATCCAGAAGAATGATGGCAGCTACGCCACCTTGATCTAAGATCCACCTGGACTTTTCAGCCACCGCTTGGAGTGCTGCCTCTGGCCCATGAAGGGGCGGGAGACCCGTCTGTGATGGTTGCAGCTGATTGCTATAATCTAGGAACCCCGGGAGCAGTGAGTTTACTGCCTCTTAAGGATTTTTCTATTTGTAGAGAGGAGGGAGATAGGCCGATAATTCCCTAGAACCTCTGGGTCCAGATTTGTTTTTCTTAGTAATGCCTTTACCAGGCACATTTCCAAGGCAGGGAAACCACTCCAGGGGAGATGGAGATGTTAATCAGGTCCCGGGTGACTGGTAAAACTGGGCCCTTTGCTAAGTTCAGCACGTGAGGGGGGCTGGGTCCCTAGGTGATCCCGATTTGACCCGGGCCAGAATGGCTTCTAGAGAGTTGAGATCAAGCTCAGGGATATGATCAAGCGTTACCTGGGAACCTAAAGGGTGGATTTCCCTAAAATACTGGTCATTATGAGTGGGTGTGCACAGAAATGTAAGGTATATGTCATGGATCTTCTTTTAGAAAAATTCTGCCAGGTTGTTGCAGCGGATGGGAGCGCCATCTGTGGAAGCGTGTGGTCCGGGAGGGTTAGTGGGAGTTTTGGCTATACGGATTTTCTTGTTGTGGGGAGTCTAGAGAAGCAAAGCATTGTTGCTCACAAAGCTCTGGAGAAGGAAATAATTAGATTGACACACCCTACACAAGAAACCACAACTAAAGACATTTATGAGTCCCTACTGGGGAAACTCATCTGTGAGGTACATCTGTGCCAAGCAATACTTGAATGATGGGCAGCGTGGTGCTTGCTTCACTGAGAATGTCTTGCCAAGAAGCCAGGTGCATTTCCAGTGCAGCGTAGAAAGTTATGGACATGTTTGCACAATACATTCCTCTTCCATTAAGGGAACATATTTTTGATTAACAAAACAAAAATCCAGAGACCAAGTGACACAAGTCAGCCTCTTATAGTCTTCATGTATTTTCAGTTTTGGAGGTATCCCCATTTTTGATACATGTTTATTTATTTAGGAGTATGTTTATTGAGGTTCCGTGGATTCTAAACCCGTTTCCTAAAGGTCGTCGTATCGTGCTGATTTTGGTATCAGCGGACCGCAAATGACAAGTGCGGCGTGTACGAGTGTTTCCGTCACGTTCGAGTGATGGATTCACTACGTATTTAGGGATTACGTTCTGAACCCTTGGGTTCCATTTTTGTGCGTGGCAGCCATTTTGTGGTTGCCCTCCTCGTGAAGCGGTTGCTCCTGCCCACCTCCCACTCTTCAAGCGCCACTGTGGTATCGTAGCGCTGAATATCGACTTGCATTATCTTTTATTTTGGCATTTTCAGTCATTCCTGATAAGCGCCCAGTTCCCTGCGTAGCGCTCCGCATTTGCGTAGTCAATTGCAGTAATTGTGTCCTACGCTGTTACTGCAGCTGTCCCTTTCAGGCTTGATAATAATTGTTGCTGACCTGTGTGTATAGCGCTGCTGTTTTTAAACCTTGCATTTGCTTATCGTATTTAGTTTGCCCTCGCATAGCGTCCTGCTGATTGTTTGTAAGCCCACCATTTTGTTGTGCCTGCAGACCGTCCCTCCCCCTTCGCTAACGCCTCCCAGCTCACCCTCCCACGCTCCGCCCCCCTCCACTTCCCTACTTATGTCAGTAGGACCTACGCGCAGCGTTACCGCGCAGCGATCGCGCCCAATCCGCGCCGAAGGTGCGCCAAAGGTAAGCCCGTCTACGCCCGTCCGCACCTGGACCGCGCCCAGCGCCAGACCCCCTGGTCCTCGCAATGCCCACCCCTCCCGCATTACTTATGATGCCACCACCCTCCTAGCCCTTAACCCCGGCCGCTCCCTCAACTGCGTCCAAGCCGCTCCTGGACACACCCATGGACCCTTTTCCTGCAACTCCTGCAAGTTCGACGGCACCAAGAACAACACCTCATCCATGAACACACAACAGATATCCGACCCCAACCACCTACAATGCATCCTGCTCAACACCCGCTCGGTCCACAGGCATGCCATTGACCTCTGGAATCTACTAGACACCATCTCTCTGGACATCGCCTTCCTAACAGAAACATGGATGAACACCTCATCAGCCCCAGACATCACCATTGCCATCCCGGAAGGCTATAAGATCATTCGCAAGGACCGTACCGGCCACACAGGAGGAGGCATCGCTATCGTCCATAAGAAATCCATCCGCATCTCAACCAGCTCAGACGTCAATCTCGCCAACTCTGAACACCTTCACTACCAGATCCACATCGACCCCAAGACCACACTCAGAGGCACCCTCCTTTACAGGCCACCAGGACCCCGCGCACAATTTAGTGAAGACATCACGGACTTCATCACTCCACACGCGCTCCCCTCCGAGGATTACATCCTTTTGGGAGACCTCAACTTTCACCTTGAAAATAACAACGATCGCAACACCACCACCCTTTTGGACAACCTCGCCAACCTTGGACTTAAACAACTTGTCACTACCCCCACCCACATCGCAGGTCACACACTCGACCCTATCTTCACCTCCAGCAAACATGTCTCCTTCAGCCACACCACAGCTCTCCTCTGGACTGACCACAGCTGCGTTCACTTTACCTACAACAAGCCCACATCCAACAACCACCCCCAACCCACTCTGCAAAGAAACTGGAATAAAATCACCATCGACCAGATCTCCTCTTCTCTTCTTCAAAACCCCCCAGCCCACTCCTCAAACCCAGACCAAGCAGCCACCAACCTCACCCAATGGTTATCCAACAGCGCCGACATCCTAGCACCACTGAAAAAACGACAAATCAAACTAGGCAACAAGAAGGCTTCCTGGTTCAACGATGATCTTAAGAAATCCAAGAAACTCTGTCGCTCCCTTGAGAAGGCCTGGAAAAAAGACCCAACCACCAGCACCAAGGACGCCCTCAAAAACGCCACCCGCATACACCACCAACTGATCCGGAATGCCAAGAAATCCGCTTTTAAGGACCGACTAGATAACAACGCCCACAACAGCTAAGAATTATTCAACATCGTCAAGGAATTTACCAACCCATCTGCCAACTCCAACGACATCACCCCCTCTCAAGCCCTCTGCGACTCCCTAGCCTTATTCTTCCACAACAAAATTGCAGACATCCACAACAGCTTCGACAACCAACCCAAAGACCAACCCACCCTACCCCCTGCAGGACCCCCACGCCCCCTGAACATCCTCAATGACTGGAAGCCAATCTCCACTGAGGACACCATCCGTCTGATGAACTCCATCCACTCAGGATCCCCCACAGACCCATGCCCTCACCACATCTTTAACAAAGCAGACTCCATCATAGCACCGCACCTCCGAGACGTCATCAACTGCTCCTTCAACTCCGCAACCTTCCCGGAAAGCTGGAAACATGCGGAACTCAGCGCCCTCCTGAAAAAACCCACAGCTGACCCCACCGAACTCAAAAACTACCGCCCTATCTCACTCCTTCCTTTCCCGGCCAAAGTCATCGAGAAAGCGGTCAACAACCAGCTCGCCGCATTCCTCGAAACCAACAAATCCATCGACTCCTCACAATCCGGCTTCCGAGCCAAGCACAGCACTGAAACCGCCCTCATCGCAGCAACAGACGATATTCGAACTCTACTGGACAATGGAGACACAGTCGCCCTCATCCTCCTCGACCTCTCCGCAGCCTTCGACACGGTCTGTCATAGCACCCTTTTACAACGCCTCAGAAACGTCGGAATCCATGGAAAAGCACTGGAATGGATCACCTCGTTCCTCACCGGAAGAACCCAGAGAGTCCGCCTTCCACCATTCAAGTCAGAGGCCACTGAAGTCATCTGCGACGTACCTCAAGGATCTTCACTCAGCCCCACCCTCTTCAACGTATACATGAGCCCCCTCGCGGTCATCGCACGCCAACACAACCTCAACATCATCTCCTACGCCGACGACACTCAACTGATCCTATCACTCACCAGAGACCCTAACACTGCCAAAACCAACCTGCATGAAGGAATGAAAGAAGTAGCAGTATGGATGAAGCACAGCCGTCTGAAACTGAACTCAGACAAAACAGAAGTCCTCATCCTAGGCACCTCCCCCTCCACCTGGGACGACTCTTGGTGGCCAGAGGCCCTTGGAAAAGCACCCATCCCGACGGACCACGCACGGAACCTGGGCGTCATCCTGGATGCCTCACTCTCAATGAACAGACAAGTCAACACCGTTTCTTCATCTTGCTTCAACATTCTTCGCATGCTCAAAAAAAAATTTCGCTGGATCCCCACCAAAACTAGAAAAACAGTCACCCACGCCCTGGTCACAAGCCGACTGGACTACGGAAACACCCTCTACGCCGGTACCACCGCTAAACTCCAGAAAAAACTCCAACGCATCCAGAACGCTTCAGCCAGGCTCATATTAGACATCCCGCGTAAAGAACACATCTCTGCTCACCTGAAAAACCTCCACTGGCTCCCCGTCAATAAGAGGATTACCTTCCGGCTCCTTACCCACGCACACAAAGCACTCTACGAAACCGGACCTGAATGCCTCAACACACGACTGTCCTTCTACACCCCCTCCCGCCAGCTACGTTCCTCCAACCAAGCCCTTGCCACTGTACCTCGCATCAACAAAACCACCATGGGAGGTAGATCCTTCTCCTACCTGGCAGCTAAAACCTGGAACTCACTTCCCACTCACCTTCGCCTTACTCAGAACCACCTAGCATTCAGAAAGCAACTTAAAACGTGGATATTTGACAAATAATTCCCCATCCTTCTTCAAGCGCCTTGAGACCCTCTGGGTATGTAGCGCGCTATATAAATTTATTGACTTGACTTGACTTGACTCACATAGGCTGATGACTACGGCCGAACGAGTCCTTGAGACACGTACACCTTTAGCTGACTTCTCTGTGACCTAAGCAAGCTGACTCCATTGCCTGAAGCTAAACTTGTTGAGCCAGTTCCTTGTCCGGCAGCTGGTCAAGATAGAGATCAAAGAGCAGGACATTGCTGAGTTTATGGTACATGCACACACCCTTCTATCTTGCTTCTCATCTGTTTTTGTTCCTTCTTTTATGGTCCTTTTATTATGGGTTTCGCCCGGCCTGCCCGAGGAGGAATGTTGGATTTTTGCCTGGTCATTTCTGGTGGGCTGGACAACTGAAAGTGGGCTTGCCGTCATATGATACGTTTGAAATGTCATTACGTGATTGGTCAGTTTGTATGCAATTGATACTTTCGCTCTATGAATTTGTGCAGTCTCCAGCGAACCACCCGTGTTGTGCTTCGTAGACCTCTGTTCCTGGTTGCAGCCAATAAATTTGATCTTTGACGTCACCAAGAAGTATCCCGTGTCTCTGTTTGCCAAGACAGGTGAATCCGAAGACATCGGGCGTTTCCCCTGGCGCAGCTGGGTTCTAAAAACCCGGTTCTTCAGTTGGCGCCCAACGCCGGGTGACTTCAGCGGTACCGGTCCAAGCCTGAAGATCGTGAGGAGCTTCGTGTGAAAATTCTGGAGGAAGGCCTGCCACCTCATCGACCCTTGTATGTTGTCGTGGTCCAAAAGTCTTTGCTGCGAGGTTCCCGCTTTCCGACGGCTACAAAGGACTGCTGCCCTGACTGTCGCCCTGTCTTGGAGCCCTTTCGATGATTTGTAGAGCGAGACGATAGACGGGTCTTCTGGTGACGCCATCGACATTTCAGTTAAGTATGAGTGGAGCGTCTCCCAGTCCTTAGTTTTGTTTGGTATCCCTACGGGATCGCTTTGATTTGGTACCTGCAGGCCCCAAAGCAGAGGGACTCGTGTATTCACGAGACTATCGTTTTGAGATTTCCCTTGAAGTTTGAAGCTAGACTAGTGAGCGAAGATGCCTGGTCTTAGCAGACTTGGAAAGATATTTTGTTGTGGTTGTAATAGGGATTCCTGGTTGGAGGATTCGTGTCCGGTTCCTCCGATTGGAACTCCGACCTATGAGCTCTACGTAAAACATGGAGTGGGCCCTATCGCGTATAATGAAGTATGGATTAAATATACCAGGAAAGACGGTGTCCTACAGTGGCCCCGTTATGGTAGCTTTGAAACGGAGATTTTAGATAATCTCGAAGTTAAACTGTTCAAGAAGAAAGCCCGGCCGGCAATGTTCGACTCTTTCCGCCTATGGCGAAAGGAAGCCAAACAGAAAGAAATTAAATTAGCGAAGAAGAATAAAAGAGAGAAGGGTATTTCGATCATGCAAGCTGCTATACAGTTTAAAGATAACGAAGAAGAACAAGCAAGTGAGCAGTTGCACAGGCAACGTAAAATGGCGATTGATAAATGTTATCCAGCTTTGTCTCTTCAGCAGGATGCAGCGAAGGACCTTGAAAAAGATCCTTTGATGTCACATTTGTTGAATTCGCCACCTCCTTATGTGCAGAGTGCTACAGCACCTCAGCAACCCTTAGTTGCGCAACCTCCAGTTGCTGTGCCTCCTGTTATTGTACTACCTCCAGCTCCTCTTCATCTGGCTCCTATTCCTCTGGCGCAGCCTTCTCAAGGGCCGCCGACTTTGCTATCAGCTCCGCTTCCAGCTTCTACGACTTTGCCTCCTGTATTGTCTACTCCTTCTGATACTCCTACGTATACTTTGGCTCATCCTGTTTTTCCCCCGTTCTCGTGTCAACTTCTCCTTCTGTTCGACAGAGAATGACTGATACTGTTACTAATCTCTCGTTTCCTTTCTTCGGGTCACCGAGTATGACCCCTGTTTCAGAGAGTAAGCAGTTGCGTAGTCAATTGCCTGGTATTGATGAGCAGACAGTACTAGATCGTTTAGCGCGTAAATGGGTTACTTACACTTTACAATATGATTTAGAGTCTGTAATGGAATTTTTTCCGTCAATGGAAAGAACCGAAGCAGAGATATATTTTTGACAAGATGTGTACTTTTCTTCGTGAAGAATGGGAAGATGGTGATTTGGGACAGACTCCATCTGAGTTGTTCCGTGTACAGTCTGAGTTTGCGAAAGGTACGATTGTGGGTCTCGACATTGAAAGAGCAGTAGCGACACTGCTTTCATTTAGAATCGAGTCTCCTTCTAGGTCGTTGTTTGAGCCTGATTCTTCAGTTAGAAGAAAGGCGCGACAATATCCGATGAGAGAGGTTCCTCCAGTGTGGAAAGAAGCAGTGCCTGCTGGTGCGGGTAATAATCCACCAGGTGTGCCGGCTCATTTTCAGCGTGTTTGGGTACATGTTCCATGGAAGCGTGCTGAAGTTTTGGCCCTCAAGCAGACTTTGCCTGATCCACGTAAAAATCCGGCAGGGTACTATAAGGAGTTATCACAGACTGCAGGATCGTGTATTATGAATCTAGCTGATATCGTTATGTTATTTGGAAATGTAGTTCCTCAACCTCTATGGGCGAAGATTCGCCATGAGAATCATGCGCAAGAGTTAGGAGATACATGGGCTAATATCGCCGCTGCGGATGGCCGACAGGTGGGCGGTGCTAAACCTGAAGGTTTAGTTGCAGACCTCCCTGGTAGAATTATCGATTATATGAAGACTTTAATGCCTGCGATGCGAGTTAACTGGGACAAATTGTCTGCATGTAAGCAGAAGAAAGATGAAAGTGTGTCTGACTTCTTCACTAGGTTCGAAGAGACGTTTATCGACCACAGTGGTCAAGATATGAGTACAGAAGGTGGTCAGCGGTTGTTCGCTGATAAGTTTGTGCATAATCTGCCTCAGTATGTTGACGATCTGTTAGTTGCTGCTGACAGTGAGGAGATTTGCAAAGAGGATACTTTGTCGTTGTTGCGTCATTTGTCTGATTTCCATCATAAGGTGTCTCTTTCGAAGTTGCAATATTGTCGACAAGAAGTGACCTACTTACTTGTGCGTAAGAACTGGCAGTGCACCCTAGTCCTAACTGAACAAAAACCTTTAGCTGTCATAGTATATTTCAGTTGTGGGTAGCCGCCACGCACCATTGAAATTGTTTGTAATTACCGTGTTACCTAGAATACCCCTAGGTCGGATACATTTTAGGTCATCCTAATATGGATCGTACTAAAGTGGCAGAGGAGTTATTCGAAAATCTAGCGAAAGGGATATCCACCCAATCGGCTTCTACTAGCACCAATCCCCCTCGCATAGAGGGTCTTAAAGACAAATTCCTCAAATTGGAAAGATTAAAGAAATTAGAGAATTCCAAATGGTGGGATGGGGTCGCGCTTAAACAATACCTAATACTGAAACGCATTCCAAGAGGTTTAAGAGGCCAGATATTCCCCACCTACGACGACCTAGATGCTGACCTTATGGTAAAATGGGACGAATCTCTAACTAACAACTCCATTACCCTTATGGAGATACTGATAGTAAGTGCCGAACGGAAGGTGACCAAACTGCAAGCTGATATTGCAATCCTAGAACAGGAAATTAAAGACCTCAATCTGCCCGAACCCACAATCAAGAATTACACTATTCTGGACGAAATCCTATTGAAACATCAATCGGATATCAAAAATAGGAAGGCCAGACAATTAAGAAGAGATGAGTTGGACTACACTCGTGGCAGAATTTTCACTTTTGATAAAAAATATGACTCCTTGATCCCTAGCAGCTCAAAGACCGACAACATAAATAGAACAAGCTCTGAACCTGCTTCTTTGTCGTATAGCAATACTTCTCTAAACTCTGTTAATACAACTGGGGGGGATTCAGACAATCAAGATAGACAAAACATGCCACCCTTTTTTCAGGATGTTTTAAGGATACGCAAGGGCAACAGATACGTTCCCCCAAGAAACCAATCAGAGCAAAAACCAGGAGGGGCAGGGGCAGCAAGTTCAGAGGATTACAGAAGAAAGCTGAGATCAGGAGCCAACAAGAATCAAACAATGTAGACACTAGGGAAGTACAGGTAATCAATTTCTCTAAGCTACACCTCACTTCGGACATGGTTTCCCTTCTAAGCAAGGGTCTGAACTTCAACCCATATGCCACAGGGGACATCTGCAAGCTAAAGATTGATCTCTTTAAATTTGTAAGAAACTTGAAACTCAAAAAACATTTCTTTGGGCTGGAGAAAAGGGAAAGATGGATGAGAATTACACCTGTACAAAATACTACTGATTCCCTATCAATAAAAGATCTGCACACAACCCACCTTCTTTTGTCTTTGACTGATATGGAAGACTCTCCTCTAGATATGGAAAGATTACTAGAGGAACTGGACATAGAATCGGATTACAGCATTGCCAGTGGGTTGAAATCAAAATCCAAATGGATTCCCACACTACCTGGTGGCAATGCAATTGATAACTTTCACAAACGTGTGGTAGAGGACTTAGATAACCTGAATCGTCTACGAAAGGACAGAATGTTCAAATATAAGGATAATCTCACCAATGGGGAAAGATTTGCACTCACTACACTCATGAACGACAACACTATCACTATTAGAGAGGCGGACAAGGGAGGTAACGTAGTGATAATGGATCGTGTAGACTACAACCAAGAAATCTCATCACAATTACAGGATGACTCCTGCTATGAACGCCTCACTTACAACCCCATTGGTCCACTAACACTTGAAATTAACTCACATTTGTTAACTTGGAAACAATCAGGGTTATTAAATGAGGAAGAGTACCTGTACCTGAAAGTGTTCCGACCGACATACCCATGGCTTTACACGCTTCCAAAAGTACACAAAAACCTCCCTTTTCCACCAGGGAGACCAATAGTTTCAGGCATAGGGGGCCCAACTGAAAGAATAGCTGAATACGTGGATCTCTTCCTGGGTCCCCTTGTCAGAAATCTACCCTCCTACATACAGGACACGAAACACATTCTGAGTACACTAGCAGACATCCAGTGGCAAGAGGGATCCCTACTTGTCACGTTAGATGTGGTTTCGTTATATACCAGTATCAACATAGATCTAGGCATGCAGGCAATTAACAAATTTCTCTACAACAGATCAGCCACACTTTGGCAAATTACTGTGATGCTGTCCAAAATGACTGAATTGGTGTTAAACAACAACTTCTTTATGTTTGATAAAAACTGGTACCGCCAGAAAAAAGGGAGTGGCCATGGGGTCAAAGATATCACCCTCATTTGCTAACCTATTCATGGGTGCCTTGGAATCTGATCTAATCTGGGGTAAGAGGGGTGCCCAATATATCGACTCTATCATATTCTGGGGTCGATATATTGACGATTGCATCCTAATCTGGTCTGGCTCGGAGGAGCTTCTGAACGACTTTTTCAAACATTTAAATGAGAATACTTGGGAGATCCAATTTACTATGAATTGGAGCAGGACAAATATTGAGTTTCTGGACATTGAGTTTTATGTAGCATCTAACTGTCTACACAGCAGACTTTTCAGGAAATCCACAGCATGCAATGCTGTCTTGCATGCCTCGAGCTCGCATCCTCCGCATCAAATAAACGCCATACCTTATGGCGAATTCTTAAGGGCGAGAAGGAACTGTAGCGAAGACTGTGAGTTCGGGAAATGTTTGAATTGCATGAAGGAGAGATTCCACACAAGGGGCTATTCTGCAAAAACAATTAAGAGAGCAGAAAAAAGAGTCAGAAAGGTCAAGAGATTGCACACTCTCACTACCGCACACAAACCCACCGTTTCTGGTAATGAACTTATCAGAATGGTGACTGACTTCAATTCATACCATGAGACTTTACGAAAGAGTCTCACCAAGCATTGGGGTCTATTGAAATCAGATAGGGCTCTAACTGATCACATTGGAGATAGACCTCAAATTTCTTTCAGACGAGGTAACACGCTTAGGAGCAAATTGAGTCCTACCGTGCCTCGAGACACAAGATGCACCACATGGATGACACAACATAGCCAGGGCTTTTACAAATGCGGATTCTGCAGCATGTGCAAGTGGACCAAACATGGTACAACCCAATTCAAGGGTCCAGATGGTGTTTCATACATCATTAAAGATAATATCAATTGCACTACTAAATTTGTGATTTACATCATAGAATGTGAATGTGGAAAGTTATATGTAGGAAGCACCATCAGACAACTAAAGGAGAGAATGATGGAACACATAAGGGCCATCCTAACTGTTGATCCGAAATACCCAGTCGCCTTACACGTAGCCTCTCGCCAGAAGGACAAGTCCAACAAGATAGTCAAATTCTATGGCATTGAAACAGTCCATCAGGACGTTAGAGGTGGCAACCGTGAACTGAAATTGAGGCGCACAGAGGCAACTTGGATCATGCGTCTGAAGTCTGTAGAACAGGGACTCAATTACGACCAGGAGATGCAATATTTCCTGGGAGACTGAGAAGCCAAACATGATAATTTTTAATTGAAATGCTGTAAGATATCGACACTATATGCAGATCTGTGTTTGTTTAAGAGTGATATTGTACATGTTGAATTTATATCCTTCATGCAATGATAACTCTCCTGCACTCGACTGTAATAATTTTGTTGTTTGAAACTTGAACATATACTTCGGAGAATCAAGTGATGTGATTTAAGTGAATTTTAACCATGACTGTATTTTACATTTGTAAGTTGGATATCATTATGTTCACGTATGACTGGGATATGCACCGGGTAACAATAACTTCGACGCACGGTGTTCACAGCCCAGTCATTCTGGAAGCCGATCGAGATCGTTTTTCCGTTTAAGACGTCGTAACTTGATCCACTTAAAAATCCATTTGAACTCGTGAATCGGGTTACAATTCTCCTAAACAACTTCTCACTATCGCGGCACAACTTGAATATCTGGGCTCGACAAAGAACCCAATATGGACACGACCAAAACATATCCAAACGGTCTAGTCGTTCGCACGCGCAGCATATTGACGTGTATAAGGTCCGGAGAGACCCGGTCACGTGTCCAAACAGGAACTCAGCTCGGAGGTCAGGAAGCGCTACACGTCGCTCCAGAACTGCACACAGGTAAGGAAACTAGATAGGACCGATACCGTGCCTGACTTTCCTCACTAAGGAACTGGTCTTGTGGAATCACACGCGGAAATTGACCCCATGTAATTTTGGTGCCATTTCAGCCTGGGGTGTCCCGTCATCTGAGAGCCATATCCGGCATCTTTACGAAGATCGAACCTATCAACAGGTAAGCCAAAGAGACTCTCATATCTCAGCCACGATCTTGTCATATACATGTTCATGGACAACACTCTTACCGGGGCCCCTAATCTTTTCAGAACAGTACCCTGTTCGATGTTTTTGAAACAAGATTGGAACTATCAAATACGGAGACCTCCGAGCCTTAAAGAAACAACTACAAGACTAAAATGTAAGTCTCCTAACACATTCCTAAATATCCGGTGTGAATGTTATACCGGACTCCTTTTTAGACAAAGTGGACAATCCTTTACAATGTTCGCATGTTAGATTTTAGCATTTCGAACACAGGACATGAAATGCAATGCTGAACTAGGATAAACGTTGATTTTAGTTTTAATCGTTGTAATATTAATATTCCTTCAGTAACTCAGTACATTTGGTCTGGTTACAGAATTACGAACCCTACATGTCAGCACAAATACTCACACCGAGTATCTTCGGTCAAGGGCCCGGCTGGGTCGAAATTATCACCAGCTGAGCGGTGAGCTTCCTTCGATTTTATTTGACAGTCTCACTATTTTGCTTCTTGCCTGATGACTCATAATCATGACTCTTTAAGTGATGAGGTTTTTTCCATTTTGTTTCCCCTATTTCTCATGTGGATTATATAGACCTTCTGACTTTGACACAGCCATCTAGCTATGTGCCCTTTCTGTGCATTGAGTCACAGTATCACGCACAAGTCACAAAGCATGTAGTATGAATGAGTCGTACACGGATAGAACACTTTTACTCGTTGTGACTACCATGATGATATATTTCTTTTATCCCAAAGAACGTGTCAGTATAAACTCACTAGTCACCTACACGTCGACTAATAATATCGCCTCTCAGCACACTTCCGACACGGATATGTTGTGGTGGCACTGATACGTGACAAAGGTGAATTAGGATACTTTACCTGCAGTAGAAGCAAAAACTAAGTATGTACAGGCCACAAACTAAGGTCTTGTTGTAACTATATCCATGCAAGACACATGTTCTATTGTCAACCATTTGTTTGTTTCAGCCCTGAGGAATCGCGAGTGCGATGAAACACGTGTCGGCTGGCTGTATACTGCAATAAAGACTCCACGAATTACCCTTCATTGGAGTTCTGTTGGATTACTTCTGCCATTAATGTTGTTTAACTAAATTTTGTTGTATTGTTACCTAACAATCGTATCACTGTGTTTGAGTGCATCGGCAACCCCCTTTGTCCTTCTAGGTCGTTGTTTGAGCCTGATTCTTCAGTTAGAAGAAAGGCGCGACAATATCCGATGAGAGAGGTTCCTCCGGTGTGGAAAGAAGCAGTGCCTGCTGGTGCGGGTAATAATCCACCAGGTGTGCCGGCTCATTTTCAGCGTGTTTGGGTACATGTTCCATGGAAGCGTGCTGAAGTTTTTGCCCTCAAGAAGACTTTGCCTGATCCACGTAAAAATCCGGCAGGGTACTATAAGGAGTTATCACAGACTGCAGGATCGTGTATTATGAATCTAGCTGATATCGTTATGTTATTTGGAAATGTAGTTCCTCAACCTCTATGGGCGAAGATTCGCCATGAGAATCATGCGCAAGAGTTAGGAGATACATGGGCTAATATCGCCGCTGCGGCTGGCCGACAGGTGGGCGGTGCTAAACCTGAAGGTTGAGTTGCAGACCTCCCTGGTAGAATTATCGATTATATGAAGACTTTAATGCCTGCGATGCGAGTTAACTGGGACAAATTGTCTGCATGTAAGCAGAAGAAAGATGAAAGTGTGTCTGACTTCTTCACTAGGTTCGAAGAGACGTTTATCGACCACAGTGGTCAAGATATGAGTACAGAAGGTGGTCAGCGGTTGTTCGCTGATAAGTTTGTGCATAATCTGCCTCAGTATGTTGACGATCTGTTAGTTGCTGCTGACAGTGAGGAGATTTGCAAAGAGGCTACTTTGTCGTTGTTGCGTCATTTGTCTGATTTCCATCATAAGGTGTCTCTTTCGAAGTTGCAATATTGTCGACAAGAAGTGACCTACTTAGGTCACCTCTTATCGAAGGAGGGAAGAAGATTGACCCCAGAAAGAATTCAAGCTATTGTGAAAATGAGTGTGCCTACCACACACAGAGAAGTACGTGCTTTCCTAGGTATTACGTCGTATTGTAGACAGTGGATCCCGAATTTTTCGCTTCTTGCGAAACCTTTGATATCCCTTACTGTTAAGGGTACTCCAAATCCTATTCCTTGGACTGACGAATGTCAGAAGAGTTTTTCAGAATTACATGATGCGTTATGTTCGGCTCCTGTGTTAGGTACTCCTGACTACATAAAGCCTTTCACACTCTATGTCCACGAGAGAGAGAGATGTGCATTGTCAGTTTTGACTCAACAGTTTGGCGATAAGCAACGTCCGTGTGCGTATTTTTCCCCGACTTTGGATCCGGTAGCTAGAGCGTTGCCGAATTGTTTGAGAGCTACAGCGGCAGCGGCTGTCTCTATTCGACAGTCTGCTGGTTTGGTGATGGATAATACTGAGATCCGCCATTGGGAGTCGGAGTCCCGCAGGGCTCTGTATTGAGCCTGACTCTTTTTAACATCTTTATGACCCCTCTGGCGGCTCTGGCCGAGTCTTTCGGGGCCCAGATCATATCCTACGCAGATGACACCCAGCTGATTTTTACCTGCCGGAAAGGAGAGGATTTTGATGGAGAGAGCATCCGTGAGTGCCTGAGTGCAGTTTTTAAATGGCTCCAACTGAACAGCCTCAAGTGCAACTCAGATAAATCAGAGGTGCTCTTCTTCGGTTGTCAATCCGATCCAGACTGGCAGGTATGGTGGCCTGCTGACATGTCTCCTCCTGGGCGATCGTCTCAGCTAGCTAAGAACTTGGGGATTAAGATTGACAACGGTCTGACATTAAGATCGCAGGTCCTTGCCCTTACTGGCACCTGCTTCGGTTTGCTCAGTATGCTCCGGAAGTTTTTCCCTCTGCTTTCCGAGGACCACAGGAGGATTACGGTACAGGCCTTGATTGGTTCAAGATTGGACTACTCAAACGTTTTATATCTTGGCCTGCCGGAATATCTCCTGCAACGTATGCAGGTGGTCCAGAACGCGGCAGCGAGTGCCATCTTTGGCCTGCATAGGCGAACTAGAGTCTCTGGCTTATTGCAGTCGCTTCCCTGGCTGACTATCCGTCAGAGGATAGCTTTTAAAGCCTTAACGCTCGCTCATAAGGCCTTCTATGCTACAGGGGCTAAATACCTGCAGAAGAGGTTCATCTCCTATCGCCCTCCCCGATCTTTGAGGTCTGAGTCGTTGTTTCTGGCCACTGTCCCTCGTGTGAGGAAGGCACATATGGGAGGTCGCTCCTTTATGCTCCGGGCCCCTCAGCTCTGGAACTCTTTGCCTCTGACCTTACGTAGTACTTCAAATCTGCTGGCTTTCAGGAAGGGCCTGAAAACCTGGCTTTTTGCCTCTTAGATTTCTGTTTTCTGCTGACCTGTTTCTTCTAATCAGTGTGTTGTGTTTGGCTTTTTCAGCTTATCAATAAAGCGCCGGGACACTCTTTTGAGTAGCCGAGCGCTATAAAAGACACAAAATAACATAACATAACATAACATAACATAACATAACATAACATTGTGATGGTTCCACATGCAGTGGATACCTTATTGAATCGAACAAAGACACAGCACTTAACTAGTGCTCGGTTGTCAGGTTACGAATTGACACTTTTAGCGAGTCATGTGCATATAAAGAGATGCAATACGTTGAATCCAGCTACGTTGTTGCCGATTTCAGTTGAGACAGATGTTTGTGAACAGCATGATTGCTTCCTTAGGACAGAGGAAGAAACGAAAGGGAGGATAGACCTTAGGGATACTCCTCTTGCAGAATGTGATGGTACTTTATGGGTTGATGGTTCGTGCTTCAAGCTTCCGAATGGTGATACGACTGCGGCATATGCTGTTACCACTTTGCATATGATTGTTGAAGCTGCACGTATCCCACATAATTCAGCACAAGCAGTAGAGTTGATTGCATTGACAAGAGCGTGTGTGTTGTCGAAAGGGAAACGAGTGACTGTGTATACCGATAGCCAGTATGCGTTTGGTGTGGCTCATAGTTTTGGAAGATTGTGGAAAGAGCGTGGGTTCCTGACTTCGCATGGGACTAAGATTCAGCATGGTCAATTGGTGAATGAGCACCTTGAGTCACTTACTTTGCCGTTGCAAGTTGCGATTGTGAAATGCAGTGCGCATAAGAAAGTTACCGATGATGTTGGTCGTGGTAATGCGTTTGCAGATGAAGTCGCGAAAGAAATGGCAAAAGATGTGATGAGTCGAATGTATGTTGCGGGTCCGGCAAGATGGGTCTCAGATAGAAGTATATGTGAAGATACGATAGAGAGCGTGAAGTCTATTCAAGCGGAAGCTACAGAGAAAGAGTTGAAAGAATGGAGAGAAAGTAAGGGTAAATTGGACTCGAATGGTTTTTGGGTTGAGTTGTCAGAGCATCAGCGATGGTTGTTACCCGATGCGTATGTGCTTCCAGTGGTTACGATGGCGCATGGAATGGCTCATATCAGTGTGAAAGGGATCTGTAAGTTGTTTGCTCCAGTATGGCAAAATGCTGGAATTCCTAAGTGTGCAGAGAATCTGGTCAAGAATTGTATGGTGTGTTTGATGTACAATCCTGGTAAGGGAACTCCAACTCCAGCTGGTCATTTTGCTCCTCCAACGTATCCGTTCGAGGCTTTGCAGCTAGATTTCTTCCACATGGAGAGGTGCAACAACCTGAAATATGTGTTAGTGGTTGTTTGCTCTTTTTCGAGGTGGGTGGAAGCCTACCTTATGAAAGATAACACTGCCTTGTCAACAGCTAAAGCCCTTGTTAAGGAATTCTTCCCTAGGTATGGTTTGCCGAGAATGGTCTGGAGTGACAATGGGAGTGAATTTGTGGGTCAAGTGATGAAGAGGGTGTGTGATGGATTAGGAATAAGGCAGAAGTTCCACGCTGCAAATCACCCCCAATCAGCTGCCTTGGTTGAGTGCTATAATGGCACCCTTAAGCTAAAGCTAGCCAAGATCCAGGCGAGCTCTGGTCTTCAATGGCCGGATGCTTTGCCGTTAGCCCTCCTGTCCACAAGAATGACTGTGCATTCACGAATGGGTTTGAGTCCGTATGAGGTTGTGTTTGGTCGCCCGGCAAATATTTGGGGAGTGCCGAGGCCGACAAAATTTAGTGAGATAGAACATCCTGTGTTGCTTGATTACCTTTACGAATTGACGGCTAAATTGCGTGTTTTGCACCAACAGGTACATGATTCACTTCCACAAGCATCTGAAGATCCAGGACATGCTATCGAACCTGGATCTTGGGTCTTCGTGAAAAATTTCCAACGGACCAAAAACGAGCAGCCCCGCTGGAACGGACCCTATATGGTGCTCTTGTCCACACGTTCAGCAGTACGAGTGCAGGGTAAAAAGAACTGGGTCCACAGCGTACATTGTAAGAGGGCCCCTTTGCCTCTGCCGTACGACCGGTGGGTCCAGAAAGGACTTCCAGACTCTGAAACTGAAACTGTGCCTCGTTTTCTGCCTTTTAGCGATGCCCGTTTGATTGGAACGAACACTGAACAAGAAAGTGACGATCTTCTACAAGAAGCTGTGCCCCAGTCGAATCGTGTGGATACTTCTGAACCTGAGCTCCTGTTTAAGGAACAGACATTGCCTGGCAAAGAGCGTTATAATTTGCGACCAAGAGTCGTGGGACAAATAAAAATATGAATTCATTCTTTGCTATTTTTAAGGTTTAGCTCTCCTCCGAGGAACTATTTTGATTTTTGTTTTTCGAACCGCCATCCGGGTTCAGCTGTAGGGTCGCGGTGTCAAGTCTTTGGAGTGCAAGCCGAAGACGTTAGGTCGATGGTTCTGGTTGGTCTAAGGGCGTTCCCTGGACTGACAGATGCATTCCTTAGCACGGAACTCCCATCCGCCGCGAGCAGCACAATTAGAGGATGGAGTTTTTCGAGATGGAGAGACCTGTTGAAATAATGAGCTTTAAGAGCAAAATTTTTAAATTAATGAGCAGAAAACGTTTTTTAATATTGTGTTCGCTTACATTGCTTAGCCTAATGACGTTTTTAATTGGATATGTGACATTCTCTTTTCAAGTGACGTTTGCACCCACTACACAACCCATACCTTCTCCTACTGTTTCTTCGCATTCTTTTCACCCTCTGCCTGAACATGAATCCATTAGGAGATTGGAATTCATTAATAACTCCTTTGTTCAGCTTCTGCACCAACACCAGCTAGTAGTGAACACAACACATTGTTGGGTGTGTGGCCTTATGCCCCATACTACTGAAAAAGGTATTCCTTACCTGGTTCTGCCGTTCAGCTACAATGGTTCTGTGTGGGCATACAGAACGATGTTCATCTATGCTCGTGAAGTCTACCCCCTACGTTCTGTGAAGGACAATCCAAAGAATAGTGCTCTAGTTAAGGGTATAGTCGATATGATTAGAGGAATAGATTCCTATGAGACTATCCCGAGAGATGAGACACTAGCGTATATTGGATGGAACGTTACTGGATATGGAGTTAGTCTGAGTGTTAACCAGCGAGCGAAAAGATCCTCTCCGATTTGGATTGTACCCCATCAGGGTCATTATTGTCTGCAAGGTAATGGCAAGAATCCGAGAGCTCAGTTAGGGAAAGGTGTTTGCACTGAGACATATGTTTTTGCATCCCAGACTTCCCCATCGTTTCTAGCAGCTAAGGGTACCTATTTTGTCTGTTACGATAGAGCATACACATGGTTGCCCCCTGATTTTTCGGGCACATGTTTTGTCTCGTTCCTGTTGCCTCCCATGTATACAGCTGCGGCAGATTACCACAAGACGAGAGTCGTTAGAGGTGTCTTCAGTAAGGAAGATACTGCTGGACTGGAATTAGAAGATTTCGTAAAGGGTTTTCTGCCATTCTGGGGACCTATGGCTAATAGCAGGAACATTCGACAGTTGACGAGAGTGGCTGAGTTCACCGTAGTTGAAACTGCTGATGCCCTTAGTAACTTGACTGCTGAGCTCCATTCGGATCGCCTTATGACTCTTCAGAACAGAGTTGCGTTAGATGTCATACTTGCAGATAGAGGAGGGGTATGCAAGTTGATTCAATCAAGCTGCTGTGTTTTCATTCCAGACAATGCTCCGACAGCTTACCAAGCCATTTCCAAGCTACATAAAATCTCCGAGTCTATACATGTGGACGCAGGAGATTGGTCGTTGATGGGATGGTTTTGGGGATTGTTATCCACTTGGGGATGGAAGATTCTGATGGTCATTGGGATGGTATTAGCTATCCTTTTCCTGTTCTGTCTTTGTGTACAGTGCGCTCCTGCTATATGTGGCCTTTGTGCTACTTCGTGTTCGAGGAGACCTGTCCAGAGAGAGTTACTAAGTACTAGGATGATGCTACAGCAACATCTTGATGATCTGATGAATATAGACCTGGATTCAGACTGACGTGAGTTTAGGTTATTGCATATGTAAGGGCAAAAGGAGGGTATGAGGTTCCGTGGATTCTGAACCCGTTTCCTAAAGGTCGTCGTATCGTGACGATTTTGGTATCAGCGGACCGCAAATGACAAGTGCGGCGTGTACGAGTGTTTCCGTCACGTTCGAGTGATGGATTCACTTTGTATTTAGGGATTACGTTCTGAACCCTTGGGTTCCATTTTGTGCGCGTCAGCCATTTTGTGGTTGCCCTCACATAGGCTGATGACTACGGCCGAACGAGTCCTTGAGACACGTACACCTTTAGCTGACTTCTGTGTGACCTAAGCAAGCTGACTCCATTGCCTGAAGCTAAACTTATTGAGCCAGTTCCTTGTCCGGCAGCTGGTCAAGATAGAGATCAAAGAGCAGGACATTGCTGAGTGTATGGTACATGCACACACCCTTCTATCTTGCTTCTCATCTGTTTCTGTTCCTTTTTTTATGGTCCTTTTATTATGGGTTTCGCCCGGCCTGCCCGAGCAGGAATGTTGGATTTTCGCCTTGTCATTTCTGGTGGGCTGGACAACTGAAAGTGGGCTTGCCGTCATGTGATACGTTTGAAATGTCATTACGTGATTGGTCAGTTTGTATGCAATTGATACTAGCCAGGAATGTGATTTTTAGCATAAAAGATGATGTTTCGCTCTATGAATTTGTGCAGTCTCCTGCGAACCACCCGTGTTGTGCTTCGTAGACCTCTGTTCCTGGTTGCAGCCAATAAATGTGATCTTTGACGTCACCAAGAAGTATCCTGTGTCTCTGTTTACCAAGACAGGTGAATCCGAAGACATCTGGTGTTTCCCCTGGCGCCGCTGGGCTCTAAAAACCGGGTTCTTCATTATAATGCAAGTGCACAAATGTCAATATCATAAAGTATGGATTTCATTGCATTGTGATAATTCAGTTAGGTTGAATGTATTGATAGATGCAGGTTGCCTGTGCACACGTAAGAATTAAAGGCAGACAAATACTGCAAGTCCAAAATACAACAATCACAGTAGTCCAATGATGCATTTTGCTCTTGGTTTAATGCCAATACGATGCCCAGCCAACATGTGTTTCGTCAGGGTGATGGACTGATGCAGCGCAGCTCCAAAAATTCTTCATAAAACTATCACCTTAACCCACTGAGTTATTCATTATTTTCTCTCAACTGGGCCCATAACTCTTTGCTTTCATTCACTCACACATTTAATCTACTCCGAGAATTCGGTGAAGACCTAAAAAGGAGAGCCGCGGTGCTATAGTGGAGTGCCTAAACTAAAACTTTATACATTATTTACAGCTGCAGTTTTATCTTAATACCATGGTTTTTTAAAGGAAAGATTTAAAAACACCCCACTATTCATTTCGATGGATCAGCTAGTAAAAGTTAACTAAAGGACAACAAGACCTGCTTAATTCTCCATTTATTTAATTTTTATTTAGAGATTAAATCTCTTAGCATGATTTCTACGTTTTCTTAAAGGAAAAATCCTTCAGGTATGCATTAATAATCCTAAAAGAAAGGTTAAATTCAAAAACATTTATTTTAAGCATGACAGTTCAGGAAAATCTGAAAAGTTATATTACCCAAATGTAGACATGCAGACATCAGCACAAAACAAAATAGTTCCCAAAGAAACACCTCTCTATCTCTCTCGATGTTCCCTTTCCATAGGATTTTTCACCCATTCAAAAGTTAAAGTTCAGAAAATGTCAAAGTCCCTGCGCCATATAAAAAATTGCGGAGACTGACAGCATCTCAGGGTGCAAAGATCAGGTCAAAAAGCAAGCTCCCTTCAAATTCCCAAATGTCTTCTTTTATACCCTTTTTCACTAACTTATCTATCTGAATTCGTAACTCATATGTCCTAAAATGTCCGTGATTGGTCAATTTGGAGTTGAATGAGCATCACCTCATTGTTTTACTGTTCAATTTATGCAGTCATCCTTATGACTAGGAAAAATAGTGGTGCTATTGTTCAGACTTTTGCTTCCTTCGAAGTGTCCTTTAAATTGTTATTCAGTGTCCCATTCCCACGTGTTAACTTGCTGACTTCAACAAACTTTGCATGTGCCCCATGAGGCAGGCCACGCTGTCCTTGACCCATACTGCTCAGGCACAGGCAGCTCGCATCTCCGATTTGGCGCATTCGTACTTTGGCCGCCACCTTGGAATTTTAGTCAGCATCCATTTTGTTTGCTCACACAGGCTTCAATTTAGGAACTATTGCAGAAACAAACCCAAATAAACATACATTTACAAAATAAAGCCTTTCGGTTTACCTCCCCCTTCTAATAATATCCCAATTAGTATTTACCTAGCTTTAAGCCACACATATGCGTGTTTTTACTTACCAATCTTCATGATTTATGCAACAAATAAACAGACAAAAAGCACATTCATGCAATTTTCAATTAGATTACGACAAATGCGTAGCCTTTATGACACAATATACGACAAATTATTAAATTATGCTTGGCAATTTCATGCAAATTAGTATCCCAAGTGTATTTGTGTGTGCATTCTATTCTATGTTAGTTAATTTCAAAACCACATGTTTAGTACATATTATTGTTACGGATAGTTAATTTTACAATGGGGTATACAACATTTTTGTTTCCACCTTGCTCCATCAGGACCCACGACTTCTTCAAGGTTAAATGGGCTGAAAGGCAGGGAGCGGATATCTCTCCACCAGTTGTACTTCCATCCCGGCTGCTGAGGATAAGTAACTCCAAAGAGCAGAGCATCCAAGGGTGTAGTGGTAAGTACCATACAATGCGCTTAAGTAGTATCAACAGTGAAACAGCGAGTACGCCGACTAGAACCTCGGACCTCCAGGTAAAGACACCGAACATCAAATAGGCCCTTCCACCCTCGCCCTCCCATGGAGCAAGTAGGATAGTATCTTAGGGTAAGAAGCGTACTGCTATCATGACATTGGTTGTATGATGACACGTACACTTGCCACGTGTCTCATAAAGACCATACCACGCACACAAAAGGTGTGACGTTGCATTGATGGCAAAGTTTGCCACTTGAAATATACTTACAAGTCTGGTTTGTATGTCTCTTTTTTGTTTCCTTTTTTCCCTACAGAATCACTTAACTGGTACTACACTGATCGGGGAGCTTGATGCCCAAAGCCCCCGTCCCTTTAGTGGTAGGTCCTTTTTGCACTAAATCAGAAAGGACAGCGCCCATAGTTAGAAACCCTTTGGTCCTGATGAATGCTAAGTACCCTCTGGGGACACAAATGCAGAAACATGTTGACCACACTTAACACGGTGAAGGGAGAGTAACGTCCCAGATCACCGTTCACCTCTATTAATACCATGCATTTGCTTCTTGAATAAACACAGCCTATCGACATATGTAACAGTTTTTAGATCAACTTTCACTATTTCATGGCCACCACCTAGCTTTAGAAGTGCATCCTTGTCTCCAGGTGTATGCCCGCCCTCTATCAAACAAAGTTTTTAGAGGGCGAGGACATCCGATGATGAAGAAGGACACCGGGCGGTGTGTGAGTCCAGTACGTCACTTTTTATGAGATGCACCAACTGGTGATGCATCTCAAGATAACTCTGTTGGAAATTGTAGGAACCCACACTAAGGGCAGCCCATCTTTGTCTATACATAGTATATAATACTCTCTAATATGTTTAGATATTTCCTAACCGGAGATATGCACAATGCACACACTACTTAGAAATGACAGTAAATAGTACGAAGTACACAGCGGACCAAAGGGGGGACCAAACCATATATTGAGACAGTGGTATGAGAACCATGACTTGGGCCAAGACGAGGTCTGGAGGACGTAGAAGTGCTGGGCCCCCAAGGACCCACCCAAGGTGATTAACTAGGAACTCCACAGAGATTGTGTGCAGTGTGGGAACACAACCGCATTCTCCGTACAAGGCAACATGTAAGTTGCTGTTGGCTTTTTAAAGATCAAGGACCCTTCCCAGTGGACCCTTAAGAAACCCCGTGTAAGACAGAAGGTTGGAAATCCACCCCACCCGTGGATACTCTAGTGCCCACGTCACCTACACCAGGGAAGCTGGGTGCATAGATGTGTGAAGTGGAGTCAGAAACAGCTGAAGGACTTCAGCAAAGTGTCGCTGCAGATGAAGGAGAAAGTATCAGTTGGAATCTGAAGTGATTTCTAGTTGAGAGGTACTTGCAAGCAGAGGATACAGGGTATATGTCACTCAAGAATGACCAAGAGATCTGGAAGACGAATGCCCACTGATGTCTGGAGTTGCAGGAGAGTTGACGAGGACATGGACTCTGCAGCTGTGAGGACCAGGTGATGCTGCGGAAGACCAGGAGCCATCCATGAGCCGTCCACTTCGGATGTCGATTGCTGAGGGATCGGAATCCGGTGGGAGCAAAAATAAGCATTGGAAAATGCAAACCAAGTAGAAGGCAAAGAAGGTGCAGGGGACTCACCAGAAGCAGGGGAGTCAGGGCAGGCCCTGAGCAATCAGAGGAGCCCAAAAGAAGCAAAAGTGACCCTCAAATGGACCCACAGGATGGAGGAACTGCAGTCGCAAGAGGACCTGGAGCAGCTCACCATTAGATGCAGGCCAGGACGCAAGCAAAGTGGTGTGGGCAAAGATTTTGGTCACTGGAGGTTGGGACTACTTAGAGGATGAAAATCTTGATGGAAGGAAGCTATTTTGCCTTGGCAACAGTAAGTCAAGGTGATACATAGGTGCTTGGTTCCTGCAGGTGCCACGAGGGATACTGGCCTCAAACATGGTGAGAGGGCAGGGCAGGCCTCATGAGCTGTGGAGAACTACCACCTGTGTTCTGTGTTGCAGAACCTTTGGTAGTCTGTAGGAGCTCACTATCAGCAGGCTGGTCAGCTTGGTTGCGGTACCTGCGGATGCAGGGATGTGACTCCTTCACTTCAAGGGAGATTCCTTCAAGTGTCTTGGATACTCACAGGCCTTGAAAGGTTCCTGTATGGTGCACAGGCGCAGACAATGCAGCAAACTGAAAAGGGGACTAAGTCGAGCCTAAACGAAGTCCAGCAAAGTCCGGGGTGCCTGACAGTAGAAGTTGAATTGGTGTCTGAATTGAATTGTGTCCCACAGCAAATCTAGGGACCCACCCACAGGAAAGCCCTTAAATATCCTTAAGAAAGGATTGGGACAATTCAGGGGATCCTCCCAGGGGAGGGTCTGGACAGGGGGAAGGTTACTCTCATATCCTTTGTCTAGTTTTGCACCCGACCTGGAGCCAACGGCTCCCATGACTGGTTTGAACTGGACTATGCATGGGGGCACCAAATGTGCCCCTCATGAAGACTGAGAGGCAATGGCAAGCACACCCACCCTGTCCCAATACACTAAATTCTGTCTGGGAATTCTAGTTATCAAACAAAGAGGCAGGCGCTGGAGACTTGAAGGCAGGAAACAGAAGTTTTTATTCCAACGGAGCAGAACACATCAGATCAGACAACAAGGTATCGTCTCGAGGTGCTCTAACAGCCTCTCTGAGGCCTGGCCTCTTATACCCTGGTTTATGGCATGTGACCACTCTTTATTACAATCAAGACATTGTGAAGTAAGGAAAAAGACATCCCCGTAATCCTCGTGTCAATCCCACCCCCACATACATCCACAATAGAGGTCCTCAACCTGCTGATAAGAGGAGGGGGCTATCACGCAGCTGAGTGTTCCGCCGATTCTTAGGATGTGTGCGCCTGATCGTATCCCAGGGGGTGGGGAGGCCATGATCAATAGTGGGTCCTTTGAAGAGGAGTGACTCCATACAATAGGGGGCAGTAAACTGTATCTCCCGGCTTAGGCGATGGCCTCGGACCTGTGTGGACAATCGGACTCGGTGGAAGGGGTCATCAAAGGAGAGGTATGCATGCCGCGTGGACAATCAGGCGCAGAGGGGGAGTTTACCAACAGAGGGGTATTCATGAAAGAAAAGGAGGTGTTTGGTCAGGCGCGAGCGTGACTCCCAAGGACAGAGTCTTGCAGAAGAAGAAGGTTTATGACTTGCCCATGTGAGGGGGGGGGAGCCAGGGTGCGCGGAGGATGCTCGCAGGGTCAGGGGAGCACGCTGGCGATCGATCGTGGACAGGGAGACCATGATGCCTAAAATGGCTGTCGTGCATGTTGTACGTGGGTGACAGGCTGGCGCAGACGATGTTCAGACTAAAATTCCACAGTCCTCCCTTTTAACATGTCTCGCCAACTTGTCAGTTCGGATTTATCCCCATAAGGCCACGTATTTCTACTTCATGGAGGGGATTCATGCGCTCATTTCTGATGTCCAAAGTCTTTGGGCACATACAGTTAGTAACGAGTGCACACAAGGATGCCAGGCATTGGATACTTAAGCAGCACACACATAGTATCACAATCGGTATCAATAAAAAGGTAAACAACCTCCAACCCCAGTCCTTCAAAGTGTCCCAGAACCAGCTCCCAAGCGACCATCCTTCTTGTTCTTGGTGAACCTCCGAGGAAAGTCTGTGGAGGTGTTCAATTGCTTTGTAGACTGAGGGCGAGTTATCTGGCACGTAGGTGCAACAGCTAGATCCGATGATGCGGCATGCTCCTCCTCGATCGGCTAGAACCACATCTAGAACAAGGCGGTTTTGAAGGGCCACGAGGCGGACCGCCTGAAGCTCCGCCGTGTTGTTAGCGAGGATGCCAGCCGTGATGTTGATCGTGGTTTCCA
Source organism: Lissotriton vulgaris (assembly GCF_964263255.1). Lineage (NCBI taxonomy): Eukaryota > Metazoa > Chordata > Amphibia > Caudata > Salamandridae > Lissotriton > Lissotriton vulgaris. Next base: position 330,960 of record NW_028253262.1, read on the forward strand.
CTGCATGGGTCAGGTGTCGGATAGCGTGACTGTTCGCCATTGGGCCCCACAGAGGAACAAGTCCTTTTGCTGCATCCAGGAACTGTGCTCCAGTGGAGTCGGCTTGTTCAATGTCATTTGCGCGCCTCTGCCGGTGATGGTTAGCAGGGGCTGCATATGTGGGAGGGAGAACAAAGGCGATGTAGCAAGTACCCTTCCAACCTTTCGGGAGCCAGGTGTAAGCTTTGGTGCCACAAACAAAGTACATATTTGGAGAAGCAACAAAGGAAGGAGGATCAACTGAGTCCAATGTTCTGGTGATGCGGCAAGAACTGTGACCCATCAGCTGCGTTCCCTGGCCATCGAGACACACAAGTCCTGTGATATTGATAACAGACAGAGCCACAGTCAGGGTGGCGGTAGTTTGTTTTCGCAGGTGAGAGAAGGTGGGTCTAGCCGGATTGTGGAGCACTTGCACTTCAACACGTTCTTTGGGTGGGATGTTCTTAAGGAAGGTGGCACCCGAGGGTACAGGACACAGGGGGGCAGAGGTCCTTCCAGGTTTTGTTAAGCCAGAACCCATAGTAGAAGTGTGATACTGTTTGGCCGGAAGTGGCGTTGTCCTTGTGGCTCTCTTGCATGAGGATCAGCCAGGCGAGGCAGGAGCCGTGAACTGAGAAAGGAGAAGGGATAAAAGGGATTGAGTGTCCAGTGGCGAGCGGGAGCAACCCGCAGATCTAGCAGTTCGTGGCATTTGCAGCAAGGTTGTGTTGGTGCAACAGTTGCACGAATTAATTGTTCCAGAACTCCCTGCGCCTTTCTCGGAGCTGAGGTGACAGGGAGATTAGGTGATGCTCTCTCGTAGGGGTTGGCTGAGCAGTGGGCAGCAATACCTGACGAGCGGGTGTGTTTTCCTCCAGGATCCAGAAGGAGGTCATGAGGAGGAGGCAAAAGAGGAAGACAACGAAGAAGGCGATTGTCTTTGATTTGTGCAGATTGTCAGTCTTCGGGTTCCTGTAGCGGGTATTTCCTGTTGCTTCCATCATCTTCTTATCTGGTGCTTCCATCATCTTCTTATCTGGCGCTTCCATCATCTTCAAGGTGCTCGGTAGCGGGCAGAACCACAGACTTCGTTTAGCTTCTCTCCCGGTAACCCTTGGTTGTGTTTAGGTCACCGTTCTGAGATTTAACTTAGTCCGTGGCCTGCTTAGCCGAAGCTCCCTCCTTTCGTCGCAGGAAATACCCTTCTCTGGATGGCACAGTGGGATCAGGGAATTTTGCAAGTTCAAGTGCCTCGGTATCGGGATAACAGTTCAATGCTGGCCGGTCTTTGTTCAGGAGCTCTTCTTGGGTGTTGACGTTTTCTGTCGTGGCCAGGGTCGGGGAGACCTTCCTGCAGTGGTGTGCGTGCAGCCAGTGCCGCTTCCCCTCCACTCGAAGCGCCGTCCGGGTGGTGATCAGCACTTGCCAGGGGCCCATCCACCGGGGTTCCAGACTCTTGGTCCGTTGAAAGTTTCGGACTAGCACGAAGTCCCCCGGTTGGATGTCATGGCCTGTGCCCCTGGAAGCATCGGGGATGGCCTGCTGCACCTGTTGATGAATTACAGACAACGTTTTAGTCAACTTGCACAAATAATCAGACAGTAGGACGTCCGGGACGTCATGAATGGAAGTCGGTTTGGGGGCAGTCCAGAGGTTCATCGGTCGCCCGAATACAACCTCGTAGGGGGTCAAATGGTGTTTGGTGGGAGTGGAGCGCATCGACAGCAAAGCCAGTGGGAGGGCATCTGGCCACTTAAGTCCAGTGGTGGCCACTATTTTTTACAGTTTCAGTTTTAATGTGGCATTATGTCGTTCCACCAAACCGGCGGATTGGGGGTGGAAGACCGCATGAAACCTTTGCTTCACCCCCAACCCTTTTAAGATTAATTGGATAACCTCAGCTATGAAGTGGGGGCCATTGTCACTCCATAAAATTCAACAAAGGCCATAGCGAGGGAAAAACTCTTTCAGTAGTACTTTGGCAGTAGTCATGGCAGTGTTGTCATGGGTTGGAAAGGTCTCTACCCATTTGCTGAAGGCACATACAATGACTAGTACATACTTCAAGCCTTGGCATCTCTCTAGCTGGATGTAATCCATCTGGAGGACCTCAAAGGGGTGATCGGGGGTCCCAAACCCTCCCCGGGGCACCACAGTTCCTTTCCCGGGGTTGTGTTGCAAACAGATAAGGCACTGCTGGACCAGGCGTTTGGCTGAGTCGGGGATTTTGTCGTTGTACCAGACTTTGGAAATGAGTTCGATCATGGGTGCAGATCCTATGTGCGCGGGGGAATGTGCCATAGTCAGTACCGGGATCAGGTATGAGTCAGGCAGCAGCCATCTGTTTGCATCTTTTGTCCGCCAGCAGCCCTCATCGTCCTTCAAACCCACCCGTGCCCACTCGGTCAGTTCGCGAGGGGTGCTGGCCAACTGGATGTCTCTAATCATTTCCCTAGCATCAGTCCATTTCTCTGCTTGTGACCTGGTCACATATATGCGTGTCACCGTCTTATTCTCAGCTGTGGTTCGTGCAGTGATGTCGGCCAGTGCGTTCCCTTGTCCGACTAAGTCTGTCACCTTCTTGTGTGCCTGGCATTTGATTACTGCTAATCGTTTGGGGAGGAGAACTGCTTCAATCAAAGCAGAAACCAGATCTCCGTGAAGGATGGGTGTGCCGTGTGATGTCAGGAATCCCCTTTCCCTCCATAGGAGCCCAAAATGGTGAACCACCCCGAAGGCATACTGGCTGTCTGTATATACGTTCGCGGTGGTTCCTGTGGCTATGATGCATGCTCGTGTGAGGGCTATCAGTTCTGCTGCCTGTGCAGATCGTTGTGTGATGCGGGCTGTCTCAACTACTGTTCGGGCTGTCGTTACTGCATAGGCAGCTGAAGTGGTGCCATCTGGGAGTTTGATGCATGAGCCGTCTACCCATAGCTCTCCATCAGGGTCTGCAAAAGCAGTGTCTCGGAGGTCAACTCTACTCCTAGTTTGTTCGTCCGTGAGGGTTACACAGTCGTGTATGGGAGGCACGTCGGGGTCATTTTCAGGCAGGGGCAACAGTGTGGCAGGATTCAAAGTCGTGCATCTCTTTAGTGTGATGTGGGGTGCAAGTAGCGTCAATTCGTACCCTGTCAGTCGTGCACTAGTCAGGTGTTGAGTCTTGGTTTGGTTCAAAAGGGTGTCGACCGCATGGGGTACTAACACAGTGAGGGAGTTCGAAAGTACGATTCCCTCGCTCTGACGGATAGAGACAGCAGCGGCAGCTACTGCTCAAAGGCAGGCAGGCAAAGCTCTGGCTACAGGGTCAAGAGTGGCAGAGAAGTAGGCACAAGGGCGCTGCTTAGGACCGATAGACTGTGTTAGGACGGACAATGCACACCCCTCCCTTTCGTGGGTGAAAAGGGAGAAGGGCTTGGAGTAATCCGGTGTTCCCAGGACAGGGGCCGAGCAAAGGGCATCCCGTAGCTTCTTAAAGGATGCTTGACACTCAGGGGTCCAAGGAAGCGGGAAGGGGGCATCTTTGGCCAGCAAGGCAAGTAGTGGTTTTACAATGAGGCTGAAATTCGGTAACCATTGTCTGCAAAAAGAGGTAAGGCCAACTAAAGAGCTGACTTGCTTTTGTGTTTTTGGGATGGGGGTATCTAGGATGGTCTGGATTCGATCGGGTGTAAGTTTCCTCCCTTCTTTGGACAGGAGATGGCCTAGGTATGTCACTTGTGGCTGGCAGAACTGTAGTTTCTTTTTGGAGACTTTGTGGCCATTTTCCGCGAGACAGTGTAGGAGTTGGATAGTGGCAGTGATTGCAAGTGGGGTGGTGTCAGCCGCCAAAAGGATATCATCGACATACTGGATCAATACCACTCCATCTGGTAGCTGGACGGCGTCCAGCTGTCTTTCGAGGGCCTGGCTGTATATGCTGGGACTTTCAGTGTACCCCTGGGGAGCTCTACAAAATCGGTACGAGCGGGATTTTAGGGTGAAGCCGAAGAGATAACGGCTGTCTGGGTGGATGGGGATAGAGAAAAACGCATTCTTGAGGTCAATAACAGTGAAGGTGGTGGCAGTGGACAGAATGAGGGTCAAAATGGTGGTGATGTCTGAGACTACGGGGTATTGGGGTACAACCACTTTGTTAATCTCTCGCAGGTCGATGATGAAGCGGTACGCTTTCTCATCTCCCTCGCCTTGCTTTTTAACAATGGGTAGGATAGGGCTGTTGCAGACATTGCTAACCACTTCTTCGACCACTCCTGCATCTACCAGAGACTGAATGATCGCTACCAGTGCCTTCTCGCCCTCGGGCGATATCCGATATTGTGGGAGTTTCGGGAGCATAGCGTCCTGTCTTACAGTTATATGAATGGGGTCAATCATCATTCGTCCCACATCAGAGTCATTCTTGGCCCATAGGTACGGGGGCAGGGTGTCGAGCAAGGACAGATCAGCGTCAGTTATGGAGTACATGTGTCGTGCAGGGCAGGATTTGGGCATGGCTGGGTTGTCGTACAGGATGACTCGGACTCCGTCTGGGGAACACCTAATAGTAGCTCGAAAATGCTTCAGTAAGTCAATGCCCATAATGGCGTCAGGGGAGTTGGAGGAGAGCAGAAATGTTGTGTCAGTGGTGTTGCTTTCTAGGTCAAAGGTGATAGGCACGGACAGGGGGTTAGTGGAGGGCGTCCCATCGAAACCTATCTATGTAATGTGTGAGCCAGACAAGGGTGCCCTTGGAATCAGTCGTTTCGATAACACACTTCGTGTCGCCCCAGTGTCTACCAAAAATGGAGACTCTGTACCCAGGACCTTAGCAGTGACGTAAGGACCTTGCTGGTCAACACAGAGCTCGACTGGATCCCTCCCTTGCCCCTGGCAGTCCTATGCAAAATCGGGGGCATTCTCACCGTCGGATAGTTGATACTGGTTCTGTCGGGGACGGTCAAATGTGTTCGATCTCCCTGGTCTGTCATTGGTGGTGTCGTTTGTGTACCCTCGTCCTTGTCCCCTATTTCTTGGCCCACCCGCTACGTCCTTGGGGTCCCTATTTCTGTTCATCTCTAATAGAACCGGACACTGGGATTTCCAATGACCGAATCCTTTGCAGAAGGCACATTGGTCCTCGCTAATGTCTCTACGTCCAATGTGGGGTGTTGGGGTGTGGTCTTTGGGAGGCGGATTTCTAGGGGTGGTCGATTGGTAGTTTCCCCTGTGGGGTTCCCGTCCGACCGCTATACCTTGTATCTGAGCTATCATCACCCTTTCTTTCAAATCTTTCTTCTTTTTCTCGGATGCCCTATCACTCTCATTCTTCTGGTGCTCGTAATACTGAGCCATCTGAAGGATAGCTGCGGGTTTGGAGGCCCCCCAATTACTCTCACTCGTCTGCAGCTTTTGGGAGACCTCTTGTGATAGGCCCTTTACATAATTTTGTACAAACAGGTGTTGTCCGGTTGCGGTGGTCATGTCTTGGCCACTGTAGTCGGAGAACACTGTCTCGAATCGGGAGAAGTATTCCGATACATCTTCCCGGGGTTTCTGACGACAGGCCGTGACTATCGACCAGTCTACCTTTTTCTCTGGGATCAGTGTCTTTAACTTCTGAACTAACTTGTCTGGGAGTTCTAATATGTCCTTTACTGGTTTCTTTCCGGGCTCTCGATGTCTATCTAGATCACTGAGTTGCTTCCAGGTATGTCCGAACAGATCCGTGTGGTCAGCCTTCCGGATTTGCTTCCACACGTCAGCTGGTAGGCATAACCCGAAAAACAAGTCAATGTCCGCTAAAGTCATTATCGTCGAACCCAAGGCTGTACCTAATTCGGTATAGAATGCTGTCGGGTTCTTTCTTAAATCGGGCAGAGTTTGTCTAAAGGTTAAGATGTCTTGTCAGTCCCATGGTTGGTAAACCCAATTGTACACAACCCTCCCCTTTGCATCTTCATGGTTAATATCGTCGTTTGTTCCCTGGCCACGCGGCGGAACCCAGTAAGGAGCCGCCTCTCTGATGGGCATCATAGTGTTGGCTACTTCTACTGAGGACTCGGTTGTTTCAGCGACTGTAACCTTGATTTCTGGTTTCTGTTCCGTGAGGTGGCGGAAGACCTCAAGCATTTGCATGAAGAGGTCCGTCGCATCACGTTCAGTCCCATCTCCAACATCAATCTTTCTATATAGCGCTGTCAGTTTAGCGGGGCCCTTACTCTGATATCTATCCTCATATGCGTTCAGGATGTGGTAGCTGAATCGTAAAATGAAATGCCGTCTGTGGCTGTCGGCATGTGAAATATACACGTTCATTGTATATTCTTCGCTCTCCTTCCGTTCTACTAGTGTCTTTGCTATTTTGTCAATCCCATCCCGTTCATCTTTACTCAGTCTGTTTGATCTGACCGGTGGTTGCTTGCTAGCCTCGGGGTCACCTGGTGCTGTTGCTAATGCGCCTGGTGCGGAGGCCACGAGGGCTGGTGCACTAGCGCTAAGGTCACTCTCGCTTGGACCCAGGGCTTGCAGGTGTTGTTGGCAGGGGGCGTATGGAGGGGGCATGTAGATGATTGGGGGTCCTAGCAGTAACTCATCGTTCGCCCGTTGTTTGGAGGGCAATTCAGGGTAGAGCGTAGAGGGGGTCCTAACAGGACATTGACCTGTCGACCCTGATTCTTGTTTTTGTGTAGCTTCTTTTCTTTCTTTTCTTTCTTCTTCTAGTTGCTTGGCGGCTAGGTGGGCTGCCTTTCGTAATTCTTTCCCTATTTTTGCTTCTTCTCTCTTTCTTCGTTGTTCCGTTTCTTTGCGCCACATGCCGATACTATCGAGCATAGTGGGCGTAGTCTTATTTTTCTGGAGCGCTATTTCTAATGTTTCTATTTTATGATCATCAAAGGAACCTATCAGTGGCCACTGACTTTCGGGATTCTTCTTTGTGTATTTATGCCATAACTTAGTATAAGCTATAGCGACTAGTCCATGCTTAGTGAACATGTCCTTATTAGGGGTGCCCTCCAGTGGAGCTGGATGGGTCATCTCTAATAAGCGGTCCGGGCTAAACAGGCTACCAATCAGTGGGGAGAAGATAGGCATGACGGGTTACAACGGGGACAAAGGTCTGCACTACCTATCTTATCACGGCGTGCAAAGACTAGACAGAATATTTCTATTCTCCGTTGTTTGCAGGCGGTGAATACCTCAAAAGAACCAATACCGAACACTTAATGTACGGTCAATCAAACAATCAGTGGGGAGAATAAGTGGGTACGACGGGTTAAAAGTTTGCGTTACCTACTTTTTCTCTACCTGCAAAGAGAGACCTTGTTCTTTCCTGTTTGCAGACAGAGAATCTCCAGACAACAATCCACGAACAACAGTTCGGGAAAACAGTGGGGGAGGAAGATAGGCACGACGGGTTACAATGGGGACAAAAGTCTGCGTTACCTATCCTTCACTGCTTGCAAAGGGAGAGCCTGTTGTTTCTCCGTTTGCAGACGGTGAATCTCCAGAAGAGTCAACAAAAGCGTAATACTAGTATTATCCAAATCAAACAATCATTTCGTATTTTTGTCGCGTTTACACGACCTTACCCGGACCGCATGGACAGTTTCCTGTCTTCCGAATCCAGCGCCCGATCGTCCTCTATTCTTCGTGATGTTCGCGGAACTCCTGATGGTTCCCAGTCAGGACCGTAGATCACTCGAGAGAGGTCTGTTCAGAACTAGTGAAATTCGGATGATCGGCTGTCAGACGAGGGTCTATCGGACAGGAGCTCTCCCGATCGTTGCAGTCGTTCACTCTGTCGTCGGGACCTCTCCCACTGGATCCACGTGTCGCTGATGGGCCCCACGCTTTGGGACGCCAATTGTAGAAAACGGTAGGGCTGACGGCCTGTTTCAAGATTGCCCGGCGTTAACCGCCTCTATACCATTCTAGTTATCAAACAAAGAGGCAGGCGCTGGAGACTTGAAGGCAGGAAACAGAAGTTTTTATTCCGACGGAGCAGAACACATCAGATCAGACAACAAGGTATCGTCTCGAGGTGCTCCAACAGCCTCTCTGAGGCCTGGCCTCTTATACCCTGGTTTATGGCATGTGACCACTCTTTATTACAATCAAGACATTGTGAAGTAAGGAAAAAGACATCCCCGTAATCCTCGTGTCAATCCCACCCCCACATACATCCACAATAGAGGTCCTCAACCTGCTGATAAGAGGAGGGGGCTATCACGCAGCTGAGTGTTCCGCCGATTCTTAGGATGTGTGCGCCTGATCGTATCCCAGGGGGTGGGGAGGCCATGATCAATAGTGGGTCCTTTGAAGAGGAGTGACTCCATACAATAGGGGGCAGTAAACTGTATCTCCCGGCTTAGGCGATGGCCTCGGACCTGTGTGGACAATCGGACTCGGTGGAAGGGGTCATCAAAGGAGAGGTATGCATGCCGCGTGGACAATCAGGCGCAGAGGGGGAGTTTACCAACAGAGGGGTATTCATGAAAGAAAAGGAGGTGTTTGGTCAGGCGCGAGCGTGACTCACAAGGACAGAGTCTTGCAGAAGAAGAAGGTTTATGACTTGCCCATGTGAGGGGGGGGGAGAGCCAGGGTGCGCGGAGGATGCTCGCAGGGTCAGGGGAGCATGCTGGCGATCGATCGTGGACAGGGAGACCATGATGCCTAAAATGGCTGTCGTGCATGTTGTACGTGGGTGACAGGCTGGCGCAGACGATGTTCAGACTAAAATTCCACACTATGCATGGGGACACCAAATGTGCCCCTCATGAAGACTGAGAGGCAATGGCAAGCACACCCACCCTGCCCCAATACACTAAATTCTGTCTGGGAAGTGGTCACATCTTCCTGTGACAGGATGCCTATTGTTCTGCTTTCCTCTGCTCGAGCTTGGCTCAGCAGCAGGCGGGCAGAATCGTGTCTCTGGTCGGCAGCAATCATTTTGTGCTGTTCGGGTCTGGAAGACTGGTACCGGGAACATGGAGAGCCTAACAGAGGGCTCTTCCAGGGCTTGGAATCATACCTCTCACACCATTTACGGTGTGGGGGTATGATTACAACATGTTTGATACTAAACATGATAGAATTGGTTGCAGCCAGTTTCAAGATGGTCATCGCGTAATAACACAATACCCCTCTGTATGGTATATGGCTGCTTCACTTACAACCCGGGAGAATAGACTCCGTAGGCTGTAGTGATGTTCTGCTCATCCTGGAGGGGAGAAACAAGCACCCTGACTTAAGGATTGCAAAGGCCTGCTATAAGGGTGACATAGATTTTAAGTGCAGTGATCCTAGATATAGGAAACCTATATCTTTAGTAATTTTAGTGCCCCCTGTCCCCTTTGCTGAGCACCTTGTCCTTGGAGCCTTTAGCTCATAGGGTCTGTGATAGTCGTAATATCATCAGAACTAGTTTCGGAGGGGAATCTCATAAGATCAGTCTATACACAGATGACGTATTGTCCACTTTAGACCAGCCAGCAGTGTCTCTTACCGCTTTCTTGACCGAATTAGAATCATTCAGCCTCGTTTCGGTATTTAGAGTGAATGTAACAGGCCATAAATCTATTGATCCCCCTGGCACTTGAATCCCATCTTGCTGAGCTATAACCCATTCAGTGAGCAACTTAATTGGTTCCCTATTTGTGGATCAAACTGGCATCCACCCTTCAAACTTCCTCACTCATCACCTACCAAGCACTACAGAGCCACATTAAAACTGAGTTAGCATGCTGGAGATCACATGGGATCTCCGGGTTAGGAAGAGTCACATCTCTCAAAATGACTATTCAGCAAAGGTTTTATATCTTTTTCGTATGCTTCCGCTAGCCCCCTGAAAGAATCAGAAGTACACCACTTTATCTAGGCTGGGAAGAGCCCTCGGTTGAGGAGAGAGATACGTTATCTCCCCCCTGACTTCTGGGGGTCTTGGGATGCCAAATGTACACCTCTACTACCTAGCTACCCAACAGTGGTATATTTTCGAATGGAACAAGAATGAGTCAGAATGACATTGGCTCTTTCAGGACCGCGCAGTGACCGGCACTTCCCTATGGAAGATTCCCTATCTAAAAAATGGACATAGACCCCGGAGTCAATACATATCCACGATATTTAAGGTGACATTGGAGGCTTGGGACTGCTGCAGCATCAAATGTGACTTAACCTCCTTCCCCTCTCCTCTGATACCCCTTCTAGATATCCCAGATTTCCAGCAAGACAACATCCCTGGAGCATTCCCTAAATGGCACAAAACACCCTGCCGCTCGGCAGGACATCTGTTCAATGAGGAGGGGGTGGTACCCTTCTTTCTGTGTGAGGATTATGCTATTCTGTGGACCATGGGTACTCACAAACTTACTGTCGGGGGCCAAAATTACAGTGTGGTTTGTGGCCGAGGGCCACGCCAGTAGGAGCGGGGTCAGTGGGAGTGGGGTCAGTGGAGGGGCAAGAGTAAAAAAAAAATCAAACAAAGTGACAATGCTGTATTTCAAAAGCAGATGTAACTACAAAGAGTACATTTTGACAATACATTTTTATTAGCAGACAATAGCAATCTTAAGAGGCATTGATAGCTTCAGACACACTTTGGCCCCAATTCCATCACAGTCTCTCTCTCTCAGTCAGTCAGTCTCTCTCTCTCAGCCACGTTCTCTCTCTCTTTCTATCACTCTCTCTCTCTCTCTCTCTTTCTGTCGGTCTCTCTCTTAGTCTCCCTCTCTCTCTCTCTCTCTTAGTGTCTCTCTCCCAATCAGTCTATCTCTCTCTGTCAGACAGTCTCTCAGTCATACAGTCTCTCAGTCAGACAGTCGCTCTCAGTCAGACAGTCTCTCTCAATCAGACAGTCACTCTTAGTCAGTCAATCTAAGTCAGTCATCTCTGTCAGTCTCTCTCTCAGTAAGTCAGTCTCTCTCTGTCAGTCTCTTTCAGTAAGTCTCTCTCTCTATACCTGTCAGTCTCTCTTTCTCTTAGTCAGTCAGACTCTCTCTCTAAGTCAGTCTCTCTCTCTCTCAGCCAGTCTCGGTCAGTCAGTCAGTCTCTCTGTGTCAGTCTCTCTCTCTCTCTCTCTCTCTCTGTCTCTCGCTCTGTCTCTCTGTCTGTCTCTCTCTCTCCCTCAGTCAGTCAGTCTCTCTCTCTTCCTGAGTCAGTCAGTCAGTCAGTCTCTATCCCTCAGTCAGTCAGTCTCTCTCTCAGTCAGTCTCAGTCAATCTCACTCTCTGTCAGTCAGTCTCTCTCTCTCTCTCTCTCTCTCTCTCTCTCTCTCTCTCTCAGTCAGTCTCAGTCAGTCTCTCTCTCATAGTCAGTCCTTCTTTCAGCCAGTCAGTCAGTCAGTCTCTCTCTCTTTAAATAGCAGTATTTCCCTACTATAAGCAGAAACGCAACAGGACCTAAAAATAGATTTTTAGATCGAACTACGGCGATATATATACATAACGGATCGTCTGGTTACAGGGCTTAAGTGGGATGAAAAACCCGGGGGTTCTCTCAAAGGGCCATGACAGATAAATTAAGAGCATGGCTTAAAAACATGTAAACTAAAATCTGTGCTTAGCATAGTGTGCCACCCTACTGGTATTTTGCTGTTTGTCATTGGACCTGATATATCAGTTACAGCCAGTAACATTATACCCGCAACAAATCAGGACTATTGGCTTTGCCAGTGGTTGTTAGTTGAATAAGATAAATAAGCAACAACTATGGCTTTGTTGTATATACATTATAATATTGAAAATCCTTCAGGTCTGAAATGATGAGACTGAAAGAATGAAAACAGTTGATTTGAACTGACAAAGGCCTTCTGAGCAGTGGTGGTGCTGCCGAGTTGATATATATATATTTTTCACCCTGAAGGCAAAAATGGAGCCCTGGATAGCTGCCCATCTCAGCACCTGCTTTAAAGCACCTGGCCCACTAAACGCCCTGCCTATTATCTCGGGGAGAACAAACTCGGAAAAAAAGTACATTTCAGCTGACGATGAACTCACTATTGGTCACAGAATGCGGCAACAATGCCATCTACTGTCGCGTTCACTTAAATTAATATGTAAAACCTAACCACTCCCAATACATCGAAGCAACATACATTTATAACTCTACTGCCCAAGGTTTGTAAGCTCCTGAATACACCAAAGGATATCTTTACCTTTTGTGTCGGTGCATTAACAAGGAGGTCTAGCAACAGAAAACTGTAGTGTCCTGCAGGACACGTTCTAGTGTTTAGCAGGCAGCTGCATTACCAGCCACTCCTATGGGGGCTGGACACACTTGCACACCCAACCTCCATCACGGTTGTCACGAGTGACGTGGTCATGCCAATAAAAGGACCCGGGTGCACGTGCTCGTGGCCAGTTACTGCACCCAATCTCCTGTTGTCAATGTCAGTCATTTGCGGTGTGTGGGCCTGAGGCCCGACACCACATTGGCGATGAGGGGGTCTGACCCCGCGTGTCTGGTGGCTGCCACTCTGCTGTGCAACAAACCCTAGGCAACCCCCGATCCTACTGCTCGCACAGTGGCAGGACAAGACAAGCCGAGGGCTGCCTGGTGAGCTGGGACGATGGCTCCCGTCAGCTGAGGCCCTTGCAACAGCCTGCCTGCCTGCAGTGTACCGCAGCCAGCACCATGAGCCCTCCCCGATTGAGGCACACACACACTGCCAACTCCACATGGGAGTATCGACCCACAAAACCAGGACGGGCCCTGATAGCCAATGTGGCCCCCCACCCTGCTGCTACCGCGAGGAAAGGGAATGCTATGCCCATGACACCGATCATCAGGACATTGAGGCAGCAAGCCCGACACTTGCATGTATGACCGGGCCTCCTCCTCAATTCTCATGCCGCAGCCGGAGGATGGCAAAAACAGGAACCACCTCCCAGCAAAGTACGCACACCCCCAGTGAAGCCTGCATCCAAGAGCAGCATAGTGCCCCGCCATCAACATGCTCGTCAGTTAAGCTGCCCTTGCCGTAATGTGCAAGGAGTGTAAACCACACACCGGCATCCCCAGCGCCCTTGTGAAGCGCCATAAAACATAAATGAGGCCAGGAACATACACAGCAACGGCACACCAGTCAGCACTCACTCCGTGCTCTCTGCCTTACCCGCGGTGAATGAGTGACACGGCGGCCTGACAAGAAGCATTCCGATAAACTATTTCCCCCACCGCATCAGGGGACAACCGAAGCTGCAGCGGCTTTTAAAGTTTGAGGGTCACCTTTGCTTCTTTTGGGCTCCCCTGATTGCTCAGGGCCTGGCCTGGCTTCCCTGCTTGTGGTGAGTCCCCTGGACCTTGCTGGTCCCGTAACTGCACCTTCTTTGCCTTGAAAAGTGGAGGCTGCAGTGCTACCGAGTGCTGCTTTGGTGCAGAACCTCTCCATGTAGCCTTCAATTAACCTTACCTGCTTCAACAGACAAGTCCCACACATTAAAACAGAGCAAACCTGCTGAGGTGCCCAAGAGCTGCTCTGCCTGCTGCACCTGCCATGGCAAAGGAGTTCCAGGTGCGGAGGCACCTGTAAAAGGGGTCGTAGACAACCAGTGACCAAAGACCCTTTTTGTGTTGCCCGGCGGTATCGCCTCTATGACCCACCAATATTTAATCAATGAAGAAGCAGGCGCTGGAGACTGAAAGGCAGGAAACGAGGGTTTATTCTCTCCGGAGGAGAACACATCAATTCAGACAGCAAGTATCGTCACGAGGTGCTCTAGCTGCATCTCTGAGGCCTGGCCTCTTATACTCAGGTTTATGATCTTTATTGCACGTAACACATTCTTGCAACACTTTGATATGTGAAAGAACATCCTCGGAATCTCCCCTTCAGGCCCGTTCCCACATACATTTACAGTTGAATTCCCCACCCCGGTCACAACAGGTGATGATTATGGCGCAGCAGGACATTCCGCCGATTCACGGAATGTGTGAAGTTTGATCGGATCTCGTAGGGTGGGGGCTTTGATCGGCTCGAGGGTCTTTTTGATGGGGAGGGGAGGCTTCCTACTGTACGGGGTAATAAACAGTATCCGCAGGGCCAGGTGGTGGCTTGGGAATAAGGAAGACAGACGGGCACACAGAAAAGGGAGGTTTGCATCAAAGGGCCTGAGACTATGAAAGGAACGAAGGGAGGTGTCGCGCTGGGAACAGGATGGGATTCTGAGGCAGATCTGCGCTGAAGAGGGGTTTATGACCCAAGGCATGTGAGAGTGAGGGGGTTGTCAGCGTGCGGGGGATGCCTGTGAGGTTAAGAGAGAGAGAGAGAGAGAGAGAGAGAGAGAGAGAGAGAGAGAGAGAGAGAGAGAGAGAGAGAGACGCGCTGGCTATCGGCGAGGGGCAGAGGGGCCATGGTGCTCAAAATGACTGCCGCTTACGCGCAAGGCATGTGAAAGCGGGAGTGATCAGTGCGTGGGGTGCTTGTGTAGGTGGAGAGCCGTGCTGGGGGTCAGGGGTGTGCAGAGGGTGGTTCTGGTCAAGGCAGCTAATGTGGTGGGCGTGTGCGACGAAGAGTGTGGCATCGGGGCAAAAGGGAAGATGGCGCAGATAATGTTCACCAAACCGTATTGAGTTTCCACAGTCCTCCCTTTAACATTTCTAAGACATCTTGCTGGCCTATTTCCTATCTATGTCTACTGTTGTGGTCATAAGTAAGGAAGTGATAACCCAGGTGAAGGAACTGTACATAAACATCACATTTTTAAAATCTTTTCATCCAGTGGGCGGGCTCATCGTTAAGCTTTGTTGCAGGAAAGTCATAGTAATGCAATATCAGACAGAAATTATGCAGTGAGAGCGTTGGGTACAGATCATAGATGCTTGTAGTCATTCGGAATAGGAGCCGATAGGTTACCACGTAAGTAGGTTCTTTTTGTACTCGGTTGGAGCATAGTCAATTCAATGGTGGTTGGGAGAGAAATGAGACATAGTAAAAACAATAATCAGTGTTCCCAGTGTCTTATGGTCGTGGACCATTATTAGTCAGTTCTCTGCATTCTTTGTCGTCTTCTGTTGGCACTGTTGAACACCTGTATTACAATTCGTTCGTTAGCAGGAATGTCCATGTGGGTTGAGCCGTTGGAGGTCTGCGGGCAGGAGAGTGCCTTTGTACTGTTTCGCCAGACCTCATGGGAGAAGTGCGTTACGGTTTTGGAGCAGATGCATTTTCTTCCATAATCCAGAGAGTGGTCATTAGAAGGAGACAGAAAAGGATTGTGGTGAAGGGTGCAATTGTCTTTGAGTTGTGGAGTCTGTCTGTTCTTGGGTTTCTGTGGTGGGTATTTCCTGTTGCTTCCATCATCTTCAAGGTGTTCGGTACCGGGCAGAACCACATACTTCGTTTAGCTTCTCTTTGGGGTGACCCTTGGTGGTGTTTTTAGGTCACCGTTCTGAGATTTAACACAGTTTGTGGTCTACTTAGTCAGGGCTCCCTCCTCTTTGACGCAGGAAATGCCCTTCTCCGGATGGCACAGTAGGATTTAGAGGATTTTGAAAGTTCAGGTGGAGGGAGGGTGTGTGGGTGAATAGTCTTTATGGCAGGTCGGAGGAGGAGGGGATGGAGCAGGGCCAGGTCATGAACAGACCAGGGAGACGGAAAATTTTTAGACAGGCGGGTCCATAATCACGTTCAGAGAGCAGGGACCTTTCGGCACGCGTCGATCATAGAGCAGGGGCCTCAGGTCAGCCCTTTCCTTTAGTTTTGTCGGAAACAGTGCCTCGTCCTGCGACTCCTTACTGTTGTGGTCTCGCCTTGGTCTCCGTCGCTGAGGTTCCACGGTCTGCAGTCAGGCCGCGTGCTCCCACATCCGGTCTCTTTCTCCTCCGACAGTGGTACCCTTAAATGAGTTTGAAAAGACAGTCTTTAGAGATTTTGCAGAGGAAGGTAATTACGTAAATTTATTTCTCTCCCAACACCAAGCAACTGGGGTAAACATCCGCTACATTGAGGTTTGCAGCCAACGTATAAACAATTGATGATGAGTTTGCTGGATTCCCAACAACTTCCCTTTGTGGTTATTTCTTTGGCGTTTTGTCGGTTTTATTACATTCATTTTGTCGTGGTACGAGGTCTGATACCCATTCATTGCATTCGTTTATTACAGTCATGTCAGTTCTCCTGGTAGTGACCCATCTCCCTAGTACGAGTCTTGCAAGGCTAGACCGGTCTTCAGGGCTTTGTATTTTACGGAAAAGTGTAACGTGTTATTCACCATAGTCTGATAGGTATCCTTCTGAGGAATGAACATAGGCTAAACTATTCTCCATTACATCAATGCGTCTTATCTTTTGGCTAAACATCTCATTTTCAACAAGGTTTAATACAACAAGTTCTTTCATTTTTCGATCTAATTTTAACTTTGTAAACATTCTAATCTCTATATCGTTTCTTACAACCTGGCTAATTCATTAAAAACTCGGGGGGGGGGGGGGCTTGCGATAACTATTAAACTCATCTTTGAGGCGAGTGGGGTCTTATGGAAAACAACTAGGAACACAGTGAATTGGAGCAAGGGACATTTTTCAAATTCTCGTCTGGGGCAGCCGATACAAAACTGATGGTGTCCTGGGAAGGCGGGTATATTTCGATCGCCTTTGCTGATTGGGGCATTGATACAATTTTGGGACGGGGAAGGTCGCGTTACCAGAAAATTTTATCATGGATGCCACTGACAAGTAGTTCCCTCAAAATGGGTCAGATTAGAGAACCTTAGTCGTCTTACCTGTCCCTTTCTTTTCGGTCAATCTAGGTTTCATCAATATTTAGCAGAAAGGGAGAGGTAGTAACGTGGTATCGATGCAATTTATTTTTAAGACAAATTTGTGCAAATACTTGTGGTATTTGGAGCCAATCAGGTGGTGCACCAGGGGTTGTGGTTCGCCAATTAGGTGCCAGTTGCTAGGAAGAGCGAAAGAGTGGAGGAGAGAGAGAGAGACAGATAGAGAGAGAAAGATAGAGAGAGAGAGATAGAGAGAGACAGATAGAGGGGGAGAGAGAGAGACCGACAATAGGCTAAATAGTACACGTGTGACATGGAGAGTGGCCATGTACTATTTAGGCTATTCAGTGCATTACCAAACATGAAACATTTTGGGTTTGTGTTAGAATGTAGAAAGCATGCAGTTTGGGACGGAAGAGCATTAGGCCAGGTACATAAGGACATGCATTGAGTCGGGTGTCTTTAGGGGCCATCTTGCAGCGTAGGTCCGCTTCATGTATCGGACATGGCGTGGCTCCAGATCCTTTACTATACCCTAGTCGTTATTCCAATGTAACCTGTAGAGGGAGAAAAAGGAAGAAAGGGAGGGGGGGGGGGCAACATTCGAGCATATCAAATGTACGGGCACGAAAGTTATTTACTTACCATATACTCGTACTTATCTCCTCGGGATATAATCCCTAGGGTCTTGGTTTCTGAAGTCAAGGGAGCGGGCAGTGTGATAGGTTGTTCGTGGGGGGGGTTCGAGGGTGGCATTATAGATCGTGTGTAGGGAAACGCTAAAAAGAGGAATCAGAGGCGCCTAGCGCGAGGTACCTGGTTTTGTAGATGTATCTAGCCATCGGAATCCTTAAATCATTCCCAAAGCTGTGATGTTCTAAGGCATATCAGTTCTTCGGTCAACCCTGCCCCTTAGTACCTTCGACCACCATACCTTTATAACATTCTATCATTCACACCGCTTTACCTTACCCATTCTCAGAAGTCGAGGTCCTTCTTCATGCGTTAGTTCCTGAGCCTAGTCGCATATTTGGAGGCAGCGTATCATACCTTTTGATTCGATCATCAATCCAGGGCCGAACAATCATTTTCTAATAACCTTGAAAAGAGAGCAAAACTGTTGCGCACAGAATAACCCTCCCGCCAATTCCCACATTTACAAAAGTATGCGATACCTGTTCATAGTTTGGAAAACCTTTAGTTATGTAATCGTTTAGTAAGTAAATATGTGAATGCAATCGTATTTGGGTCGGACACGGCGATGGCTGAAGCACATACAGTAGGGGGCTATTTTGCAGTATTTTAAAAACATTGGAAAACGTCTACTTAGTTATTTGCAAGAAACTGAAAACGTCTTTTAATAATTGAGGGATCATAGGGTATTTATTTCATAAATTGAAACACAGTCAGACTAATTGCAATCACATTTCCTAGATGTATACCGTGGGCGTGCGTCGCAAGCCACGTTATGTATTGGTTACAATAAATATCATAATAAATCGTACATTGAAATCAACATATTAACGGGATCCTTTCAAATGTTCGCCAAGTGAACCCTCCTCCCCTCTTCGTCAAGTGTACAAAGGTTCACATACATAACTCAGAACATCAAGTCTTGTTAGTCCAAGAACACCACGAGGTGTCCGTAAGTTCCTATTGATACCGGCGCCATTTTGGGCGATGCCGGGTTGGTTGCACCAGAATCCCTTTCGGCAGTTCAAAAAACCTGTGCTAACAGAGGGGCTGGTAATGTGGACCGTCAATCAAGAGGGGAGGGAGGTAGAATCTTCCCTACCAGGTCACGTTGAGGTTCAGCCGGAACTCACTCGAATTCGTTAGCCCACAATGTTCCTGGGTGGTTCAAACTGAAGCTGGTGCAGACACGAGAGCACCACCATCTTGCGGCTATGTCGTGGTCGTTCCAGTTGTTCCCTACCGGAAGCCTGTAGGGGCCGAGGGCTTCTGGGACTCTGGTAGAATCTTCAAAGCTGTGGGGATGCTGTCGGAGGTGGGGGCTCGTGCCCAGGTGGGCAAGTGCCCGAGTTGCAATTCCGGACAAAGTTACTCCAGCGGCCTAGACCCGCCTTCCAGAGGGCCCAGACGCCATTTTGAGACCCTGCAGCCACCGCCCTTCGTCGTGTCTTTCAGGAGTGGAAGAAAACTTCTTGTGGCGACAAAGACAGAACATCATGCTGTTGGAGCAGGACATTTTGGTTCGGGGCGCCAGGGTGCAGCTGTGGAGCCTTCACCTGGGGAGGTGAGGGAGGCTCGTCCGTGCCGCCTCCCTCTCCCGGCGCATCCCACGCCGTCCCTTCGAATCAGGGGTGCACATGATGACCACCCTACACCCCTGACTCCGACTCTTGGGGGACCATTGTATGTCCGGTGCTGCGAAAATAGATCCGTCGGACATTGTACGTTCTGTGCTCCGCAAATAGGTCCGTCGAACATTTGTACGTTCTGTGCTGCGCAAGTATATCCGCGGCCCGGCTGGAGGATTTCGGCGCCGGGCCGGGGCTGGGAAACCTCCTATCTGTGGAGGTGGGAGAGGCTCGTCCGCGTCGCCTCTCCCTCCCAGTCCCCCTGCACCAGTTCGATGGAGGAATTCGTGATGGCCGGACCAGGAGATACGAGGGAGGGGGCCATCTGCATCCGCCCCCTCCCTACTCGTGGCCCAGGGGACGTCACCCCAGGAAGGAGAGTATGGGAAGACCATTTCATGTCGGCCCATGGAGCCTCCTGTACCTTCTCATCGGCGATTTCCTTTGGTCTATGGCTGGTGACTGGCCCCGCCCCACATGTGCTATGTGTTTCACCTTCCGGATGGGCGGGACCGTTGACTCGTTACATTTTGAAGACTTCCGGAGTGAGCGTAATATGTTTTGTATTGTTCCTATTAGTACAGTTTACTTTAAAGAATGTTTTACTAGTTTTTCTATTTATCGTTGGTTGTGTGTTATCTTTATCGTAATTAAATCCTAAATTATATAACAGATGCTTGGTTTCCCTGAGTCCTTTTTCTAACGGGAGGTTGTCTACGCAGGCCTGTATTTGCTTTTGTTTTTCAGAGTGGGGGGCAACAGGGGGGCAATCAGTCCCAGAACTCTAACATGTCGTTAAAATTGGTCTGACGAAATTTGTGCCATCGAGCATAATCGAACGTGGTGGTTCTATCCGTCCTGTCCGTGTTAGTCTGATTTGCTTTTGTCACGCGCCTTTTCCCTTTCTGCCGGCCTGTTATTTCTGTCGACCCTCCGCTCTTACTTATGTTCTGTAGAGTCGGGCATTGGGCTTTCCAGTGTCCGAGACATTTACAGAAAGCACATTGGTTTTGCCTTAAATCCGTTCGTCCTGTGCATAGTGTCGGGGGATTACCTTTGGGTCGTTGTGTCTCGGGGTTGTCCCGTCGGCACATCCCTTTACACCGTTCTCTTTTTGTATCTAATCCTCGGAACTGTGTCGTCCTTGGCCCTTCCTTTTGCCTACTAGACGTTTGGAGGATTGCCTGTTGCGTTTCTTTAACTACTTTGACTTCGTCTCTTTCTTTTCGTTGCGTAGCCTCTTTGCGCCACATACCGAGACTATCGAGCATAATAGGTGTTGTCTTATTATTCCGAAGGGCTATTTCCACCGTTTCTATTTTGTCTAAATCGAAGGATCCTATCAGTGGCCACTGTTTCTCTTGGTTTGTTTTGGTATACTTGTGCCATAGCTTACTATAGGCTATGGTAATTAATCCATACTTTGTGAACATGTCTTTATTAGGGGTGCCTTCCAGCGGGGCTAGATGGTCCACCTCTAATACACGGTCCGGGCTGAACCAGCTATCCATCAGTGGGGAGAAGACAGGCATGACGGACCACAATGGGGATAATAGTCAGCACTACCTATCTTATCACTGCGTGCAAAGACTAGACAGAATATTTCTATTCTACGTTGTTTGCAGGCAGTGAATACCTCAAGAACCAATATCGGGCAATCAGTGTTTGGTCAATAAATAAAAATAAAAATGGTCAATGGGGAGAATAAGTAGGCCCGCAAAGGTCTGCGTCACCTACCCTTTCACTATCTGCAAAGAGGGGGACCTATTCTTTCCTGTTTGCAGACAGAGAATCTCCAGAAAACGATCCGTAACAGTTAATCAATGGGGAGGGGCAATCGATCAGTGGGGGAGAAAGATAGGCACGACGGGTGCGTTACCTATCCTTCACTGCTTGCAAAGAGAGAGCCGGTTGTTTCTCCGTTTGCCAACAGCGAAACTCCAAATAAATTAACAAAGAATAATACTAGTATTTTTCATCAATCATCAATCATTCCGCAATTCATCGTGTTTACACGACCTTACCCGGACCGCGTGGACAGTTTCTTGTCTTCCGAATCCAGCGCCCGATCGTCCTCTTCCCTTCGTACTCCTCGTGGCACTCCTGATGGTTCCCAGTCAGGACCGTAGATCACTCGAGAGAGGTCCGTTCGGAACCAGTGAAGTTCGGATGATCGGCTGTCAGACGAGGGTCTATCGGACAGGGTACCTTCCGATCGTTGCAGTCGTTCACTCTGTCGTCAGGACCTCTCCCACTGGATCCACGAGTCGCTGATGGGCCCCAGGTTGGGCGCCAATTGTAAAAGGGGTCGTAGACAACCAGTGACCAAAGACCCTTTTTGTGTTGCCCGGCGGTATCGCCTCTATGACCCACCAATATTTAATCAATGAAGAAGCAGGCGCTGGAGACTGAAAGGCAGGAAACGAGGGTTTATTCTCTCCGGAGGAGAACACATCAATTCAGACAGCAAGTATCGTCACGAGGTGCTCTAGCTGCATCTCTGAGGCCTGGCCTCTTATACTCAGGTTTATGATCTTTATTGCACGTAACACATTCTTGCAACACTTTGATATGTGAAAGAACATCCTCGGAATCTCCCCTTCAGGCCCGTTCCCACATACATTTACAGTTGAATTCCCCACCCCGGTCACAACAGGTGATGATTATCGCGCAGCAGGACATTCCGCCGATTCACGGAATGTGTGAAGTTTGATCGGATCTCGTAGGGTGGGGGCTTTGATCGGCTCGAGGGTCTTTTTGATGGGGAGGGGAGGCTTCCTACTGTACGGGGTAATAAACAGTATCCGCAGGGCCAGGTGGTGGCTTGGGAACAAGGAAGACAGACGGGCACACAGAAAAGGGAGGTTTGCATCAAAGGGCCTGAGACTATGAAAGGAACGAAGGGAGGTGTCGCGCTGGGAACAGGATGGGATTCTGAGGCAGATCTGCGCTGAAGAGGGGTTTATGACCCAAGGCATGTGAGAGTGAGGGGGTTGTCAGCGTGCGGGGGATGCCTGTGAGGTTAAGAGAGAGAGAGAGAGAGAGAGAGAGAGAGAGAGAGAGAGAGAGAGAGAGAGAGACGCGCTGGCTATCGGCGAGGGGCAGAGGGGCCATGGTGCTCAAAATGACTGCCGCTTATGCGCAAGGCATGTGAAAGCGGGAGTGATCAGTGCGTGGGGTGCTTGTGTAGGTGGAGAGCCGTGCTGGGGGTCAGGGGTGTGCAGAGGGTGGTTCTGGTCAAGGCAGCTAATGTGGTGGGCGTGTGCGACGAAGAGTGTGGCATCGGGGCAAAAGGGAAGATGGCGCAGATAATGTTCACCAAACCGTATTGAGTTTCCACACACCCGCTGAAGGAAACAGGCGTATCCAGCGCACTGGGGGGCCCGCAGGGTCAAGAAAGCTGCAGGAGCCTCGTGAATTGATTCTAGCGCCACCTGCTGGTCACCAGATTACACCACACCTCAATCTCCAGGAGCAAGATGAACGAAGGTGCTGCGACACCCAAAGGCCATGGGCCGACATAGCGTCCTCCTCCGCCAGTGAAGGAACCCTCCCTCTGTTCACCCTGCCACCCTCCACACCCATAAGGTGGTGTACTTAAGCCCATGAGGAGTGGAGTGCCTCAACCCATGCAACCACAGCAGAGGCCTCACCATTACGCACAGGTACCGCCAGCCAATCAGACATGAAGATGGTGTCTGCAGCGCCACCTGGTGGCAACACAGAGTCACTGCCTCAAATTAAAAGCAGCAACCTGGAATGTGTACTTTCCTTGCCTGCAGATTTAGTCCACAGAGGCAGCAAAAGTGTCTAAGTGCTGCAAGAATAGTAAACGCCAGGTGGGAGCAAATGCATAAAGCACCCTCTGGTGGCCACCAGCTCCCACAGCCAGCCAGATAAGATTTGGCCACCTAACTGAAAATGCCCACCTCAGCACGCAAGAGAAAAGTGAGTGACGTATATCATTGCCTGTTCCCCATGCCAGGCCAGCCCGCATGCAGATACAGATCTAAGCAGCAGCTGATACCAGGTGACAGGAGCGTCAGTCGTACTGCAAGCAATACAACGGGGAGATCACAATAAATTGAGAAGCAACACCGCATCCGTACCTGTCCAGAAGGTGCCACTGCATGAGCTCTGCCACAGACTGGGACAAGTAAGCTTAACAGCCACACGAGCCCCATGGTTACAATGAGCACAAGGGAGAGACTGCTAGCCCCTGCAGAGAGCTTTTATGCAGCCCAAATCTGTACCGCCAAGTAATTCCAGCCAAACCAGTGAAACCAAAGGCCCAAAGGCAGCACAGCCTGAGTGCGCAGCACCCAAGAAGAAGTAAGGAAGTGCAACAGCAGAGGAGAGTGTCAAACCCCACAAGTGCACCCGGACGTTGGTTTCCCCTGAGAAAGCGGAGTGTCCATTGGCCTGTGAGCAGAGGCCTCATGCGGAGAATAAAAAGCACAAGAAAGACTGGTGCAGAGCGCTCACCTCAAGGGGTTGCCCAATGCCACAGCCGGAGAGGAGATCACATCACTCGCTCCTACTGCGCCTGTTAAATATTGGACGGATTTGTTAGCATGAGCTGAAAGCCATTCTGGCAGCCATTTTAGTTAGCCATGTGCTGCCACGTGCTCGCCATGTGCTCTGTCTTCCCTTAGTGTTTACTGCTCTTGTAGTCTGCTTAGAAAAAAACTATTTTCAGCATCTTCCACCTTTGCACATGCTCAGTTGAGCTTGTAGCTGTCCTTGCAACTGTTCCTAGTCTGTAAATGTCAGGATGAGTTCACCAGAATTAGCACCTGTTAGCTCCTCCCACTTTGTTAAGCAAACAGATCTTGCATGTCCATATTAGACATTTTGCATGCTTACATGAGCCAGGACTGCCCATTGGTCTTATGATGACTATGTAAGCCTAAGCATATATAAGGCCCCTGTTTTCTGTACTCCTTAGACTGCCTCATTCAGTTGCTAAGGCTTCTGTGTGACGTAGTCTCCCTCATTTTATGTTAATAAAGATGTTACTTTTATATTTCAGCTTCTGTGCCAATTTCTTCTTTGTTGGTTTAAAAGGACCAAGTATCAGTGGGACCCCTGAGAAGGTTTCTATTTTCTACAAATGGCGCTCCAACATGGAACTCATCAGAGAAGTGGCTATCTAAGGAGTGATCTTGTCAGGAGACAGAAATCTACTGTGGAGGACAAGACAGGACTCTACTAAGGGGGTACTCTGTGCACGGAGATTCTGGGGTTTCTCTGTCTCTGCAACCCAGTATATTTCTGATCTTCCTGAGTTTGATCCTCCACATGATGTCACGCCTGACTGAGAACCTTTTTGGCGTGAGTATTCTAAAAAAGACCATTAGGTCATTCAGAACTTGGCAGTTAGAATTTGGACAACCATTTGATTGGTAAGAGTCGTTCTGCTGCACTTGCTGTGGGTTTGATGCCTTGGATTGGTAAGGTAGTTTAGTAACATTTACTGTGGCTTTGGAATTTTGGAATTTGTGTTGGCCAACTTTGGATTTGTATGGGATAGATATACAAATTGCAATTTGTGTAGGCAGGTAATGAGGAGAATTTTCTCTGCTTGGATTTGTTTGAACGGTGCAACGTACCTTAAGCACTACTTTGGTTATAATATTTGCAGATTCTGCAATATTTTTGGCATGCCTGTTTCAAGCACACATCGAAGAATGTGTTGCTTTTTGGAGGTACCATAGTGAGATGTGAATTAAATTAGCCAGCTCCCCCGAGGGAATATTTAAATAGGTTTAGGTATAAAAACATATTTCTTCCTTGGTTATTCTGTATCCTCATGGAATTCAAATATGGATATAATACAAACAAGGATCCTTTTTCTGCGCACTTTTTTAAATGGAGATATGCAGAGTGATTTTTTGGTGTTCTGCCCGCCAAAGCTAGTGAATTGAGTGTATTTTGGCTTCTTGGAAATAAAACGGTCTGTTGGGCTGGTTTTTTTGCAGTCTTTTGGAATACTATTGAGAAGCTCTTCTTGTAAATATGACTTACAACTAGTATTTACAAATGGTTTGATTTAAGTACAGTCCGTGGGCTGTCCTTTGTTTCTGTCTTAAGTGTTGATCCGTGGGTTAAATGTGTGTTTAAATGTCTATGTGGTTTGTGGTTTTCACATTAGTGATACTTCTGTAATTAAATAGCAATTGCGCTCTTTGTGTATTGATTGCTAGCCTTAAGCGCGCTGTATTGTGTGTCCTGAGTGTATGATCCCTTCTATATATGTCTGGAATGAGCTCAATGTGTGTGTTTGTGTTTTCTTGCTGTCATCAGTCTGTTCTGTAAAATGTCATTTAATTAATATGAAATAAAAATTAAATAAAAATCCAGAAATGAACCATATGATATGCTAAATAACTGTATGTTATTATTAAATTGATAAGAGTAAGCAACTATGCATATGTACAAATTGACAATGCTTAAAAGATAACATTAGAATTCACATTGAATAGGAATAAAATAGGCCTAAAAAAACTGAAATTATGTGTTTTGCAATAAATAAACAATTAGATGTTACACCATTTTTCTTAGATGCATTGTATTAGATATTAACAGGCAAACACATCATCTGAGTAAATTGGATTTTGTTGAACTAAACTCATATTATAGAACATGCATTGAAATGCTTCAGTTTTAAATAGACTGCCACCGTGCTTCCATCCCAACACTAAAAAAAGCTTTACAACAGCTGTGTTTTAACTGCCGCTTAGCAGCAGCTGTGTTTTGATTGTAGGCCACGGAGAGACAGGAATGTTGACTCAGCCGGGATTTTGTCAGTTAAACATGGGGCAAAATCCTGCATTTCAGACTGCTGTTTTAAAAAGTTACAAAAATCAGGTTCATTATTTTAGATACCAGGAAAACATTTAAAGTAGGGATTTCCTTTCTTTTTTTTTATTGAATTTTTCCCCTTTTGTATAACATGTACAGGGCTCAATGAGGAAATAGAAACAATACTATTATATAGAATACATATATAAAATCATTCATTACATAAATACATTAATCTACATGCTATTGCATTCTTAAACCAGAACCAACTTACTGGAGAACATAGTCATCTAACTACAATTTAGTATTCCAAAAACAGAAGAGAACAGAAATAAATAAATAGAAAGGAGAATTAAAGCAGAGAAGCAGAGAAACAGCTCATCACGGTGTCTATCAACTAATATTTCCTTCTTTCCAACGAGTAATCGGTTCCCAAATCTGTATACCCAATTTCCTTCCCTTTTTCCCCTTCCTAGCGTATATTGCGGATTCTAGCTTGTAAATTTAGAGTAGTTTAGCTAACCATTGATAGTGCGTTGGGGGGAGGGGGTCCAGCCATGCAATGGCTATACATAATCTCAAGATTGCCATCGCTAAGAAAATAAAGCTTCCACTCCGTGTCTGCCCCTCCACCTCAACTCCTAGTAATATTATTGATGGAGTTAATACAATCTCAATCCCTAACGCATTATTGAAAAAATTCTCATTATCCTTCTTAGTTGTTTCCAAGTGGGGGCATGAATCAAAAACGTGTAATAAATCAGCCTCTAAGCTGCCACATCTAAAACAACTAATCCCTGACGCAGCTCCGCATTGGGCAATTTTCGCAGGTGTATAATATAGGTGGTACAGAACTTTGTAGTGTTGGGATTGTAATGAGGCTGAGCACAATAGTTTCTGTCCCATATCTAATGAGTGATAGAATTGAACTCGGTCTATATCTAAGCCAGTTGCCCATTTATCCACCCACTTTTCCAAGTCATCTTTCTTTAAATTCGATAATTCTAAATAGAACCTCTTAATCGTGCAATCTATACCTGCTTGTATAATCTCCAATATTGGATTCTTTACAAATCCCGCAGGGCCACCCTTTTTTTTAATAATGAAGCTTCTTACTTGAAGATATTTGAAGAATTGTCTCGTGTCTAAGCCGTAGCGTGTCTGTAGCTCTAAGAATTGCATCATACCTTGTGGACCTAGAATATCACCAATCTTCCGAATTCCTTGCCTCCCCCACTCGTTAAAGACTGTATCAGAGAAATCCTCGCTAGGAAGAGTGGGGTTGCCTTCTAACCTTGTATAAGCATTATATTTCCCAATTCCGAACCGCTTAGTAAATGACTTCCATATTTTATATGCTGCTAGAATAGTCTTAAATCTTGTCCTTTTGTAATAACCTGCGTCTGTAAATTTCAACAGTAAGTTTTCTGCCTCAGCTCCCATTACTAATCCGTAAATAGCTAATGTGCCAAATTCATCCAGGGCTTCTACCTCTGCTCCTCCCAATAAACCCACCATATATTGAAGTGCTGCTGCCCAATAGTATAACTTTATATCTGGAAGCGCCCTACCTCCCCGTTCTCGTGTTAGTGTCATAAATCTGTACGCTCTCCTTGTTTTCCCCTTTGCCCAAATGAACCGGTTGATCATATGCTCACAGGTCTTGAACCACTTGTTCTAAAAAAATAGTGGAATGGTTCTGAATATGTATAAAGATTTTGGCAGTACCATCATTTTTACAATGTTTGTTCGCCCAACAATTGAGAGATGTAGGTTATCAAGTCTGTCTAATTGCTTCCCTACTTTAGCAATTATTGGGACTATATTTCTTTCCACTAGGGTATCAAGCTCAGCCGTAATATTTACTCCGAGGTACACCCCTGTTTGAACCACACGAATATCATCATATTGTGTATACGAATTTTTAATTATCTGTGTCTTAGAGGTGTTTAAAGCGTATCCCGAGAATTGGCCAAACCTCCGTGCCTCAATCTCTATCTGCCCAATAGCCTCCGTGGGGTTTGGTGTAATCACTGCCACATCATCGGCATATGCAAGAATATTGCATTGTCCCAAATGTGTGTGTAAGGGAGTAATCCTCTCGCAGATCTCTATCCTACGAATTAAAGGGTCCATATATATTGCAAATAAAAGCGGGGCACACGGGCATCCCTACCTCGTGCCCCACTTAATCCTGAATTGTCGAGTAGAACCTGCATTTACTCTTATAGCCGCTACTGGATCCGCGTATAATGTCTGAAGTGTTCTAATATACCCCTTTTTAACCACTGCCCTTATTAAAACATGCCACAAATAGTCCCAGGAGACCTAATCAAAAGCCTTTTCGGCATCCAGTAACATAACCGCCATCGGGTCTCCTGTAACCTCCGCGACATCAAATAAGGTGATAACCTTACGCGTATGGTGCGTGGTGCCCCTTCCAGGGATAAACCCATGTTATTGCTTACAAGGTTTCCTATTGTTGTAGCAAATCTAGTAGCCAATGCCTTAGAATAAATTTTGGTGTCAGTATTCATTAACGTAATCGGTCTATAAGACCCCGGCTCAGTGGCAGGTTTCCCCTTTTTTTAAAATTAACACAATGTCCGTTCCTCCTCCATGAACCTGGAATAGATTCCCCTGCTTGGGCTGTCTGTATTGTCTTAACTAGATCATTTCCAAGTATTTCCCAAAACGTTTTATAGAATTCAATAAGGAGCTGGTCAGGGCCAGCAGCTTTCCCTGAAGGGAGATTTGCTATTGCTGTTTTAATCTCCTCTATTTCCGATGATTCTTCTAGCCATTCTGCCTCCACCTCTGTAAGTCTTTAAACTGGTATTCCCTGTAAATACCCAGCTATTTCCGTAGGGTCAGTGGGCTGATGGTCATCATATAATGAATCATAGAAATTCCTGAATACTTCTCGAATTTCCTGCGAATCAGTGTGTAATCCGCCAGTTATATCCCTAATTTCCCTTATCATTCCTGACGCTGCTATTTGTCTAGTGCGTATGGCTAGTACCCGACCTACTTTCTCACTAAATTCATGGCATCTCTCTCTTTTGACCGTAAAACTCTTAGCTGACTTATTTGCAATATATTCTTCTGCCTCACTTTTTGCTTTCAATACCTTGATAAGAGCTTGATCTACTGATCTCCCTGTTGATACACATTGATGTAACTCCTCCTCAGCATCTATAGCTGCCTTGACTAATTCATTATTCCTGATCTGCTCTTGTTTACGCTTAAATGTGCTAAAGCTAAGGGTCTCTCCACGGGCACCAGCCTTGAATGCATCCCATACTATCCCGACAGCCGCACTTCCTCTATTGATCTCAAAAAAATCTTTCATCCACTTTGACATATGGTGTATATACTTGTCATCCTGTAGGAGCCCTATTTCGAATGTCCAAATCCTCTCAATTCTGGTTCCTGCTATCGTTTTAATGTTAATGTGAGGGGACTGTGGTCACTGAGAATTCGAGGAAGTCTATCTATCTTTAAGCTGGAGAGTAATGGATTTGGTACAAAAAAGTAATCTAACCTTACACAAATTCGGTGTGGAGCCGAGTAGTAAGTATATCCTTTTTTATCTGATCTAATTTTCCCCCACACATCCGACAAGGCATTATTCATTAGTAAATTAGATAGTGCTTGATGTACTCTTTTTTTTCTGCCTTGATATCTACCGAAAGAGCCTACCCCTAGCCCATCCGCCCCATTAATATTGAAGTCTCCAGCCATAATAATGCGAGGGGCCCATACAGCAAGTTCCGTATCCAGGAATTCTAGAATCTCTGGGTCATCCTCTGTTGATACATATACAACCCTGAGGGTAGTCCACTTCCCCTCAATCAAACATTCAACCATTGCCCACCTCCCCCACTGATCTTCCAATTTCTTTCTGACTACGAGATTCTTATTCTTTGACATTATCGCTACTCCTCTAGTTTTAGTACCTTGCCTAGAGTATACTAATATATGAAAGCCCACCTGCTCCAGCAGGTACACTTGTGAAGACATAATATGAGTTTCTTGTAGGAATATAAAATCTGCATTCATTTGTTTTAATGCGAGTGAAACCCTCTGTCTCTTCTGATAATCATTTAACCCGCAGACATTCCAGGTTACAAATCTAGTATCCATATTTTTTTTTTAGTATTTTTCGCTGCTAATACATCCTTAAAGAAATGTATAAACCATTTTGGTTCTGAATCCTCCAGATCTATTTGTTTACCACACTCTTCTATACGTTCCTTTTGTGATTGCATTATATTGTGCCCTGTACACCACCCCTCCCCTGCCCTCCCCAGACACCCCTCCCCTGAATACCCACCCCCCATACTGGCAAATAGGTCCAACGGACCTATGTCTGACAGCCGAGACCCCCTGGGTTGTCTCGTCTTCTCCCCTCTCCCATCTTATAACATATCTCATCTCAACTCTTTCCCCTCCCCCTTGACCCCCCAACCTTAGTGTAAAACGTGATAAGAGAAAAGATAGTATACTCTAATGTACTCTGCATATTTTGCATATTTTGCTTATCTTTTCATATCTTACATCCAATATTCAATGTATTTTCAATACTTAGTGCTAATGTTCATGTCAAACCTCACTGCTTCTTCCGAGGTCCCTCCCTTACCACAACCATCTGCTTACTCTGCTCCCTATTCTGCTCCCTGTAAGGTAAGGTATTCTTGAGCCATAATTACGGAGTAAAAGACTCTGACATGCCCATTAAGAACTACTTTGAGGCGAGCTGGAAACATTAAGTAAAACTCACAACCTGCATTCTGAAAAGGAGTTATCAACTGCCTCATACGCCATCTCCTCTCAACAGTGGCGTGGCAGAAGTCAGGGCGGGCGAAGAAAGAAATGTCCTTGTATGTACGCTTAGATTATGGTTTCGCCTTACTTATTATCTCCTCCCTTAACAAGAAGTTACCTACGTATACCAAGATTGCAGGTGATTTAGTAGAGATGTTGCCCTTTCTCTGAGTCATTGGGAACCTATGGGCTCGCTGTATCTCATTTTCCCAGCTCCATCGGTCCATTTCCGGAAATGCCCCTCTCAGTAGTTCTACCACAAATGCCCGCACATCTTCCCCCTCCTTCCCTTCCTCCACCCCAAGAAGTCTTATATTATTACGTCTCTGTCTGTTTTCAAAATGTTCTAGTTTCCAGAGCACGTCTGAGGATGTCTTATCTTGTTCCAGTTTAGTTTCCTGTAGTGTACCCTGTATTTTTTTGTTGGCATGTTTTGCTCTCCTGCTTTCACCCCCGACTTCACCCTGGATTTGTTTTAGGGTTGTGAATAGTAGATCAAAATTAGAATTAGAATTACCACCTCTCCCCCTGTCTCTGAATTAGAGTGCTGTTGACCAGTAACTCCATCTTGATATAGTTGTGAGGTGGCCGCATAATCCCAATCCAGTTTCTTGGCAACTGATAGTCGGGGAGAGCTTCGGGGATTTTTAGCACTACTGCGTAATCTAGTCTAATTTCTATTCTTATCTATCCTCCTTGTACGTCCTCTGCGTACAGTTTATTGGTCTGTTTCAGAAACGTCTTGAGCCGAATCCTCATTATGGCTCTCTGGGGAGAGTGAAGTATGATCTGTTGCAGAATCTTCACTGGTAATCGAGTCTGTATCTGAGCCCTCCTCCCTCTCTTCCTCCTCATCCTCATCATATTCATCATTGCCAGTAAAAAAACATTCATCACTAGGTGAGGCCATAACTTGTATAGGGATATTCTCTCCTTGTAAATTACTCATCGAGTTCACAGTGTCATTCTCATTTTGTAGTTGCGCATTGTCAATAGTGCTTATATTGATGTTAACCATTTCTGCATTTGCTTGTACCATCAACCCTGCTGGGGCGGATACATCCACCTCCTCTGTTGTTAATGTAGCCTCACCCCCAGCTCGGTGAAACTCTTCAGTAAGCTGTACTGCATTTTCATTATTTTCCATATTTGCAGTAATCACCATTTCCTTATTTATACCAGCCCCATCACCACAGAGGTCTCTCAATATAGTTATTTGCCTCCCAAAATCCTGCTCATTAGGCTCTGAGACCTCACAACTAGCCGATAACAGCGCCAAATCATCAGCACATACCTTTAATGTCTTCCTTACTACGGCAGAATCTGTCTTTGCCGTGCCAGCTGTCCCCACAGCTTCGTCCATGTTAGTTATTTTAGCCGTTTTACTGCCTGCATCCATTCTCGACTTCTCCTTCTCCTTCTCGGAAGCCGGCATCCCAGACTGTGTTACCGGCGGCTGGACGATGCTCTCAGCCCCGCCCTCACAGCGCGGCTCAACTGTAAAGGTTGAAGCCTCTGCTGCTCCTGTAACTTCAGCATCAACGACTGCGGCTGCTTGTATCGGGTAGGATTGTCCCGGCGTTTCCTCGGCACACGCTCTGATCTCAGCTGAAATCGGGAGCGATGGTGAAATTGACGCTGGGGGAGGTGGGAGGGGGGAAAAGGACTCTGTGATAGTAGGCTGTCGAAGGGCTGACTCTCTCAACGTTAAGTCGGCCGGTACTGGTTGCTCCTTATTATTCCTTTACGTGACGGATGTCTTTCTTTGTTCCAGATCCATTTCTTTTTCTTGAATTTTCTGGGCTTTTAATTCCTTTGCTGCCTCTCTGTGCATCTGTGCCTTTAGTTTCATCTTTGCCCGAAGATTATTTGCCGGTGCTCCAGGATCACTAGAGGTGGCGTCCTCGTCCTCAGCTCGTTTATCCTCACGCTGTTCTCGATGCAGTCTGTGTTGCTTTGGTGACTTCTTCAGTTTCGGTGCCATAGCTTGCACCAGCATACTCCAACCGGATCGGCAATACCTTGTAGCGGCTAGAAGCAGCAGGTTAGCATTCTGGGTCAGATTTCTCTTATCTGTCTGTCTCAATTCAATAAGATACAGTGGGCGCTGAGACGATTCCGTCCACTTGATCAACAACCCAAACAATCCCAGCATTACGTTTTCCCACTCGTTGATGCTCCTTAATGCTCCTTAATTCCTTCTTTCCCGGTCTTTTCTCTCAAAAACGCCTCGATTACATCGGGATCAGGGTTGGGGGTCAGAGTCGTAGAACCACCACCATCTGGGAGAGAGGAGGAAACGCGACTTTCCCCTACGGCCTGCTGGCGGCCATCTTGCCTCCCCAGGGATTTCCTTTCTTAAAGCTTTTTTTATAAGCATATTCGTGGTTCTGATGTTAAATAATAACTGTCCTTTTAAAAAAGTAGTGCCAAAATTTGTCATGTTTCAAGTTAGGCTTCTGTGCTTAGGCTTGTGAATGAATGCGTCTAAATATGATAGGCAAGAAACGAAGCTTGCTTTTCCTATGTGGAATTATCAAAATGATTGGTTTTATAAAAAAAATATATATATATTAATTATGAAAACATTGTTACAAAAATAAGTGCTTTTAAATTTGTTTTTTAATATTCATAAAGCTTAATACTCATACTGTGACCTCCTAGCATCAAAATTTAATTAAAGTTGTGTTGTATCACATAATGAGGAAATTTGCACATGAAATATCACTCTGAGCAGGCGTAATAAACTCATTTTTAGAAGGGTATATATGATTATATCTGATTTCTTACTCCTGGGCTATCTAGATAACATTCTGAGGATGACTATTATGAAAACAAATCATAGGATATTCACTTTTAAGTGCCCCAAATATCAAGGTCGAAATTGGGTAAAATTCACTATTTAAACAGCATTTTTTCCATTCTGAGCAGATTTTAAAGTGCCTTAGGCTTCAGTAAATGCATACATTTAGGTATAATACCAATAGCTGACTTCTATATTGTTAGACAAGTATATTACACACTGCTTACAATTGAAAATATGTATTAAAAAAAGCAGAAGTTATTAAACTGACAAACAGGGGAATGGGTCAGCTCTCTGTTTTCAGGGTGATTTTGAATAGGGAAAGCTACATGGAAAATTTGCACACAGAATAGGACAGCTGGGAAGAGTTAAAAGTCAGTTCTATATTTAGAAGTCGGGCAGGGCTACCAGACCAAGGTCTGCTTTGACATTTTGACATTTGAAACTTTTTGAAAGACAAGATGGCAGCGCAGGGAAAGAAGAAGGAGTTGTGCTTATTTTTTGTTGGCAAAAACAAGTTGTTATGCACTCATATGAATATACCACAATACAATTGTATATGCGAGCTTGGCCATATATATAGTACTAATGCTTTTAGTTTGGTTCTTACTAGGGCTGAGCCAATGGGATTTTGTTTGAATTAATTCGCCCTAATGTTACATTTGTACATTTGCTAAAAGGATTGGGGTTTGGGTATTCATGTTTTTTTTAGTTCTCCTCAAAAGTGCCATGTACCTCCTATAACTTTGTTTATGCCCAGTTGCTACAAATAGGGGTTGATAGTGTTGACAGAAGTGAAACCTGTTTCAGGTTTCCTACTGTCAAAATGGGGGGAGGAGGCTAGCTCCTCTGCAAATTAAGGCTAGGTAATATATATGTTGCTCTCTCCTTTTCTTAATTTATTTTTAGCCTGTCTAAGCTGTCTGTGAAATAGCAATGAGACATGTAATTGGCTATTTAGTAATACTGTTTTAAACATTGTTAGCATTAATAAAATGAATAAATATATGTTTTATCACTGCCCGTCCTGTTTGTTGAAATTATGACAGGATCTGTAGTCTAGATTGTTGTTCCCTTATTTGACCTTTAAGGGGAGCTAGATGTGGGTAGTTTTTGTTCTAAAATTCTTAGGTGATAACACCATTATTGTATGTTATTCCATGCTACATAGTTTTGCAAGGGCATTGCTAGTTTTTTATTACCTAGTCCGTGTAAATAAACTGACAGTCCTTATTAGAGCTGATGTTGCATAGTCTGGATCATGAAATGTAGAACACAGGGAAGATGCCCATGTGATCCTTAGCAAAAGAAAATGTTTTGAAGAAAATGTTGTTTTATAGATAAGAAACCCTGTTAAATTAGCAGTTTTAGATTTTCCTGCTGCTCCTATAACATGAGAGCATGGTCCTAAGCGTACAATGTAGGTATGTATGTGCTTTTATTAAGAAGAATCATTTTAGAATTGTCCGCAGTCCTGTAGAAGTAATGTAAAATTTATGAGCAAAAGTGTAGAACATTTCCTTTTTCTTAGGGTTTTCAGATTAGTACACAGGAATACACCAATGTAAGGATTTAGGGTATGTCTGTGTTGTTTTTCTCTTTTCCTCTGAGTTTAGTAAATTATTACAGACTTTCTTGTCTGCTTGGGATTGGGTGATGTTCCTTTTATACTTGCCAATAGGTCCAGGCTGTTATTTTTTTTTACTCTCACATAGATAGATGGAAGTGGTTCTTGGGTGCCTTGCTAATATATGGGGCGTCCCAAGACTAGGAAATATTTGAGACTATCCTCTCTGTTGATAGACTGTTTCTGTGCCTTGTCTAAAGACCTTTTGTTCTGTCCACCAATAGATATTTGCTGCCTTACAACCATTGCCAGAGGGGCCCGGACATCAGATTCAGCCTGGAGAGTCAGCGTCTGCACCAGTCCAGCTTGAAGCCAAAGTGAAGGTAACCAGCACAGGCATTGCTGGCAACTAGGAGCTCGGTGAAGGCAGAAGCCCTGAAATGAATTGTGTACCCCTGCCACTGTCTAGGGCGAAAGAGGGGGTCACAAATCAGAAAGGAGAAATATTTGATGCCCAGCTGAGAGTCACAGACCGACCAGAATGGCGAGGAGGCTTTGCTTGAGGTGACCCCTTTTGAAACAAGGGTTGCTTCAGAGATCCCAGCATCAGGCCTCTGAATCCTGGTCCTAAAGTGAATGCAAGTTTGCTCCTTTGTTTATTGGTCAAGAGTTACCTGGGTACACTGGATGTAATGTGTGGCCCCAACGAATGAGCAGTGCGCCAGCAGAGCAATACAGGAGTTAGGGAAAAAGTTGAGATTAGGGAACAGGTGCTGTGTCTCTGGTGCCTGTTAGATTGAAGTGAAGAAAACTGGTGCACTACCTGAGACACTGGACAGGATCGCTAAGAGCATTTGCCTGGTGTGTGACTGCCCTATCCTGAAAGAAGATACTTTTTCCTTGAAACTGGGCTGTGATTCTAGAGTTGCGAGTTGTGCAGCTCCACCGTGGAAACAACAAGAGCCTGCCTGTGAGGCTCAAACGGTCACAGGGAGAAGACTCCCCTCTGGCTTGATTGTACAGTGGCTTCAACTTCCCCAAGGGCTTCATCTTTTTGTCAATAATGTACCCCTTTAGTCGTCCCATTTTTGAGGAGGAGTAGCCCTTTGCAGCTCTTCATCCTATTTCCTATGGCTCTGTGTGGTCCTCCTGGTCCCAGATAGGATTGATGTTCTAACCCTCATAAAAGGAAAGTGTAACAGTCAATTGGAAAATGTTTTTATTAGATATGTGCTGTTGGCTATTCTGAAATTTAAAATGAACAGTCACTGAAATGCATAGGAGCCCTGAAAATGTTTACTAGATGGTTTTAGGATTTGCTTTTGCTTAGGACTAAAAAATGATAATTCTGTTTGTAATAATGGTCATTACTCTCTCCTACTGTCTGTATGTTAATTATGACCTAATGCTTCGTTCCCTTTGTATTCCTGCTTATGCTTATATATACCCGCTTAATGAAATGTTTAGAATGGAAAATGCCCACCTAGCAATGAATTAGGATATTGATAAATTTATGAAAATTAATGTGCACATATTTTCTATGTTCCTACTGGATCATAGGAATGTCTTTAGCTAATGCTAAAAGTACTATCCGTTAAATATTGGACGGATTTGTTAGCATGAGCTGAAAGCCATTTTGTATTTCTGGCAGCCATTTTAGTTAGCCATGTGCTGCCACGTGCTCGCCATGTTCTCTGTCCTCCCTCAGTGTTGACTGCTCTTGTAATCTGCCTAGAAACAAACTATATTCAGCATCTTCCACCTTCGCACATGCTCAGTTGAGCTTGTAGCTGTTCCTAGTCTGTAAATGTCAGGATGTGTTCACCAGAATTAGCAACTGTTAGCTCCTCCCACTTTGTTGAGCAAACAGATCTTGCATGTCCATATTAGTGATTTTGCATGCTTACATGAGCCAGGACTGCCCCTTGGTCTTATTCTGACTATGTAACCCTAAGCATATATAGGGCCCCTGTTTTCTGTACTCCTTAGACTGCCTCATTCAGTTGCTAAGGCTTCTGTGTGACGTAGTCTCCCTCATTTTAGGTTAATAAAGGTGTTACTTTTATGTTTCAGCTTCTGTGCCAATTTCTTCTTTGTTGGTTTGAAAGGATCAAGTATCAGTGGGACCCCAGAGAAGGTTTCTATTTTCTACACGCCTACAGGCACAACCGCAAGCTACAACACAGGCACACCGAGTGCCAGAAGAGAACGCCCAAGAAGAAGAAGGAGCCCACTAAGTTAGAGATGGGCAGGAAGCCGCATAAGCAAATCTGGCAGCACGGACAGGCGCCAGGGAAATAGAGATATCTCCATAAAGAAGCACTGATGAACGCAGCACATAGAGCTACTACATCTCTACTGCACCAGCGCATCCCCACAGTAGTCCGAAGACAATACTCGCACTGCCTCAAGATGGAGTCGGCGGTGACCCAAGACAGGCAAGAGAGGAGTTGCACACTCCACGTGGCAGACCACCACAGCAACATGTGCTCCAAAAGCAGGTGAAACATGGCCAGACATCACGTCGCACAGCAAGCAAGGAGGACTTCACACAAAGAGACCAATCTCGCCAAGCAGGCCGGAATGAAGGCAGAAGCAGGCGCCACGACGGCGCCGCCTCGAGGTCCAAGCACAACACCCTCGAGGAAAAAAGAGTGACAGCCCTGTTACCCAAAAGAACCGGATGAACACATGTGTGATGAACAGACCAACAAGGGGAGAAGACCGAGGACTTGCACAGCAAGCCAAGAGCACACCCAGACATACCAGACAGCCACCTAGGCTGACCGACGTCCCTGGACACAGCCTCACGGGAGAACTGAACAAAAGCCGCAGCAAGCACAACCGCGTCTCTCCCCAATACTTCCCCAGGCGACCGTCCATCCCCGAGCGGTGGCATTCTAAGTCAAACGGCATCCTGCTCCTGACCGCAGATACCACGGGTGAAGATCAGCACCGAGTGTCCTTCCTCACACCACCTCAAGATGGAGTTTGCAGTGCCCCCATGACAGGCAAGAGGAGAGTTGCACACTCCATGTGGCGTGCTGCCACAGAAGATTAACCTCAGCCAGGCAAAGACACATGGCTGCTAAGTCCCTACAGACATCCAACTCTCCCAGCAAGTCATCACCACCTGTTATTCTGACTCACCATATGGCTGGCAACTGCCATCACGCCAGCCCTCATCACATGCGTCAAGCAACACCATTCCCAGAGTACCGATGGACTGGAGTCCTACACCGTTGCCATACCAGCTGACAAAAGAAACCAGAGGCTACCTGTGAACCTGGCCTACACCAGAACCACGGCAACGAGAGCATGTCTTGGCCCAGACTCATCCACCCTTGAGGGTTGTGCATGCGACTAAGTAACGGCTCCTCGTTGGGCTGCCCCCAGTTGGCACACAAGCGTCTCCAGTACAGCCATCCTGCAGTCCTGTAGCAACCCTGACAACAGGCCTCCCCAGGCCGGAGAGTGAGAAGAGACATTGCCCTACCAACAGGTTATCAGTTACAGCCAAGCAGTTCAACAGAGACGGTCAATCAGGCAACACCTCCGCGAACTCTCACAATGGACTCCATCCATGCTCATGACGCATCCCATTGTATGAACTGTTAGAACTCACCACAGACCATCCTCGACATCAGCAGAGTGGAGCCACGCTAGAGTGTGAGACACGTAATCATCAGTGAGCTGATGGGATGCAGCGGACGTTTCCAAGCCTGCTGTTGTGTCCTGAACCCCTCAGGTTTAAGTACAGGTGCCCGCTGAGATTATCCTGCTGCAGGCAGACTTACCAGCCCATGTCTGACGTCCTCACTCCACCTGACTCATAATACTGACGGACCCTGTGGTGTTTAGTTGACTGTTAATTGTCCCCACAGGTTGGACTAATATTTTGTTTTGTTCTTCAATAAAGTTTGGGAGGAAAGTGGTGTCCTGCAGGAAACGTTCTAGTGTTTATCAGGCATCTGTATTCCCAGCCACTCCCTTGATGGCTGAACACACCTGCACCCCCACCCATCCATCACAGGTGTCACGAGTGACGTGGCCCTGCCAATAAAAGGGTCTGGGTGCACGTGCTCATGGCCAGTTACTGCACCCAATCTCCTGGTGTCCGTGTCAGTCATTCACGTCATGTGGGCTTCAGGCCCGACAACACAAAAACCAAAACATTTGGGGGACCAGCAATAACAATGATGGCATTGGCATACACTTACTGCCTTCAGAGGTGAGGATGACGTGGCAATTGCTACCAGGGGCCTGTGAATCTCGGCTCCATTTCAGCTGGGCACAAACTGCTTCTACAAGGCGCTGGGGTGATCATGCGAGACACTACTTGTCTGCGCATGCCCCTTTGACCTTTTCTCGGCAAACGCCGCAGGGGAAGGTCTGGCGGGCTGCAAGTGACCTACGGGCCATACTACGCGTACCGCAGCTGTAGACAGAGTGACAAAACTATTGGCAACTGAACCACTAATACTCAAATGCAGAGACATCTTTCACCATATGAAAAAGGCTTACTATCTGAAACCACTGATTGGCCTTGGTCATCTACACGTTTCTCCTGCAGCCTCGTAGACACACTCATAAGCCTTGTGAAACTCAGTGGGAGAGGGTGCTAGGGAGATCCCTGATGGGCAAGGAATGGGAGAACATTTATTATGGAGCCCGACACACCACATGCAATATGGCCCTTACTGAAACACTCACTAAAGTAACCATATATTGGCATCTAACACCAGAATGCCTACATAAGCTTGTCCTCATGAAAGTGCAACATGCTTCAGGGGGTAAAGAACTGGAGTTAAACTAGTGCACCTACTCCGGGACTGCACACATATTCAAGCCTACTGGTCACAAGTACTAGATGATATCAACCTACATCTAGGCACTCAGCTCCATAGATTCCCACCATACATGCTTCTGGGACTGCCCAATCCCCTCACCTACCCCCTTAGATCTAGACGGGGAAGCAGATTGGCATAGCCTTGGGAGCGCCAAGTCGAAATATTCTCCTGCACTGGGGCGGCAACACGCCCCCCATTCACCTGGGCTGGCTCCAACACCTCTGGCTCATCTTGGGGATGGAGAGGAGTACCCTTTCCCTCACTAATCAGGGAGCATCTTTTGGAGAGCTGTGTCGCCCACATATCATTCCTCACTCAAGAATTTTGAGTGCTTACCTGCCCCAAATTCGTCCACGTCAGAGAAATTAGCAGAAACAACCCCATCCATAGACAGTAACAGTGCTTCATGAACACATTGCAGACTTACACACTATCCTATAAGCCACAGACTAGATTGAGTGCTTAGGGGGGAGGTGGAAGGGACTGGGGAAGTTGTAAGCGTTATTAATTATCTTTTTGCACCAAACATACCATACCATATTGTGGTTTTATTTGCATTACCCACTTGAGATCCATGCTGTATTTATTTGTTGTCGAAGAATAAAAAGATTTAAACCATAAAGAACAAGCAAAATTTGTTGTTAGAATATTACATGTTCAATGAATTTTAACGTGTTTAAAAACAAGACAAATCCCTGCAATAGCCACATTCTTCTCCAGTAATTAAAATGGTGTTATTGATATATACCCAAAAGTGAAGGGAAGTGATCATAATTCATGTATGAAGCTGCTCCCAATTTTTCTAAATGTAGAATTGTGTATGTTGCATCTTTCATTGCCATTAGTTGTTATCTGTGTGTTGAATTATACGGCAGAAACAAATCCCTGTAATTCAAGTAATGTCACGGAACAAATTTACTTTAAAGTGTTTGAAGCACCCAACTAAATTGCATAATAGATCTAATATGACTTTGCCCATGATACAACTTTGTTCAAATTCTAAATATGGGATGACAACTTATTAATACTATTATCAACAACAGCAAGCACTTTATCCAAGTTATATTGGTCAATATGTCTTAAACGTCTACAGCTTCCACCTGAGATAATTTCCAAAATGTCATTGTAAGTAGCATATACAAATCTTTTAGAATGTGGGGATGGAGGACCTAAAGAAAATCTGCTAAATTCATGTCCTCTGACAGGAGAGAAAGATGTCGTTTCACAGCAGACAGTGTGGAATGTTCCAACCGTTGTTGACATAACGTTCCCACCACATACGTGGTAATAATTGCAGTGTGTTGACTGTGGGTATCGGGGATCAGGCCTGCTTGATTTAAACCCAGTTGGTGAATTAAGAAAACAAGCATGAAAAACATTTATGTCCACTGGCCACAATAACCACCTACCAGGATTCAAAAATGAGCAATTAAATTAAAGAGAGAATAGTTGGGGCGTTCATTTTTTTAATTTTCGTCAATCCCAGACAGGTAATCTGCTGGATTGGTTCATTCAATATAATCATTTGTGTGGGAATTAAGGGCATGTGTTCACTACATAGCACTTTGAAAAATGAATTTTTCAAAGCATGCACAAATTACCATCAACTTGAAGGTAATTAGAGTTTCCTAAATTCGCATTTAGGAAATGCTATATGCATCTGCAAATAGAGAATCGTAAATTGCGATTCCCTAAATGCATTCACAATTTAGGTAATTGCAAAAAAATTGTGATTTCCTGTATTTCGAATGGAAAAAGGTACATGCATTGGAAAAGGCCTTTTTCCAGTTGCAAACGGGCAGATTCTGCGACTTGGCCCGTTTGCGACTGGAAAAATGCTTGATGCATATGCCCCTCTGTTCCTTGGACCTCCCTGGATTTTGTATCCATAATCCATTTTAAATTGACAGTGTCCTTACAGTAATTATAACCTACGGGCTAATTGATTACCAAACATAATGACCCCCTAGGTCTTCAATTTTGAGGAGCCAGCCTGAAATTGGAATTTGATCCGCAGGACTCAAAGATTAAGATGCAGGCAAAAATTGGCAAGATTGAATGTCACAGGATTTTTGTAGGTCCTGTAGGACAGAGCAATGGTTATCTACGTCAAATGTTGCAGCTACTGCCACAACATCTGGACCATCAAGGTCTGAAGCATGGATCTTTATGTTAAAAAGTATTTTTTAAGGTGTTCACTCACCCAGAGATCTTTCAGGGAGTTTATGTAATGCTTAGTTGATCCACGAACAAATGGTTCAATCAACCACACCCTGTACCTAATACTCTAGCTATTAAGGTCTGCTTTAAGTCAGGATTCGTCATTCTTTCCACAACAGAATTGCCCCAGGGCCTATATCGAGAAGGAAAACGTAATAGCACACCCATTGACTTCATTGAATCACGGTATGCTTTAGAAACAAAAGCCGGTCCTTCATCCGAATGGAATGCACAACAGGCATAAGTCCTGATGAACACTTGCAAGACTTATAACTAATAACAGTTTGAGTGTCAGCCGAGTGCAGTGGCCACACCCATAGAAATCTAGAGCAAGAATCAACTACAGCCAAAATACATTTGAAGTCAGTAAACAAAATTAAGAGACCACAATGATCTAAGTAAATGCCGCCTAAATTCTGGTTAGAATTAATGAGATGTGTCTGTGGTGGACGAGACACAGGGGAAGATGATTTGCTGGCATATGTTACAAGGTAAAACATATTTTCTTGTTTGTTGGTATAAACCTTGCCACCAACAC
Source organism: Lissotriton vulgaris (assembly GCF_964263255.1). Taxonomy (NCBI): domain Eukaryota; kingdom Metazoa; phylum Chordata; class Amphibia; order Caudata; family Salamandridae; genus Lissotriton; species Lissotriton vulgaris. The sequence continues at coordinate 373,611 of NW_028253262.1, forward strand.
CAGCGCTGTAAAAGCAGAATAATTGTAATTGTAATTGTAATTTCTATTTGCATAGCGCATTATCACCAACGGTCTCTAAGCGCTGTGACTGGGATTTTGCTTTTAGTCACTGATGGGAAGAATGGTAAGCTACCCTGTGCCCCATGCCTCCTGGAAGAGTATGGTCTTGAGTTTTTTTCTGAATGGGAGCAGGGAGTGTTCCTTGTGTATGTTATCAGGCAGCTTGTTCCAGATTTGTGGGATGATAGTGGAGAAATCTCTACCTCCGAGGGAGGCCAGCCAGGAGCAGGGGCAGACCAGGAAGCTTGCCTCTGAAGAACGAAGCATTCTGCTTGGGATGTAGTTAGCTAGGCTATTTTTGATGTAACTGGGGGCCTGGCCAAAGATGAATTTGTGTGTAATGCAGAGACTTTTGAACTTCGTCCTCTGCCTGATCGGGAGCCAGTGGAGCTGGCGTAGGAGAGGTGTAGCGTGCGTGTGTCTGGGAACTTTGAATACCAGTCTGGCCGCATCATTCATTATTATCTGAAGTCTGACCAGTTGTTTTCCTGGGAGTCCTAGGTAGAGCGAGTTCCCATAATCTAGTCTTGATATTATTAGTGCTACTACCACTCGTTTAAGGGTGTCAAAGGTAAGGAGGGGGCGAATTTCCGCAACTGTCTCAGTAGGCTTGAGCAGACGCCCACTATTGCTGACACCTGTTGGCTCATGGACAGTTTGTTATCAATCTTGATGCCAAGGCTTTTTACCGCCACGGCTGGCTCATGGTATTTGCCTAGCTCTTGTGGCCAGAAGAGACTGCTCCACGGGTTGGTGTCTGTGGTGACGGCCAACACCTCTGTCTTATCTGGGTTGATTTTGAAGGAGTTGGCCGACATCCAGTTGATGGTGAATTTAAGGATGTTCTGGACTCTGGCATGGGCTACTGGAGAGTTATCCATCTGAATGATAATTTAGGTATCGTCTGCATAGTTGTAAATCTGGGACTCCAGTTGATTCAATGCAGCTATCAAGGGTTGGAGATAGGCATTGAACAAGAGAGGTGACCCCTGAGGGACCCCGCATGGAAGTGTGCCTGGCCTGGACACCGCGTCAGTAATAGGATCAGGTCGCAGGGTTTCTTGGAGTCTGCCCTCAATCTTAGACCGCCTAGTACCGATAGCATGCCAATTCTGTACTATGGTGTGCTCGAAATCCTGCCTGGTTGAATTGTAGGAGGTGGTTGGCTTCCAGGTGATGTGACAGTGAGGAGAGCACATGCTGTTCTAGGACCTTAGAGAGAAAAGGGAGCTGGGAAATTGGCCAGAAATTCTTCAGGTTTTTGATGTCAGCCCCAGGTTTGAAATTTATCGCTATCTTCCATAACAAAAGAGGGCTTCTCCTTTACCTGTTCTAGTTCTTTTAAAATTTTGAAGGTCTTTTTCTCTGTGTTATGTGCGGACGCAATTTTGGCTTCGTATAATTCTGCTTTTTTTGTTTGAATGGCTTTTTGGTATGTGGCAAATGTTTCATGGTATTTTAAGAGGGCATCGGAGTCGTAGGCTTTCCACCAAGCTCTTTCGCTTTGGCGAAGCAGTTGTTTCATGCTTCGTAGGTTATCACTGAACCATGGTGCCCCCTTCCATTTATCTCTTATCTTTTCCCTGCGTGCGGGTGCTAGGGTGTTGATGGCGTTATTCAGCCTTAGCATGAAGGCACTATTTTGTACATCAGGATCTCCAAGAGGGCGACCATGGGGACTGGATTTTCGTAGGGCTGAGACCAGGTCCTCAGCACTGATTTTATTCCAGCTACTAATGGTTTTCCATTTTGGGAGTGGAAGGGCTCCCTGCTCTAAAAGTTGGAGGGCGCCACATGTGTGAGCAGTTTGAAATACGTACTTCTCTGTATCATGAGCCTGCAGTACTCCCTAAGCAGTGGTGGCT